>NC_143564.1:96927500-97265000 GCF_054136105.1 Typopeltis vanoorti
GGAGGGGGAGTGCTATTGATGATAGAGAAAGAGTTATGTCCATACAAGGTAGAGATGCAAGAGGGAAATGGGGCCAGTGGTTTTGAGGCAGTATGGTGTGAGATAGAGGTGAATAGAATCAAATACTTGGTGGGATGTTGTTATAGACCTGGTAATGTGGATGGTGGTGATAGTGAAATGTATAGTCAAATAAGCCAAGCAAATAAGAAAAGGGTGGTCATTATGGGTGATTTTAATTATGGCAATATAGACTGGAATGAAGAGATAGCAACTGGAAGTAAAGAAAATGAGTTTCTTGAGTTTTTGAGGGATAACTACCTCAGACCGTATGTAACAGAGGGCACAAGAGGATTAAGGGTCTTGGATTTGGTCATCTCATCGGAGGATGTAATTATCAATGAGGTATCAAATCATCCACCAATTTGTGAAAGCGACCATGAGGTGATTACTTGGGTGGTTGCCAGCAGTGCAAGGACCCCTGTGAAAAAAGGGTATATGTGGAACTACAAGGGAGGTGATTATGAAGAGCTCAGGAGACAGCTTGCAGGTGTAGCATGGAATGAGGAGTTAGCTGGAAAAGAGATCAATGCAGCTTGGGGGATTTTCAAAAAATATTTAGTGGATGCGATATCTAAATGTATACCACGGGTGAGAAGGTTAAATAAGTTAGGTGTGAGATGGATGAATAAAGAGATTAAGCATGCAATACAGAGAAAAAGGGCATTGTGGAGGCAGCATAAGAGAAGTGGAAGTAACCAATTTCATGAGTTTTACAAAGACCAGGCAAGGAGAGTGACTTGGTTGGTGAGAGTAGCTAAAGAGAGGTATGAACAGCAGTTAGCTAATGAAGCTAAAAAGAATCCTAGGGAGTTCTTTCGATATGTAGCCAGCAAAAGAAAGAATGATTATGGAAGGATGACATTGATTGGAGGAAATGGTATAAAGACAGCTGTTGCAGAATGTGTGGTGGAGATACTTAATGAGCAGTTCATAAAGATCTTTCAATCTTGTGAATGTGACTTCATGGAGAGATTAAGAGCAGTTGATGATGGGGAGGAGAGACTGACTGTAAGTGAACAAGAGGTGTTTGGGGAGTTGAGTAAACTAGATGTAAATAAGGCTGTGGGACTTGATAATATATCACCGCGTATTCTGAAGGAATGTGCCAGAGAGTTGACACCTGCCTTGACATATTTTTTTAATACGAGTCTTGCACTTGGTCAAGTCCCTAAAGAGTGGAAGGAGGGCAAGATTGTGCCACTTCATAAAGGAGGTGATCGAACTCAAGCATCAAACTATAGGCCTATCTGTGTGTCAGGTGTTGTGGTTAAGTTGTTGGAGAACCTTGTGAGAACTAGGATCCAGAGTTGGGTTGACAACAATGGTATAATCTTTGATGGACAGCATGGATTTTCTAAAGGGAGGTCGTGTTTTAGTAATCTACTTACTTATTACAATAAAGTGACTGCTTCCTTGGACAGAGGAGAAGGATACACAGTAATATACTTGGATTTTGCAAAAGCTTTTGATAGAGTACCTCATGATAAGTTGACAGTCAAACTAGAGCAGATGGGGTTGGATATTAGATTAGTGCATTGGATTGGAGACTGGCTATCTGATAGGTATCAACAAGTTGTGTATGGGGGTGCAATATCCAGGAAAAGGAAAGTCACTAGTGGAGTGCCTCAGGGATCTGTTTTAGGGCCATTACTATTTAACTTGTATATTAATGATATTGGCGAAGATTTGGATGGAGATATTCAGTTGTTTGCAGATGATGCAAAGTTAGGACGTACCATAAAGAGTAGTGAAGATGTTGTGGCCTTGCAAGAAGACTTGAATAAATTGAGTGATTGGGCAAGCAAATGGGGATGTGAGTTCAATGTTGCAAAATGTAAGGTTTTAAAATTTGGAAAACAAAGATGGGATGCAGAATTTATGCTTGGTGAGAATATATTGTTGGAAGTAGAGGAAATAAGAGATCTGGGAGTGATAGTGGATAAGGATCTAAAATTTAGGGGACACATCGCCAAAATTGTGAAGACAACACAAAGACTTCTGGGAATGATGAGGAGGACACTGACGTGTAGAAGTAGGGAGATTCTTGTTCCGTTGTATAAGGCTTTGATTAGGCCACACATGGACTATTGTGCCCAGATTTGGTCACCTGGTTTTCAGAAGGATGAAGAGATGTTGGAAAGGGTCCAAAGGCGACTGACTAAGGTAGTTTCTGACCTCTGGAATGTCGAGTATGAGGAAAGATTGAAAAGATGTAATTTGCAGAGTCTAGTGGAGAGAAGGAAGAGGGGAGATATGATAGAGACCTACAAGTTGGTAAGGGGTTGTTATAGGATCAATGGTGGAGAAGTTCTACAGAGAATAGTGGGAGATCAGGGGAGAACCAGAGGTCATACCTGGAAACTGTATAAAGAGGGTGTGAGTAGGGGAGTGAGAGGCAGGTTTTTTTCGTGCAGAGTTGTGAATGATTGGAATGCCTTGCCTGAGAGTGTGGTGTCTGCAAGGAGTTTGAATGTATTTAAGACCCGGTATGATGAGATGTGTGCGAGATAAAAGGACCTCCTAGATGAGTCTTTGACTCCATGAGGTCTTGTTTAATAATAATAATAATAATAATAACAGGTCTATGGAATGAACCATATGAGAACAGGTTGAAGATTTGTGGGTTGCAGAAACTAGTTGATAGGCAGAGGAGGGGAGATATGATTGAGACATTCAAATTGCTAAAGGGATTCTATAGGATTAATTCAGAGGATATTTTTGAGATCAGGACTGGTGGTGGGAGAACTAGGGGACACCTATGGAAGCTGGGCAAGAGTGTGGTTAGCAGGGGTGTTAGAGCTGGGTTCTTTACTTTTAGAGTGGTAAATGAGTGGAATAAGCTGCCAGAGTCTGTTGTGGGTGCTATGATGGTGAACGAGTTCAAGACAAGGTATGATAGATACTGTGAGAATGTAATCGCATAGTTGTGTGGACATGATGTTTAGGGCCTCCCTCGATGAGTCTAAGGACTCCTGGAGTCGCCCGAAATAATAATTATAATAATATCAGGTTAGTGAACTGGATTCAGGATTGGTTATCTCATAGGCATCAGAGAGTTGTGTCTGGGGAGCAATATCAAGGAAGCAGAAGGTTAAAAGTTGGGTCCCACAGGGCTCACTACTGGGACCTGTATTGCTTAACCTTTATATCAATAATATTGTTGGTGGATTGCAAGGGGACATCCAGTTATTTGCAGATGATGTGAATCTAGGAAGGGTTATTATTAATAGTGCAGATGTGGTAGCAGTGGTGTAGCTAGAGCTTTTGCTGCCCGGGGCAGTCCCCGAGTTTTCCTCCCCGCTCAGTACACACCAAAAATACTAAAAAAAGTCAAACCACATATAGGGAAATAAATTATTTATAACACTGTTTATTTTTGAAGTAAAACTTTTTTTTTTTTTTTAATTATCCCATGGTATTATTATACCAGATCATAGAG
The DNA here is from genome assembly GCF_054136105.1 of Typopeltis vanoorti. Classification (NCBI taxonomy): domain Eukaryota; kingdom Metazoa; phylum Arthropoda; class Arachnida; order Uropygi; family Thelyphonidae; genus Typopeltis; species Typopeltis vanoorti. Next base: position 96,931,000 of record NC_143564.1, read on the forward strand.
GTCAAGTTCATGTATTTTATACAGCACCTTTTTTGGGTTGTTATACATTTCACATTTGGAAATATTCATACAGTTTAGCAAATGCATTGGTGATGCTTCCTCGATGTTACAGATTTTGCAAGTGGGGAAGACTTTTATGCCATTGCTAAACTTGATTGGTCTTGTGTGGCCAGTCTTTAGGCGAGAGATCATGGTAGTGGCACTGTGATTAAACTTGGAGTTGATGGTAGCTCCTGGATTTTCTGTTGAGTACCAGTGGTGAGTCATGTCCTGAAGAATTGTTCTTTTTATGTTTTCTTTTTGGGTGGTGGTTTTAAAAAGATCGAAATCTGTGGTATCACTTGATGTTGCGGCCATTTTTGCTACTTCATCTGCAGTTGAAGTAAAACTCAGAAGTAAAACCTTAATTTCAAAATCTAAAATGCTATTTTTCTTGCTTTTCTGTTAGCAAAATCGTCGATGACATTTGCGAAGTCTATTTCATAATAATGTAGGTAATTCTTAATCAATTTTATTTAGAAAAACTCCTCTCACAACTAGCAACACTTACAGCAATTGTGAGGAAAATTCGCTGTAGTATTGCAATAGTTGGAACTGAGTTCTCGAGACTGTATTTTAGAATTAACTGCAAAAATTCAAAAAATGTTCAAAGTGCTGCCTGGGGCAGACCACCCCCTCCGCCCCTTCCTAGCTATGCCTCTGTGTGGTAGCCCTTCAAGCGAATTTGAATAAACTGGACAGATGGGCAAATGAATGGGGTGTAAGTTTAAAGCAGCTAAATGTCAAGTCTTGAAGTTTGGGATACATCAGTGGAAGGCTGCATACTCTGTTGGAGGAACTGTACTGGAGGAAGTAGGGGAGACAAGGGATCTGGGGATGATCGATAGACGTCTGAAATTCAGAGAACATACTGCAAAGGTGGTGAAGGTACTCCAGAGGATTTCTGCAATACTGAGAAGGATGCTGACCTGCAGATATAAAAGAGTTGTCATTCCAATGTATAAAGCTCTGATCAGACCACACTTGGACTGTTGTTCTCAAATTTGGTCCCCAGGATTTGAAGGGGATAAATTAACTGTGGAAAGGGTGCAGAGGCAGATGACAAAGATGGTATTAGGACTGTACAATGTCAGTTATGAAGACAGGCTGAGAGAATGTGGACTGCAATGCTTGGTAGATAGAAAAAGGAGAGATGAAATGATTGAGACTTTTAAAATTTTGAGAGATAGTTACAGGGTTGACACTGGGAAGTTCTTTCACTTAGTGGAGCAGGAGGAAAAGCAAGAACAAGGGGGTCATCCCTGGAAGTTACAGAAGAAAGCTGTAAGCAAGAGGATGAGGAGTGGTTTCTTTGCATGGCATTCATTGCCTGATAGATGGTTAGAGCACAAACAGTCAACGAGTTCAAGGAGTGGTATGATAGACTTTGTTTTTTTCTAGGAGGGGCCTCCCACGATGAGTCTTTTTCTACCCCATGGAGGCCTGAATCTTCATAATAATGATACATACGAGATAAACAAATTAAAACAACACTTGAAATCTAAGTGCATGTGACAATGCGTTATATTATTTGCAGGAGGATAACTCCATCTATAACTATTATAATTCAAAGAAATAAATTTTAATAAAAAATCATCACTCACAAAAATGAGGTCTATTGCTTCAGATGACTTCCCAAAATTGGGAAAGTTTAACACAGTTGTTCTTATTAATGTTTAGTCTATGGATTTGGTCGTCACTTATGACACTTAAGATCAGTGCCGTAACGAGGGTGTGTCAAAAGAGGCACCTGCCAGGGGCACAAAATGTAAAAAATAAAAATAAATAAATAGATATAAAAGTCCGCTATTTTATATTGTATTTTTAAATTTCAGCAATACACCCCTTTAGACACACAAATTCTGCAACACACTGCAACTCATTTTGATGAGGTTAATAGTAAGTATTTAACATATTGCCACAGGCTTCATACCCTCATTACTGTACTGCATGAGATGAAATATTTACATAATAAAGTTATTTATTATTATTATATAACACTTCCAGGAAGTCCAAAGACTCACTGATGGAGGACACCCACTCCACAACTCTCTGCCTCCACCACTCACTCAACAAACCACACCAATGGCATCTACCGCTGCCCACCACCACCACTAGTATTTTCACAGACAATCACAAACATCCATGCTCATGGTGGGATTCGAACCCACAGCCTTTTGGCTGGAAAGCAGATACACTAACCACTTGGCCAACCAAGCCAGCATATGCCACATTTACTATAGAATACTACTATAGAATTACATTTACTATAGAATAACACGTATGCCACAGTAAATGTGGCATACATGTTATTCTATAGTTATGGATACCCGCACGTTTGACTATATATATATATATATATATATATACATACATATACACCATATATTTCAATAGATAACACGCACCTAATGTATAATGCGCATCCCTAACATTTTCATCACTCCTTTTGCTGTATAGATATAGATAACGCGCATGCACCAACCAGCGGTAGAGTTGGGAAGTACAGAGGATGGAGGAATTCTTTAAAAGCACGTGCGTTGCTAGTAGCAGTGGTCGATTGCTACTGTTCAATAAATATTAAGTAATACTTCTACCTTAGTTTTGTTATTACATTTGATTTACCTCTCATACCTTTCAAATGTATACCATGTTCATTTTTAACCAATTTAGACATTTTTTGTATAGATAATGCACGCGTTATCTATCAAAAAATACAGGTATATATAAAACAAAGTATATAGAGCTGTTGATAAAACCAGTCTAAATATGACCCTTTCCATAATGATTAGCAACATACATGTCTGAAAGGAACTAAGCTGTGAATTATGGGAAACTGATGTGAAGTCAACAGTTACTTTATATAAATAGCCTAGTTAGGAAGATACTTCATGCGCAAACTTTTTTGGTTATTACCCTTGAATATAGGAATTAAAACAAGAATATAATTTGTTGTATATTATAATTTGCTTTGTAATCAAGTGAAAAAACTTTCTGCAAATATTAATTACAATCACTAAAGCAGATAATGCTATGGTGATCCTTAATTGCTCTGAAATGTGTTGATCCTACTCAGAGACCTATAAAGAAGCTATGCCCAAACAAGAATGTTGCTATCACTAAAGTAGATAAAATTATGGTGATACTTGATTGCTCTGAATATGATCAAAAAATGCTGATTCTATCAGAGACTAATCCACATAACATTTAAGTGACTCCAATTCTACCCATACAAAAAAAAATACTCCTAAAACTTGCTAGATAATCTTATATCCTGGCCAAAACTATTCACAACTCAAACCTTATAATCCTAGGTTCTCTTCCTCCAAGATTTATGGATAGCCAAAAATACAGAAACAAAATACACCTTTAATTCCCTTGTTATGTACTCCTCGAAGATTATTATGGTCAGTGTTTCAATATAGTCTTCCTATCACTAATGCCCTCTAAAAGAAACCTGACCCAGAACTTACTCAAGCTATTTTTATTATTATTATTAATGCCAGACCTGCATGGAGTCAAACTCTCATTGCAGGAGGTACGTATAAATCCATCCAACAAATGCTTACCACACATTTACAAACTGAACTACTTTAATTTTCACACAGCTCTGCCAATGTGCTATTCATAATTCTTGCTCTTTATCTCATCTTGTCACTAACATAACTCAGCAACACACACTTCCTTTCCCACCACACTGCTCTTCTCTTCCCAATCTGCCATTCATTTCTTCACGATTCTACAGTGTCACTCACTTTCATTTCATTGGCTGCATTTTCTTTCATTTCTTGCTTTTGTTCCATGATTCATAGTCTTTCATTCCATCAGTCAGTTTCATATTTACTGATAACTTGTAGTCAGTCCATCAGAATATCACATTTTATACATAACCATACCTTCTCTCAACAAACACATTCTGCCATGTATACATACTGCACTCATGAAGATGAACTTGTTGCCTTTAAAAATCCATGCCGTTAATGACAATTGATTTTTGTTACACAATATACAGATCTCTTTCGTACTCTCATTTTATCATTGTTGACTGCATGGTTCGAAAATTAATAATAAAATGTCTGTATCAAAACACACAAAGTTCCACAATCACCCAGTTATGCTAAGTAATGAAAAATATATAAATTATACCAAAATGCAATCAATATCACTAATAGTTACAAAAAATAAAACTATCTTTTTAAAAACAGAATATGCCAGATTTATCAGACCTATTGATATATCTGCCATATTCACTTATACCATACACACTGATTATTTTAATTGGCATGAAAAACCTACAAATAGACTGTTGGTACAGCTATGGGTGGGCCCCTTCCCTGATAAAATATTTTCACAGGCAGTTTTTACAGGAGTCTACAATCACTCAAGTGTCGTAAGTGAAGGTGTAATCTTAAACACAGAATTCCACCTAAAACAATCTGATCTGAACCATGTGTAACATGAACAAAAGAAAAATAATTATTACCCATCGATGCAATGAGCAGCAGTGATGATCCAGTTTTCATTCAGCACAGAAGCACCACAAAAATGAGTTGATCCAAACCAGCTTCTAAGACGCAAAGACACCTAGAAGCAAGAAAACATCCTCGGTTTTTATTAACATAATGGCATTCCCTCTCTCTCTCTCACACACACACAGCACCAGTTATGGAAAAACAGTATGCTTTCAGTTAAACTTATTTTGGAGAATGAAGTCTTTTCTAATAGTTACTACTTAGATAAATGTTAGATGCCTGTCAGAGTTTCAAGTTCTAGGAAACATCAATACACTCATTACTTTTTTTTAAAACTATGACATTACATTCTACTCTATTACTATATACCATGTGAAATATGCATTTTTATTCATATCTCATGCCACCCTGTGAAAACTAACTGCTAAATAAATTTCTCTTACCAACTTATAAATTTGAGATTTTTTTCTTTCCTTCTAATGTACATTACTTTAGCTGTCCTCTTTGTGGTAACATTCCATTATGAAACTGGGAGGCATTCTACTCATTTGTTTCTAGACAATCACCAAAGTTTTGGGATTCCTCAAAAATCCAAGTAGCCAAACTGATACACAGTAATCCAGATATGATTAAATCAAGATCTAATAGAATAAAGGTCCCTATCTATTCCATTGCTGCATTACTAATAATGAAATTTATTCCTTTCAATCAAAAGCCATAACTCCCAGTGTACCCATTATCACTAAATGTTTGGTCTCCTCAGGGCTTCTTGTTCGTCACCATCATCACTATCAATTTCCTGATATATACCCTGGATGCACAGCATACTACAACGGTACTACATGTCTGGGATTGTTGTTACGGTATTAGAGAAGTTGGTGAAGATTAGGATTCAGAAGTGGGTTGATAATAACAGCATTCTTTATGATGGTTGGCATGGGTTTGTTAAGGGTGTTGTGTCGGAAAAGAGCTGAATCACTATTCGTAAGCCATCTTGTTTCCGACCCAACACACAGTGACGATTAGACCTGAGGATAAGGACATGCTTATGCCTCCAGAGACAGGGCTAAGAGAGTGTTGTATATATGTTCACTCAAAAGTGTATCAAACCGACTGAGATTGTTAATATTAAGTAAACTTAGGAAATCTGTATTTAGAATTGATAATGTCTGTGTAAAATAAGCAAAGGGAAATTGTGTCTCAGGACTGAAATTATCATTATTAAATGTGCATAAGAGATCTAGAACCATGTCAAAACAGTTCGGAGTTGGGGTGACCAATTGACCGTGGCTAAGAGTATGACGTAGTCACCAAGAGAGGGCGCTCGCATTTATAATATAAGGCGTGGTGTGAGACTCAAATTCTCTCTCGTTTTCTGTTCCTGTGTTCCCGTCCAATCCTGGATAGCTACAGAAGCTTGTCGCCGATGCCCAGCAACAATCTCCCGGTTGCTGTTGTACCGAGTCAAATAGAGTCACCAAAGAAATAAAGTCAGAATTCCAGTAAAGAGCCGTTGGTAAGCTGTGCCAACGTGAGGTCAGCGAAGGGCAATCTTCGAAGATAGTGGAAGTAAGTCGCTGATGCCACAGAAACATGGGGAGGAAACACGGAAGTGAAAGCGTGGAGGGAAGTCACGGAAACTCCATGAAAAGAACAAGATGGTAATATACAATTTTTCATACTCATTATAGAATTGTAATCGTAAAAAGGAATAGGAGCCAAGGATTTAAGGAGCTCCACACATTAACTTACCCATAGTGCCTAAAAGACTGCTTGGACTGATCTGCCTGTGTCAAATAAGCTGGTGCCACTCTAAGCTTGTGCTGAGAAAGGAACCTAACCTCTGAACTGTTTGTCAGGAAGAAGCTATATGATATAATGTTAGATATTAGCCTGAATTTTAATTAAGTTGTGAGGGGATAGAGCTTGAGCACGAATTAGAATATTTTTCCATGTTAAAATACAAGACGGAATGTGTCTGACATACTTTGTACAAAGATTGTATATCATTGTGCTTAGAAAGTGAGCACTGAGTAACCCTGTATAGAATAATCGAGTCTGAACATAATAATATAACAGAGATATAGGATTGTTTCATTTAAACATAAGAATTGAAATTTTGGATATCTTAACCTAAAGAGGGGGGGGGGGGAGTTCAGACTCTCTACCATTGAAATTATTGCTTAAAGTGTATCTATGCAAGTGTTTATAATAAATGTATTTCTTTATGTCAAAGTTCATGAGTCTGTTGTTTCTGAGATTGAATTACCACTTATAAAACTTTCGGACCTGTATGAGTGAAGGTGGAAGCAATTTACGTATGAAAGAAAAGGGGGGAGCCACGACTGCACATCACGTGATCCGTTTGTTGTTTAGCGTTATATGTTTGAGTATCAGAATTTAGTTGCCGGCTGGCGCAGTCGTTCTAAACAAAATATAAATTTGTCGGCAATGAAATAACTGATATGCATGAGAGATAAATGATACTTACAGAATAACATAACATAAGAATAAAAGTAAAAGTGACGAGGCAGGACGCAACAAGGGAAGATCATGTTTCAGCAATCTGCTTACATATTATAGCAAGGTGACAAATTCACTGATAAAAGAGATGCATACGAGTAAAGTGGATATGTAATATGAGTAAAAATGCATAGGAGTAAAGTGGATGACAAACAATATTAAACAGGAGCTACATGCAAAAAAGAGACTGTGGAAGAGATATAGGGAGACAGGTGAAGAGAAGATGCATGAAGAATATAAGACACATGCCAGAAGAGTGACTAGTATGGTAAGTAAGGCGAAACTGGAATATGAGAAAAGATTGGCTCTTAGATCCAAGGAAAATCCTAGGGAATTTTTTAGCTATGTGGCCAGTAGGAGGAGAAATGACTGTGTAAGAATGACATTGTGGGATAAAATGGGAATAGAGTAACTGATGCAGAGGACATAGTGGAATTGTTCAATGAACACTTTATTGGAGTATTTCATCCTGGAGGAGTCAATTTGAATACTAGAGGGATAGAGCAGGTTCGAGGTTTAGAGGTGCAGGAGGAGAGTGTGTTCCACATACTGAGTACTCTGGATGTTAGTAAAGCTATGGGAGTGGATGGTATTTCACCACGAGATTTGAGAGAATGTGCTGGGGAACTGACAGTGCCCTTGACCTGGCTTTTCAATGAAAGTCTGGCTGCGGGAAAGGTGCCCATGGAATGGAAGGAGGGTAAGACAGTGCCATTGCATAAGGGCCGTAGCAGACTGGAAGTGTCTAATTATAGGCCAGTTTCTGTGTCATCAGTAGTTAGTAAGATTTTGGAGAAAGTAGTGAGGGACCATATACAGCATTGGGGAGATGAGGGTAATGTTATCAGTGAGACTCAACATGGATTTGTGAAGGGGCACTCTTAATTTAGCAATATGCTAGCCTTTTATGATAAAGTTACAAGAGCTTTAGATGAGGGACAGGCATATACTGCCATTTTCCTGGACTTAGCAAAGGCATTTGACAGGGTGCCACATGATAAGCTGATATTCAAGTTGCAGCACATGGGTCTGGATGTCAGATTGGTCAACTGGATTCTGGATTGGCTGTCCAATAGGTATCAGAGCGTTGTGTATGGTGGAGCAATATGAAAGAGGCAGAAGGTTACAAGTGTGGTTCCACAGGGCTCAGTACTGGGACCTATATTGTTTAATCTTTATATCAATGACATTGTCCATGGATTGCAAGGGGATATTCGGTTGTTTGCAGATGATGCGAAGCTGGAAGGGTTATTAGTAATAGTGCAGATGTGGTAGCCCTGCAAGAGGATTTGAATAAGCTAGATAGAAGGGCAAATGAATGGGGCTATCACTTTAATGCAGCAAAATGTAAGGTCGGGTTTGGGAAACATTGATGGGACGCTGCATACTCTATGGGAGGAGTTAAACTGGAGGAAGAAGGAGAGACAAGAGATCTGGGTTTGATGATTGATAGAAACCTGAAATTTAGGGGACATATTGCAAAGGTAGTGAAGGTAACACAGAGGATTGCTGCAATAATGAGAAGGACACTGACCTGCAGAGATAAAATAGTTATCATTCCATTGTATAAGACTCTGATCAGACCACACTTATACTGCTGTTCTCAGATCTGGTCCCCAGGATTTGAAGGGGATAAATTAACTGTGGAAAGGGTACAAAGGCAGATAACAAAGATGGTGTTGGGACTGTACAATGTTAGTTATGAGGATCAGCTGAGGGAGTGTGGACTGCAGAGTTTGGTGGATAGAAGGAGGGGTGATATGATTGAGACTTTTAAACTGTTGAGAGGTGGTTACAGGGTTGACACTATGGAGTTCTCTCGCTTGGTTGAACAGCGGGAAAGAGTCATGACAAGGGGCCATCCCTGGAAGTTACGAAAGGAAACTGTGAGAAAGAGGGTGAGGAGAGTGGTTTCTTTGCATGGAGGGTGGTTGAACCATGCAATGTATTGCCTGATGAAGTGGTGAATACCTCTTCATCAGGCTTCAAAGGAATAGGAATACCACTCCTTAAATGCACTGACACGGTCAATGCATTTAAGGAGTGGTATGATAGACTTTGTGTTTCTTAGGAGGGACCTCCCTCGATCAGTCTTGATAGACTTGTGTTTCTTAGAAAGGACCTTCCACGATGAGTCTTTTGACTCCATGGAGGCCTGAATAATAATATACTTGGATTTTTTCAAAGGCCTTTAACAGATTGCCACATGACAGGCTAGTAGCTAAACTGAAACAGATTGAATTACATAACAGACTAGTAAGTTGGATAGATGATTGGCTGTCAGACAGGTGTCCAAACTCAGATGAGTGCTCTACGAGCCATGCCTGGATGGTTGCAGCCTGATGGGGAAGTGCACTGTCCTGTTGAAACAAACCATCAGCTGCAGATGTGCAAAGGCCATGAAAGCATGTAGGTGACCAGCCAGCTTATTCTAATAGCTCCAGACACATTAAAGGGCCTATGTGTCACATAAGAAGGCTTCCCAAACCATCACAGAGCCACCATCTCCTTGAACAGAGTCGACCTGGCACAATGGGGCCACAGCCTCATGCTGTTGACACCACATTCGCATCCTCCCATCAGCTCAGTACAACTGATAACTGGATCCATCAGACTAAAAAAAAACTTCTCCACTCTGCAGGAGTTTAGTTTTGATGGTTCTGACACTAGGCAAGGTGCAATGCCCAATGAAAAGTTGTAAATAGGGTGCACGCTTAGGGCGTCGGCTGCCTTATTCCATGGTATTCAGGGTATGCCATACCGTTTCCTTGCTGACGCTGCTTGGACCTCTGAAACTGAATCAGGATATGATTTGTGCTGCCGTTGCTCTGTGGTTGGTCCATATGAGTCTAGAAAGCCTACGTTGACCCTGGTCATCAATGGCATGTGATTGGCCACCACTTGCTCACTGGGTACGGGTATGTCTGTTGATGGTATACTCACAGTAGATATGGTTGCCCTCAAGAACCATAGGGTTCTTACTACTTGGACAATAGAATGACCCATCTGTCTTTTGTCGATAATAAGTTCGCATCATCACATTTATTCATCGCTTGTGATACACTGTTGGGAAGCCCCATTGTCTACCTATTTACTGTCTGCATTCAGTTTGGGCACGTTTTACTCTGTGCAGGGTCTGCCAGTGTCAACTTTCCATCACCATATCTATGTATAATGTTTTGTCCATGGGGTGTATTACTCTATATAGTGCTCTATTCTCCCCATATAATTGTAGTATTTTGAAAAGCTTTTCTCTTGGCACCCTGTCATATGCTTTTTCAAATCTAAAAACTTAAATACAGCTCTTTATTATACAGGCGGTCTCCAGATTATGAATGACCTGACATAGCATTCTGTACTTATGAACGAGCTCTCAAGGTTCCCCATAAGGATAATTAATAATTAAATCAGTGGTTCCCAAACTGTTGTTAACATCCTCCTGACATGCATCTTTGCATTCTCCTTGTTACTAATGAAATCATTTCTGCCAACTATCACTACAGAACCTTTTGTATGCTTACTCCTCTTATCAGTGGCAGCTGGTGAAAATTTTAAGTGGGGGTGCTGCATATACAAAATAAGAAAAATAATTATTTTTTTTCCTAATCAGTAACCAATTTATTAATAAGTAAATTTACTAAAAAATTTGCTTTATTAAAAATATTTGAAAATAAAATCCATTCTATTTTTGCCTTGACAAAATTTTCAATAACCTTTTTCAATAATGCGCAAGCATACAATTTATCTGTAGCGACACTGCTCGTTGAGCAGTGTCGGATTCACTTGTTACATACAGTGACAAGTGCAAACGAATATCAGCGAGTCTAGTCACAGCTGACCAAACGTGATAATTCCGACACTGCGTTAGATCGCAGTGCATTTGTTTCGTGCAACGATAATTTTCCATAGGATTATTTACCAAAAATATTTCACCCTCACACACCAATAATAAACGTTTCGTATCTCACAGAAATAACATGCGCATGCATGCCATTTACATGTAGCGATACTGCTCAACCAGCAGTGCCGGATTCACTTGTTATGCAGTTTATTTATTTATTCATATGGAGTTTCCAACCTTTTTTCCCCCCCATCCCTATTGGGGCGAGTTGAGACCCCCCTCATGGGAGGTTAGGTATTTATGGCTGTAGATCCGTGTGTTTTCACAGGGCCTGCTTGCGGGATGAAAAATGCCAGATAAACCGGTGGAAAAAAACCTAACTTGGCTACAAGACCAGCTAACTTGACTATGGCTGAGGAAGATCCTCAAATTCCTCACGTCTTCGACGGGAATCGAACCTGGGTCACTCCTTCCCCAGTCATATGGTTGTGAAGCGCATAGCCACTAGGCTAACCACGCGAATGTTACATGCAGTGACAAGTGCAAACGAATATCGGCGAGTCTAGCCGCAGCTGACCAAACATGATAATTCCGACACTGCGTTAGATCGCTATGCATTTGTTTCGTAATCTAAAGCGCAAATCGAACAACTCCAATTCGAGGTGGATGGTTGATGGAGAAATATCAGAGAGTAGTTTATTCAGGAGTAGAATCCAAAAGATGGCCTGTGACTAGTGGTGTGCTTCAGGGTTCTGTTCTTTCTTGGACCATTGCTGTTTAATTTATTCATTAACGATATACGGAAGGGTCTAAGAGGAACTGTTCATTTGTTTGCTGATGATGGAAAGTTGGGTAGGGCAATAGTGAATGCAGAAGATGGCAAAATCTTGCAGGATGGATAGGTTGGAGTTCTGGGCTAAGGAGAATGGATGTCAATTTAATGTGACAAAATGTAAGGTTATGCATTTTGGGGTGAAAATATTTGCAGCAGTATACGTCTGGAACTGTACTCCAGGAGATTGATGAGGCCAGGGACTTGGGAGTGTTGGTGGATAGGGAGGTGAAGTTTTGGGGACACATTGCAAAAGTGGCTAAATCAGCTCATGAAATCACTTGGTTGCTGAAAAATACTTTGACGAGCAGAGACAAGCAAGTTATTCCTCTGTACCAAGCCTTGATAAGACCTCATCTCAATTACTGTGCCCAGATTTGGTCACCTAGGTTCCTTCTTGATGGGGAGGAGGTGGAGAGGATCCAGAGGCGAGTGACCAAGATGATAGCAGGTCTATGGAATGAACCATATGAGAATAGGTTGAAGATTTGTGGGTTGCAGAAATTGGTTGATAGGCGGAAAAGGGTAGATATGATTGAGACATTCAAATTGCTAAAGGGTTTCTATAGGATTAATTCGGAGGATATTTTTGAGATCAGGACTGGTGGTGGGAGAACTAGGGGACACCTATGGAAGCTGGGCAAGAGTGTGGTTAGCAAGGGTTTTAGAGCTGGGTTCTTTACTTTTAGAGTAGTAAATGAGTGGAATAAGTTGCCAGAGTCTGTTGTGGGTGCTATGGCAAGGTATAATAGATACTGTGAGAATGTGAATAGTTGTGTGGACATAATATTTAGGGCCTCCCTCAATGAGTCTAAGGACTCCCTGGAGTCGCCCATAATAATAATAATGATAATTATTATTAGCTATTCAATCAATGTCGAAACATACATGTTAACCTTTAAAATGTTATATTGCATTTATATAATGTAATCATTGTTATTATTTATAAACACAAATTTTAATTTTTTCTTTTTTTTTCCCTTGGGATGCTGCAGTTTCGCAGTGCTTATGTACAAGCCGCCACTGCCTAGAAAACAAACGTTATGCACCTTTTCACTTAATTATCGAATTCGCATACAGCCCTACTATTGAATCATTTGATATCTCTTTCGGAAGGCCTTCTTTCGTCCCATTGGTCTAACATTTACAAGCAAATCTGTAATTCTCAAGTTTATTCCTCATTCATTTAATCTCTTGACTGATCTTTACTAACTCTGCTTTAATCTCTTCAATTCCTTTCTCGGTGCTATTTATGCTGATCGCATTTTCACCACTTGTACATCCGCTCTCTTACCAATCACCGCCAGTTACGCCGGCTGTCTTACGTTATCATCATCATCTTTAATGCACCCAGTGGCGTTGCTAGAGCTTTTGCCGCCCCCTCTCAATACACACCAAAAATACTACAAAACGTCAGAACAACGTATAGGGTAAGGTTTAAAGTGACGTCTGGTGCGAACCCCCCTCCCCCTAGTTACGCCACTGAATGCACCGATCACACCCAAACTCTTTCATCTCTCCTATTAAATCCCCAAGCATACATGTCGCATTCAAGACACCTCACTGTTTCTGAAAATTCTATGTCACTTGTTTTCATCTTTCGTACTCATCTACATCACATGGCCATTTTGCACTCTCAAAAGCTACACACAAAAAACAAAGAATTTAATTAATGCACACCTTTAACTAGACCGAACACCACCTACCGATCACACAACAATCTACAATTAACAGTTTATCGATATCAGCCTACACAATTATAAAAATTTAAACTTATCTTTCCACCACTCTCTCTCTCTCTCTCTCTCTCTCTTCGCCATATAATGGCAGCTCATTTCTCTTATGCAACTGACAAGATACAAGATGACCAAGTCTTAGACATAACAATGTTCTAGAATCTGCAATGGCAGATTTCCTCCCAGTGACCTACGCCTGAATTTATAAAATTCTTCGCACCCATGGCTTATCCTAAATTGAACAAACCGAAGAGCTTAAGTTATTCATCGTGAGAACATCAAAACTATATCAAACTCCACGCAAAAGAATAATTGCTACTCGCACAACATACTACCTCCTCTAAACAAATCGTTCTTTGGAAAAAGACTAAAACTGTATGTAACAACAGTGTCCTGCTGAAATATTTCTACAAAGAGAGCAGTGAATGGTTGCTACACTCATCTAATCTCAGTCGAACTGATAGGCTAATCCCTTTGCGGGAAAACTTTTCTGGTTTGGCGAAGTGGTTAGCATTTTACAAATATATACACTCATGGTAGGCATAGATTTTGTAATTCTCCTTAGGGGGGTATTGCATTTATATAATGTAATCATTGTTATTATTTATAAACACAAAATTTAATTTTTTCGTTTTTATCCGCAGATGAATTTCATGCCCAGTGTGAGACCACCACCCTGCTTATTGGAGGCCTGAGGTAACGTGAAAAATATCTATGGTTGTTCTCTAGAACATAGTTTCTGTTAAAATGCAAATTAAAAATACGAAAAATATATAAAATTGATAACGGATGAAAAAAAAAAAACTTAATCTACTCACATTATTATGTATTATAGGTTTACAACCTATAATACATTATAGGTTGTAAAAAAGTTTTTGGGAAGTCACATAAAGCTGCTTTCCTTAACACTGCTTGCGGAAAGTAGTAAAAATTTATTTTTTTATGCATCAATAGGAAATTCGCACAGATTAGACCATGCTGAGCCACATTATTCATTTTTGACTTCACATTATACAGATTAAAATCGACCCTTCAGAACACACGCAATTTACAGACAAAAGATACTTGTTGTAATGGTGGTGTCCGCGCGGTTAGCCTAGTGGCTTTGCGCTTCGCAACCATATGCCTGGGGAAGGAGTGTCCTAGGTTCGATTCCCGTCCACGACGTGAGGAGCTAAGGATCATCCTCAGCCATAGCCAAGTTAGCCGGTCTTGGGCGTGGGAAGCAGGGTTTTTTCCGCCAGTTTATCTGGGGTTTTTCATCCCGCAAGCAGGCAAACCGGCCCCGTGAACACACAGGTTACAGTCATAAATACTTACGGCAAGGAAGGCAACGGGAAACCACCTTGCTCATAATCATCTCTCCCTAGAATGGTAGCATATAGCTACCCTCCCCCGGCCGTATGGCAGATGGGAACCAGAAGTAATGGTGGTGGGCGGTAGATGGCGTTGATGTACTTGATTGGTAGTAGAGGTTCGGTAGTGGTGGAGACGGTGAATTGTACACTAGGTGTCCTCCCGCGATGAGTCTTCGGACTCCTTGGGGGTGTCACGAATAATAATAATTATTTAATCTGCAGTTAATTCATTTGCGCCTATATTCCAATTTTAAATTATACTAGGGAAGTTCATCATGCATGATAAAATTTTTATATGAAAAATTCGCATGAAAATTTTATTTAGTGTTTTATTTTATTTCATATTTCTTATTTCATTTTTTATTTTATTTCATGAGATGAAGAACTCATCTGATGTGAAGTTATTCATTGTTCTTTCATTTTAAATGTCACTGAAATACGGCATACTAGCGAAACATTAATACAAAATATAAGGGAAAAATTTATTCTCACACTTGCATATCAGGAAAAAACGAGGTCCTTAGTGCTAGCAGATTCTTAGTTTTCTGTCTCAGTCCAATGATCTGTGCATAATGTCCTGGCAGACCTAAATATCTCGCCAGATCGTTTAATTTGCTTCGATATGAACTGTTTAGTTCACCTTCAGCAAGTCTTTCATCATTTGTATTGACATAACATTCAGAATCAGATGGAACAGTGGGGAACATTATAAAACTCAACATGTCATTATTGGTTTAGACGTGTTGCTTAGTGAGATTTTATTGGTCTATGGCAGTGTTTCTCAACCAGTGGTCTGCAGGCAGACTTAAATTAATTATATAAATATATATTTTTATTTATCCAAACAAAACAAATTAAAATTGATTCGTGTGTAGAGCCTTAAGTCCTGTGAGGACATCATGTTGGAGACTTAATGGATTTTTTACAACACTCAGAAAGGATTAAAACAGAATTTAATACTTCCTATATTTCGTCCTAGTCACTAGGACATCTAGGGATTACAAAAACAACTCATGTAACATTAACACAAATATCATACAATACTAAGCCCAACCATGTGGGTGACACTAAAGTCCTATCTAGGTGGAGCGCCCCCTGAGGGCGGTTATAGGTGGCCTGGAATATAAGGTGGGACCTCTGGTGATGAATGTTTCCCAAATCCTCGGAAGCTTAAGGCAACCGTATTTATTAAGATTTGATTGGTTTCTGAGCGCTGCTGCTGCTGCTGCTTCTAAGAATAGTCTCTCTTTCTTGAATTTGCTGTGGTGGAGCATGGTGGTTTTCTTCCATGATACCCTGTGGGTGGTGTCCAAGACATGGTCAGCCAAGCCTGACCATGTCTTGGACAGCTTACAGGAACAGGGTACTTTATAAACTCCAGGCAGAGAGAGAGGAGGGAGCTGATCTTTCATAGAACGGATAAGGGTAGCAAGTTTGCAGTGGGGCTTATATGCTGTGTGTAGGTTGTACTTTTTTAGAATCTTGGCTATTTTTTCGGTTGTGCCACGGATGTAGGGTATGGTGATGGCATTTTTAAAATCTTGTTGACGAGAAGGACGGGGAATTGGGGAGGAACTGATTATTTTTTTTGATACTGTGATCGCTGTAGGAAGGAATTCTTGACTTGTGAGACATTGCTTCAAGCAGCTGAGCAGTAAGACATAATCACAGTCGGGTCGTCAACAGCTAACGCTGGGCCTGGGGGAAAAGCACTTACTGGACCCTCTGAAGTAGAAAAAAATAAAGAAAAAACTTTCTCTGGGCCCTTAAAATTGGGGTCTCAAGGAATCCTACCCTTACATACAACCTTGAATCTGGGCTAATCACAGTCATGCAGTCCTGAACAACATACTGTAAAAGGTGAGGTTGAGTTTGCTGCAGATCTCCCTCGTAAATTATTTTGAAAACTGCCTCAACAGAAGAATATGAATGCAAGTAGGGTACATAAAACTACATGCCTCTTGAATTCAATAGAATACTGAACACTTTTACTATCTATTATGAATCGTACTTGCGCGTATATAAGATTGTATTTCACTATTTTCTTGTTATTACAATAAACATTAAGAAATGAAATGGGTTGCATTGTAAAACTAACACCAAGTAATGGCCTAAACCGATTGCGAAGATATAGGTTGATTAACCCTTCACCCACAGGACTTGCAGCAGAAAAGTGAATCTGAAATGTCCTTTCTATTCCTGGACTTACATCCTTGTAGTTTGGTCAGGGAAAGAAGACAAACTTCTCCATAGTTTTTTAGTTCATGCTATATTGTCAAAACAGTAAAACAAAGAGATTTCTTGGTACCCTAATTCCATTTTCTTCATTCTTCAGTATATGCCAAACTTAATGTTATGCATATAATTTTTTTCTAAATATTTAATAATAATAATAATAATAATAATAATAATAATAATTCATTTTATTATTATTATTATTAAGAGAGACCTCCAGGGAGTCAGAGACTCATCGAAGGAGGCCACCTACTACACACACACACACACACACACACACACACACACACACACACACACACACACACACACACACACACACACACACACACACACACACACAGCTATCATACTTATTCTTGAATTCATTCACACTGCTTGCACTCACAGCATCCAATGGCAATCCATTCCAATCACGCAGCCACCCTTTGAGAGAAAAATTTAGCCCTCACACCCTTCTTGGCGGCCTTCATTCTCAGCTTCCAAGGATGCCCTCTTGTCCTTTCCCCACCCTCCATAAATTGAAAAAGTCCATCACTTGAAATCCTGTATGACCCTTCCAGAAGTTTGTTAGTCTCAATCATATCACCGCTCTTTCTCCTATTTACTAGTGTCTGCAGTCTACAAATTCTCAATCTGTCTTTTTAATCAGTATTCCAGAATCATTTTTCCTGATATCATTTTTAACACTCTCCTTTGTACTCCAATATATCAGAATCACAACGGAAACCAGGAGACCAGACCTGGGCACAATAGTCCAAGTGAGGTCTTATCAAGGCCTTGTAAAGAGGCAAAATAACATACTTATCTTTACCTTATCTTATCTTTATCCTTATTTATTCCCTTAAGAGAGTAGGCAGGGTCCTTTAAAACTTTTGGAATTCCCTCAGCAGCTAACTCCTATCTTTAGCAACCAATGGCAACTGAGCTCATGGCTACCGATGATACTAAAGCACTGAGAAAGTGGCGGACAGCTATCTCCATTTCATAATGCTAACTTCTAACTGATATATATTTGTGTAACACTTTCTGAATAGAGAAGGTAAAAGATACGGATTGAGGATGAATATAGAAAAGACAAAAACAATAGTTTTTGGTGAAAAGGAGATTAGAAAAATGATTATTGTAAAGGGAAAGAAACTTGAGAATGTGGAATAGTTTTACCTATCGTGAAAGTTGTATAACACGTGATCTAAACTCTAAAAATGAAATTAAAATATTGCAAAGGCTTTTAAAAAAATCAAAAAAAAATCAACTAACGCCTTTTTATTCCCGTATATACGGGAGTAGGCGAGGCCATTTAGCCCTATCTAACTTTTGGAGACCGAGTGGGCAGTTCAATCTCCACTGGTACCCAATCAGAGACAGATGGCCCAAGGCTATCACTAATTAAGCGGTACGCAGTGAAGAGAGACGGCTCAAATGTGCCGCCATCTCGTGGTCTTTAACCCTAACACAATATATTTAATGTCTGAAATAATGTGGGTTCTACGGTCGATTTTCTTGAGTTTACAGGACGAAAAACCCGAGTTTTCGGGAGGAAAAACCTGCTTGCCCGTGCCAGAGATCGACTAACTCGGGAACCGGTCGAAAAAAGGCTTAGAAAAATTTCCTCTAGTCAACGCTAAAATCCATGTACAAAATTTGGAAGAGTAGAAATATCACCTTAAAAAAATCAAACTAAGCATTCTTGAGACATGTATCTTTAGTAGTACGTTATATGGTTAAAACTTGGATAGTGAAAAGGAATCGGAGAGAAGAATACTGGCTTTTGAAAGAACGTGTTGTCGTAAAATTCTACGAATTGGATGGACTCAGAAGATAAGAAGTGAACAGAAGGAACTAAAAGAGACTGTTTCAAAAAGTCATACAAAGAAAATTAAAACCCTTTGCACATATTTGTAGAATGTGAAGTGACAGAAAGTTAAAGTCATTGGTGTTTGGCCTGATGAGTGGAACAAATGTCAGAAGTCATTTACCCTCATCGTGAGTCGGCCGACGATATTAAAGACTGCTGTGGGGAGCTCTTCAGGAATTAAGTGATGCTGCAATGAACAAACGTCACTGGGACAATATAGTCAACATGGCATTAGACACCTAAGGACTTTGCTCCCATGGTTCGTGATGATGACGATTATGAACACTGTCTAAAATACCATTAGATCACTGTAGATTTTCATGATTTCTGCGATTAAACATCCACGTTTCCAGGAGAGTGAAATTTTTGCCTCTGTTGAAATGGACTACCTCGGTAATTTGCTAGAAAAATTCCTAAAAAAATCAGCTAACGCCTCTTTATTCCCGTATAGGGAGTAGGCGAGGCCGTTTTAGCCCTATCCAACTTTTTTTGAGACTGAGTGGGGCAGTTCAGTCTCCACTGATACCCAATTAGAGATAGCTGGCGCAAGGCTGTCACTAATTGAGCGGCACGCTGTGAAGAGATGGCACAACAAGTGCCGCCATCTCGTGGTCCCGAACCCTAACACAATATATTTAATGTCTGAAATAGTGTGGGTTCTACGGTCGATTTTCTTGATTTTACAGGACGAAAAACCCGAGTTTCCCGGAGTAAAAAACCGCTCGCCCGTGCAAGAGATCAACTAATTCGGGAACAAGTCGAAAAACGGCTTAGAAAAATTTCCTCTACTCGCCAACTAGATTTGAAACCAAGTCTTCCTTCCTTCAAACAAGTGCTGTGGTCTGCAAATGCCACATCCCCTGAGCTACACAGTCTCTCAAAAAATTCCTCTAGTCAGCAAATATAATCCTACCTATAATGGTCTTTAATCGGGAGATTTAATATTACAGAAGTAGAACTGTTCCAAAGACCTGGAAACCGTTCCAAAGATATATATGATTAAATATCCTTTCTAATTTAACATGATTAGATATCCATTGTCGTATTATATTGGTGGAATTAGGCTAGAAGAAACTGATAAGGCTAGGAATCTTGGAGTGTTAATAAGTTGAAGGAAGTTGAAGTTTAGAGGCCATGTGGCAAAGATTGCAAATACAACTCAAAAGATAATTGTAATGCTGAAACGAACGTTCACATGTAAAGATAAGGATGTTATTTTTCCCCTTTACAGGGCCTTGATAAGACTTCACTTGGAATATTGTGCCCAGGTCTGGTCTCCTGGTTTCCATTGTGATTCTGATATATTGGAGAGAGTACAAAGGAGAGTGTTAAAAATGATATCAGGATTATGGAATACTGATTATGAAGACCGATTGAGAATTTGTAGACTACAGACACTAGTAAATAGGAGAAAGAGTGTTGATATGATTGAGACTTACAAACTTCTGAAAGGGTCATACAGGATTTCAAGTGATGGAATTTTTCAATTTATGGAGGATGGGGAAAGGATAAGAGGGCATCCTTGGAAGCTGAGAATGAAGGCCGCCAAGAAGGGTGTGAGGACTAAATTTTTCTCTCAAAGGGTGGCTGCGTGATTGGAATGGATTACCATTGGTTGTTGCGAATGCAAGCAGTGTGAATGAATTAGAATAAGTATGATAGCTGTGTATGTGTAGTATGTGGCCTCCCTCGATGAGTCTCTGACTGGAGGTCTCTTTTAATAATAATAATAATAATAATAATAATAATAATAATAATAATAATAATATATATCAGGAGCGGATATCCCAGCTGTGCAGTGCACACCCATCAATATCACTGATATATTTTTTCATTCATTCCTGTTAAAGACTCTCCTAATTGATTCCTGGCTTCGCATAATTCCTAGAATTATGCACAGTATACTGATGCTTCATGCAGAGGACACTTTTCGATGCTTAAACATTGCTATGTATTATATGCGAATGTCATTGCATCACATTCGGTTAATAGACGGGTGTGCGATGACAAATCTGAACACCTTTCAGCTCTTTGAACAGACGTACAGATGTCGCAGCGGGTCAAATTCTTAGCGTAGCAGTGGTTTTAAACCACCCAGAACGTGAGGCAGCGGTATGCGCTGAGACAATAGTACCCAGAAATCAGTGGCTGTTATTGGTTATTGGGTCAACCAATCGACTTGAACGTTGTCATGAGTTGCAGTTTGGTTTTCTAAGATTAATCTGTTTTGTATGCATGAAGTGTGAACTGACGTGTTTAGGACACCAATATAGACAAGTTTTAATATATAATTTTCTATAAATAATTTATAACTTTTCTTGCCCAAAATTACAATGGAAAACAGTGTTGAGGATCTACTGAATATCCCGTTTTCTGCAAGAGCTTTTGCGGTTTGTATGATTGTAGTCGAAGGAAGTATGCCTCGTCCTCCTCTTCCAAATGTATTAGTAATATATTTACATCTTTGAGTAATTCGGTTTCATGAAAATTCATCGAAAAAAAAAAGAGTTAATGAACAAAGTTCGATGAATTTTGTCGATAGAGAATTCATCGAACGACAATTCGTCGAAAATGCAATTCATCGAAAAAACAATTCACCAAAAACTTAAAATTTCATTAAATTGATCCTACCAAAGCGGAATTGCTAATATCATTTCAAAACCTTTTTTTTTTTTTTTTGAAAATGTTATTATAAAAGTGATCCATTTAGAACAAAAACTGAACCGTGCAGACAGCTTCTTGTAACAACTTCTACTAATTCCGTTAAGTCAGAGAGTTATGGTAATACATAATTTGGACATGTGATTTCTTTGTTGCCCCGAATATAGCTGAACTGAAAACTGGAAGGGTTAGACATTTTCTTGTAAAGTTTGAAATAGCGAATCTGAGTAAAATTCATCCCATAATGATTGCTGTATTGAAGTCGCATATCATTACTAGTAAAAATAATAATATTGGAGCCTGCGTAGGCTGGGCTTTTCCTCCCGGAAACAGGCAAATCAGTCCCATGAACAGACATGAAACAGATATCGGACAAGAAAGACAATAAGAAACCATATTGTTCTATAATTATTCCCTATTAAAGTAGCATTGCTATCTCACTCTGCACATTTTCGATGAACTCTCCGGATACCGACTAATGCAAATATAAACCAAATAAGCATTCTTCTTCGTTGTTGTTTTCTGATATATCTTAAAACATACACATTGTTTCCCACTCTATACAGATTTAATTTTTAGAGTGCATAGCACTCTAAAAACTTTCATACATAGATAAAAATGCAATCATAGAGTCAAATTGACGTGAATTTTGTATATATACGAAGGAAGTCCAGGGCAGTACATACTCGCGTTGATTGTGGAGCTTTGACCCCAAGAAGTCTACCAGTAAAATTCCTTGTCTGTCCCAAAACACAGCGCACATGATTTTCCACTTGGAAACCCGCTCCGTTCATCATCGTGCACACCTGTCCTTCTTTCATTAAAAAGTTTTACCCATCTTCGTACTATTGAATCACTCATTGTATGTTCTCCATAAACGTCAATAATTTGTGGATGAATTTCAGCTGCTTTAATGTTCCTCGCATTTAAGAAACAGATAACTGACCTAATTTCACATGCTGCGGGCGATTTCGATTTTCTTAGACATTGACGTAAATATAAATATAAATACACACCAAGAAGCGTACGCATTTCGAGAAAGTCTGAAAATGGCACCAACGCCTTGCTAAGGAATCAACGAACTCAGCACGCATGCGCACTATTGCCATCGCAGCGCTGCAGTGAAAATATTAACAAACGGAACTTACTTTCTGGACGTCCCTCGTATATACCAAGAAATTTTATAAACTTGGTTTTAATCCTTTTTTCCCAAGTAAGTAAACAAGCAAGTAACCTCAGTTTACGCCTGAAGTATTTTCAGGTCTGAGGCAACTCGTGGTAAAGGTGGAATTAGCTCTGACACTTGTCTAAGTGATCCCATAATACAAAGCTACGGACATATATAATGCTATGTATTATGGGAAGGGTTACTTCAGGCGCAAACAGCTTACTTGCTTGTTTGCTTGCTTGGGAAAAAAGAATTAAAACCAATTATAAAATTACTTGGTATCTTTAACGTATAGTACACCCAAGGTAAAAAAACTTTCTACTTTCTACACACACACACACACACACACACACACACACACACACACACACACACACACACACACACACACACACACACACACACACACACACACACGCACACACACAATAATCAACAGAATAATCAACACAATATTATTTAAAATAATCAATAAAATAATAAAACAAAATATATCTATTAATTAATTTTAAAGAGTTTAGATTTTTGCAGTCCCTAGGCATTCATTATCATAGTTGCTTAGTGAGTTGAATACGATAATAAGAAATTGATTATGTTCTGATTAATTTACAATTCCGTTCCATATAAACCAGTTACATATAGTTTCTTTATGTAAAAAATTCTGTTTTTTTTTTAAAAAAGAAGGATATTTCCTTAGTAAAAACAAGGAAGAATCTCTTACCTGCCAAGGAAATTCTCCATAGAGGGCATCTCGTCCTCCTACAATTCTATCACCCACATAATACGTTTTACTTACACCACAGCCTGATACTTGTAATTTCACTTGACTTCCAGGTAGTGCTGAATGAACTAGAATACCTGTTAGTTAAAATATTATGTTATGATCTTAGCTTGAAATTCAATGAAATTATTATTAGTATAATTAACATTCGTTTCAAAAACAGAGCATTCCTTTAACAAAATTGGCATGAAATATCGCTATCCATTTCGGCATTTGATGGGGCTAATGATTTATTCACATGGAATTCACGGGATTTGTTTAATCGTCATCATTTCCGATTTTGTTTTCCACTGAGATGTTCAGAATGTACTCTGCACTTCATTGTTTAATCTTAATAAGATGCTTGAATTACTACAGAGTAACACTTGCTCAATTCTTGAGAGACATCCCACTCGTGAACTTCAAAATCGTACCAACAATTTATTAAAAACAACTTCTGAACTGTCTAGAAACATTCGCCTTTCTCTTCGCTCTCTCCATCCGCTCATGCCACGCATATATGGAGTTCCCAAGATCCACAAGGAAAATACCCCACTTCGTTCCATTGTTGAAGGCATTGATTCACCCACATACAACTTTTCAAAATATCTCGCAAAAATACCTTAAATGTTTTTCTGGCAAGTCTTCGTCTTGTCTTCGTCTTTTATTAACAACTCTGCGGATTTTGTATCATACATTAAAGACATTACTGTTCAAGAGAATGGCATCATGGCTAGCTTTCACATAGTATCCTTGTTTACAAATGTTCCTACAGACTAAGTCCTGACACTACTCAAAGATAAGTTATCTAAAAAAATGTTAGCCTTACTTACTCATTGCATCAAGTCTGGATACTTTAGATTTCAGGACACCATCTACAAGCAAAATCATGGTCTAGCAATGGATAATCCTTTATCTCCTGTACTTGCCAACATTTATCTGGAAGATTTTGAAGTTAATGCTATATCTTCCTCTTCCTTAGCACCTAGAATTTAGAAACGATATGTGGGCGACATTTTCCTCATTTGGAGCTATGGACACGATTCTCTCCTGGGTTTCCTTGAACATCCCAATAGTCAACACCCGAATATCCAATTCACGGCTGAGTTTGAAACTAATGGTTCCCTGCCTTTCCTGGACATGAAACTGACCCGTTCTTCTGAAAAACTTAAAATTTCGATGTACAGAAAACCTACACACACCAATAGATATCTCCATAGTCAGTCCCATCATTTCCCTCCTCAGAAACTTGGAATTATTTCTACTTTAGGACATAGAGCTCGCTCTCTTCTTGACAACCCAGATGAACTTCATAAAGAGATCAATTTTCTTAGATCTACTCTCAGACTGAATGGTTATTCTCAAAAAATTACTCAAAAATACCTTTTTAATCCTCCTAGTCGCCATGCTGAAGAAATGAATAATGTTAAAGGCAATATATCTATACCATACATAAGCTCAGTCTCTCAAAAATTAGCCAAGGTTCTCAAAAAATATAACATTAGAACTTTATTCACTCTGCTTCCTAAGATCCGCTCTTTGGTGAGCCGTCCAAAGCCTAGCCATCACAATCTAAAATATCCTAGTTATACAAGATATCGTGGGACTGCGACATTCCTTACTTTGGCCAGACGGATAAGTCTATTGAATTGCGTATGAAGGAGCACAGGTGGGATATCACTTACAAGAGAACACGTGCCAGTGCTTTATACAGCCATATCCTTTTTTCTGCCGATTCCGATAATAAAAACCATAGTCATACAATCCTTTGGGATACATCTAACAACATTTTCCGTTGCCATGACGAATTGAAGAGAAAAATTGTTGAATCTAGAGAAATCATCCTCAACCCTAATAATAATTTAAGCTACAACCTCCCAGACTGTCATTCTGCTGTGATCACATATTGGCACTCACGAGATGCTATACGCACGCACTCACCCAACAATGTGGCCAACGAAAGAACAGCTTTGAATACGTTACTTTGAATACGTATACAACATTTTCACGTTAAATATGTATAGTGACTTTCCTGCGCTGTTCACAGTTTTTATCTTCAATATTTAATGTTTTTTCTTATGTTATATGAAAACACCTGAAGAAGGCTGTAAAAAGCCGAAACTAGTCCTGTGATACCATTAAACCTTTTTCCTTTACTCTCGGTTTATGTCATTCAATTCTTTAAAAAAATGTGTGTGTGTGTGTGTGTGTGTGTGTGTGTGTGTGTGTGTGTGTGTGTGTGTGTGTGTGTGTGTGTGTGTGTGTGTGTGTGTGTGTGTGTGTGTGTGTGTGTGTGTGCGCGCGTGCGTGTAAAATTGTGCCCTCGATAGATTCAATAGTCACGCAATATTGAGTCTCCATAAGCTCGATCGTTAAAGACAGTACTTTAGTTGGAAAAACCTGGATTCCAATCTAGTCTAGGATACAAAGTATCTTTATAAGAGCTTTCTAACTAAAGTGAGTGTTAGCGTTTTATATAGAGATGGAAGGATTTTCCCACAGAAAAGTAGGTTCTTACATATCGAAAAAAAAAAAAAAATGGAAGAGAGAATACACGTAATTTGCACACAAAATTGCATTACAATTGACTGATATCAATATATTAATTTAATAAGATGTTGCAATGTCTTAGCTATTGCAGGGTCTCAGGACCCGTTGTATCACGGAATAAATAAATAATGCAAGACGGGCCTTAAGTCGAATGGACCTAATTGAACCCCATTATGTGTGGTGAAGCAAGACCTTTACATGATAAAATTCTGAAGCCGAATAGAAAGCAGGGGGAAATCTATAATTAGGCTCTTTTTTCTGTAAGTAATAAATATATTATTTTCATTTTAGTACTATTTAATAGCAAATATTCCAGATACCTAATTATCTTAAATTAGGGGTCCCACCAAAATGATCCCAACTGGGCTCTGCATTTGCTACTGCCTTGTCTGAAATGACATGCTTTCTGCCCATATTCCCACACGTGATATTTTAATCCGCAGGAAGCACATAACATTAAGTGGTTAGTGATGTATGTGATACATCCTGATGACATGGCCAACCTACTTAAGTGTATTATTATTATTATTATCTTTTTGCCACATTACGGCAGCAAAGCACGTCACTTAAAGAAAGATGAAATCATTTCGGGAAAGAGTTACCATCTATACATCAATTCGGTAGCTCAAAAAGATGCAGTGCCCTGTTTACAATCCAGAAACATTCCTTATTGCATTTAAACTCTCTGTTTAGGGTCATGAGACCCACTGAAACGGTGTGATGTGGACGAAAATCTTGCCAAAAGAAAATTATATACAATTCATAGGTGTTTTCCCATGTTGTTTAAAATTCAGTGGAAGTATTAGAATAAGGTCGAATAAATATTATATTGAATTAGAAAAATACAATTATATGAAATTGAAAACTCGTCATTTTTTTACTTACCTGAAGTAAGGAATGGAAATATAGCGAAGATAGTAAGAAAATGCATAATGACTTGTTTTATGAAGTTGATAAAAGAAACACTCGAATCAAAAAACGCTGTTCATTTATACTGTATATTTCGTGGGAAAAAAAGTAATAAAATAACTACATGGCTTTTAAAAAAGCAGGTGAGGAATTATTTTATTAAGCCTATCATAAGACCAGTGTATTAATATCAGTATTTGTATGAGGATTAAAATCATAAATTCATGTTGAGATAAGCTCACTAATCTATAGTGTCGTCATCAGTCATTCACGCTTATGGAACAGGACGGACTCAGTAAGAAAAGCATTAGGCAATATGTGCAGACAAAACTTTATTCAGTTTTGAATTCATCGTGCACAAAGGCATCATTTTCTAGAAAACGGAAGTTGCCTACAAGCACATTAAATTAAATCTATAATTATGAAAAAAAAAATTATTCTTCAAAACGAGTAGAAAGGCTTATGCGTTGGCAGTACATTTTAATTCATTTAACGGTATTGATTCAGAACACAGAATGATAAGAAAATAAATATTTATTAACTTATTAGCAGATATTTTGCTGGTATTATATCCAACATCTTCAGAGCACAACGGAAAGACAGCATAACGCAGCATGTGCTCAACATCAATCCCGACTAACAGCGTTCTGCCATGAACACACTGTGCAAAGGATACAATTTGTAGCATACCGGGAAGGGCAGTACATTGAATAATACAGCCCTTGGGTGATAATGGAAGTGAATAAAAATGTGTTATTTATGCTTGTGTCGCTTTTCTCCTTCTTATACATCTACTACACATCTTAAAAATTGCTACATACACATTCGGTACATCATAGAACGCTCCTGTTGGTGAATTTTGGAACGTTTTTTTTCCCTTCTTTCTTTCTCGGATATCGCTTCCTCATCACACGCAATGTATTCCAGCAAAGTTTCTCAACATATGGATCACTGGGTGGTGCTCCACAAGGTTTCACGTGCTATTAAACGTCAGTTCTCCCCTCAAAGTTTAATCGATTCCAATTATAACGATCTAATTTAAATGGTTTAAGTAAGTTTTAATGATGGCTTGCAATCAGCAGAATGAATTTCTGAAATGTGAACAGGTATCTCAGAGTGCACTTTCGAAGCCACTATAGTAAATATAACCATTGGAAAAAAAAAAAAAAAAAAATTCCGAATTCACCAATCATATTGAGAGCAGCAATAAATTACCTTTTTTTTAGTTTTATTTCTATCATAAGAATAAAAAAAAAAAAGGAAAAAAGAATGAAATTAGAAGATGGTATATTTCTAGAGTTCTTAGTTACTTCGAGAATTCCTTATATCCTATTGACTTTAATTACCGATTAGCTAATTGAAATATATTGGATCCATTAAAACATTTCCTGTTCATTCAGATGCATTAGTTAATAACTCAAAATTACTATAATATCCCTAATTCTGAACGAATTACAGTAATTCGTCAGAATCAGTAATATTCAAAATTTCTGGGTCTTCGCTTACCTTAGTTTCAAAATTACTAAACTATTGGAAGAAATAGTTATATTCATTAACTAAAAAAAAAGTAATCAAGTTCCTGTGTTACATACATACAAATAAAATAGTTTTCATTTCTTTATGCTTTTTTGCTTGTTTTTAATTTTCAGAAGGGATACTCCTGTTGCACAATGTGCGTAATTCGTTCAGAAATAACACATATTAATGAATCATTCTATTACAATTCTATTATTATAATATTATCCCGTTTTTGATTTGATTATTAGTACAGAGAACTACGAATTTCAAATATCTAATCGATAATGCTATTTTAATTAATTAATTTATTTTTACCTTCATGTATTTACAAGATTCATTTGCGAGAGACCACTACACCCAGTGAAATTTATATTATCTGCTAACCGTGTGTGTGTGTGTGTGTGTGTGTGTGTGTGTGTGTGTGTGTGTGTGTGTGTGTGTGTGTGTGTGTGAGAGAGAGAGAGAGAGAGAGAGAGGCATATTGTCAAATCAAAATCGGAGTAACATGTGATTAGGTAACATCGTAATAACATTACATGCATTTCCTGTATTCAAAAGAGGTTATTGGAATTATGGGAGAGAAAGGGAAACAGAAAGAAATATTCAAAACAGAGGTACTGATCATTCTTAAGCATTCAGTTAGTAAAGTTATTATAATATCTAAGAAAGATATTAGGTTTCGGAAAAGTAATTTTGGTAATAGCACTGTTTTGTGTATAAGCGCACCAGTACTCATTGTCTATCTGATTGGCCTTGGGTAGCTTTGACTATTCGTCGATGAATGTTTTACTATTTACTTTGTAATGCTTATAAATTTCGCGATGATAATATAAAGAACGACATGACATTTAAAACCTATTGAAATATACTGCTTATGGATGAAATACTTAACGTTATCATTATTTACAACGATTTAATACACCAAGTTGATATTTGTGCAGGATTAAGAAATAAAAGATATTCAATGTGCAGTCATGGTCGTGCAATATTTAATATAAATAAATAAAGGTGGGTGACGCTACATACGAATATTCTGAATTATGCTGTATTCAGACACGTCTATCGCTAGAGTAGCTTATGTGATTATCTATATTGTCCCTTTTATCTTATTAGTTTGTTGGGTTATATGAACAAGATTAAAAATAGTTTATAAAATAGTAACAGAATTTGACAAGTTTTTTCTGGTTAAATCCAGCAGCTTTCTTTGGATTAAGTTGTACTAAATCCCATGTCCAATAGACTATAAAAGGAATCTGAAAAACATACATATTCTAGTGTTTTCCATACTGCACTTTATTTATTACTATGTATAGTTTCGTTGTTGCTATTTGTAGCCTTTTTTTGGCTTCAGGTAAGAGTAAATATCCAATTTTATCTATGAGAGTTAAATATTATACTATTACAATAACTTCTTTCTGCATCATTATGCTTCCATTGATGAAAAGTGAATAAATCCTCTACGCCTTTTAGTCTTTTGGAAATTTGTGGGCAGCCGGTCTCCATCCTTGGTGATCACCGTTAGGATTCATGGCTACCGGCGATTTGTAGGCTTAGAGATGAAGAGAGTGCAAAAGACAACTACCGCCATCTCATATTTCTAACCCTAACTAGCATGCCTGTCTGAAATAATGAGAGTTACTGGGAAGTTTCGCAAGGCAGCAACTGGAATCAAATGAATAACAATTTTTCTTCCGGTTGTCTAGCTTTATGGAAGCTGTCTATTTCCAGCAACAACAGTTTGCTCCGAAAACAACTTTTAATGAATTAAATTAATTAAAACTTTAAATGAAATTAATATATAACTTTAAATTAATTACACTATTACAATCACTTTTTTCAGTATTATTGTTTTTTCACTGATTTTCATTTTCTAACAATTAAATTATTTTAAATTTCTGTTTGCGTTTAGTACTTTCCGGTTATCGTTCTTAATGAGAATATGATCTCGGTATTGCTGTAATGGGGGATGGGGAAATGTGCCGGCAAGCCGTTTCGGAACACTTTCTCAAGAAGGCATGGGAAAGTGAAACCTCGTTCAAAACGGAAATTAGGCTGCGGTATAACAAATACTATTAATTGCCGAAACATGGTGTTCAAAATAATAAACTTTTGCTACCTAGATAAATTATTATATAATATATAAATAAGTAAATTAACACCACGAGAGATTTCATCATTGTTTTTTATTCTTACCTAATCACCGATAATTGATCAAAGCATTTCAAAGTGGTTCTCTGTTTTTTGAGTGTTTTCCGGAAACCTTCACAAAAACGGTACTGATTTCGAATTATTAAAGAATGCCTACTTAATATAAATTGAAAAAATCGAATTTACCGAGAGATGTACAATCAGGGTCTATTATTCAGAAAAGATGACATTAAAGAATGCTCCTACTATAGGTAATAAATATTTAATGGGACTGTAGTTGGATGGATTGTCAAATAGCGTGTGTAGTAATTTCTTGCGATGTGTTGGCACTCCATGAAGGTGTAATGTAATAATTTTATTATTACTATTATTATTATTATTATTATTATTATTATTATTATTATTATTATTATTATTATGTGACACCTCCAGGCAGTCCAAAGACTCATCGAGGGAGAGTGTGCCAACAGCATCGAACGATTATTTCCCTTCCAACTACTAACTGCGCTCAAACTTGCTTAACTTTTTGCGTAAGCCATTAGTAGCAGAAGCTCTACCAAGGCTCATTATAACAGAATGGGCTACAGCACTTGATTTCAACCAGGCAAGCATCGCAACTGATCATCACTCGATGGTTAGTAAACTTTCATGTAAATCTAACAACTAGAAGTTGTTACGTTACTTGAAGAGAAGGATATCGGACTGCATCGCGTTCGGTGATGAAAGTTAACAGGTGGCACATAAGAAGGAAGTGGTAAAAAAAAAAAAGAAGGAAGTAAGCAACTTCGTGATCAATATAAAGTGCAGGTTAAGAAAGTGACAAATGTGGTAAGAAAGAAAAATTAGTACATGAAAGAAGACTGTTGCGCAAGTTAAAATTATTCTAAGAGTTTCAGTAGTTATTATGATCTAGTAAAAAAAGTGACTGCGGAAGCAGAGATCATTGATGCTAGAGATGGGGAACAATTAGAATAAACCAGATATATCAAAATTATTGGATTACTATTCTGTACGTGCATTTTATGCCAGTGGAAATACACAGGTGTCTAGTGCCAGGATGGAAGGAGAAGATAGTATGAAAGCTGAAGAAAGTGTCACTTTTTCAGTAAACTTGATATCCAGTGATAATAATAATAACATGATTTGACGTGTTGTTACCATTTATTTAAAGAGAATACTCTAATAAGAAAAGTGTTTTTTTTTAATTAATTGTTTTCATTGAAACCAACAAGAAAAGTCCTGGAGGGATAGAAAGCAGGGTGATACATAAAGATGATTCCAAAATAGATATATCTAATTACAGCCAATCTGTATTTTGGGAGCGAACAGTGGAGGTTCTGAAGAAGTTGGTAAGTAGAATATCAAATCTGATTGGGAAATGTTTCGCAAAGGCAACTTGAATTTTTTTTTATGGGAAGTCTTGCTTCAACAATTTACTGAAGAGTACTGAAGACAGACGAAGATCATGTCGTAATATTTCTTAAGTTCCTGATTTTGCAGAAGCCTTCGATAAAGTTTCTTAAATAAATTAGAGTTTAAATGGCTGGGGGGGGGATTAATAAGTGATTGCAAAAAAAATCTAAAATCTCAACCAAAAAAAAGTGGTTTGTGGCATTATCTCAATGCGTTGATTAAATCGCAGTTGGAGAGACCAGATATTGTCCAATGGGCTTCCACAGGCGATTATCCACGATGATTTCTGGAATCAAACGCTGACTATGAGGACTGATTAAGAGACTGTGGTTTGCAGTTTGTTAAATAGGTGGCTAGAGATAACGTGGTTTTGAGGCGAGATTTTTCAACTTCCATCATTCATGAAGAATAAGAATTCGATCAGCAAGAGAGTGAGGTGCAGATTTTCCTCTTGAAGAGATCAAGATGGTGAATGAGCAGAATATGTTGATAGAGGTAGTTGTGAATGTATCAGAGGATGAGTTTAAAAAGATGTTTGAAAGGGCATTGTGTGAGTTAGAGGGTTATTGATTGAAAACTGTTAGTATTAATTGATTATGAACATTACTTGCAAATAACTAAAGAGCGGATTGTGGAGGAGCCAATGTAATAACAATTGCATATTCAAAACACTGTGAACACGTTAACTTAAAAGCAATTTAAAGCATCAACTGTACTATCATATACTGTATATATATATATATATATATTACTTTTAAAAATAAGTACATTTATACAAGAATTTCTATTAGTTAAACCCGAAACTGCTGATAATTATTTAATTAACAGTTTCAAGGATACAAATAACCAATAACATTGCAATACTTATTTAGATACGCGTTTAACCAAAAAAAAAAAAAAACAATCAATTTAGTTTCCATCTTCCTTCGTGTGTAGTCACTAAGACTTTTCACATAGCTTTCTTTATAGGCTTAAACTTTTAAGCTCTTCATTTCATTTTGAAATTTGTGATGATTACATTTAATCTGAAATTACCCCGATAGGCTGCGAGCCGAATGACTTTTACTGAATGTGTGTGTGTGTGTGTGTGTGTGTGTGTGTGTGTGTGTGTGTGTGTGTGTGTGTGTGTGTGTGTGTGTGTGTGTGTGTGTGTGTGTGTGTGTGTGTGTGTGTGTTTTAAAGCCTGAGGGAGTGAAAAAATAAAACAGCTATGGAAAATGATATGCTGCAGTACTGATCAACATCTAAGAGATTCAGACTAAACCAAATTAAATCTTTAAAAAGTGCACTTGGTTCTATCTAATTATCTTGGACTAAAAGTTGCATATGTACTACTATTTTTTGAGTTGACGTCATAACCACACTTAAAGGGAGTTATTATTTTATCTTAAGAAAAGGAAGAGAACTAAATATCAGAGCTTTTTAAGTATACACGTTCGTTTTATTCACTCTTGTTTATTCTTCTTTTGTCACTTTTGGAGTGTATTCTTTTTTGTTACTTCTGTTCATGACGGTGACAGAAATATGTTCACTTTTGTTTAAAAAAAATGGACAGCTATAAAATTGTTGAAAATCACAGAGTACTATTAGACATGAAATACCACCATTTTCGATGGACACATTCCTATGATTATGCAGCAATTTTTCGTGCACTCACGGCTTGCCAACCTATTATTTTTTCATTAATTTGCATGAATCGTTTGTACTTTGAATCAGGTTTTAGAAAAGAATGGTTGCTATCAAGTATCGCAACGATTTTTAACAGTGCGTGCGTGTGTGTTTAAGTTTTATTTATGTATTTATTTCACTCCTCAATTAATGCTATAAACTACTATGAACATTTTAATTCTAGCTATTCCGAAAGATGCCTTGACTTCTCGAAAATCAGATCTTTCCATTCCTGGATGTGGCGAGAGTAAAATTAGTTATGATGGAGACAGAATCGTTGGAGGTCGTATTGCCCTGCTCGGCGAGATTCCCTGGCAGGTAACAAATATTTTTGATTTAAAAAAAAAAAGAAAAAAAGTGGACTTAAAGACCGGAGTTTCTTCAACTTTTTGCACGAATATAAGGAAGCGTTCTTATTTTTAATCAATATGTTTTATCAATCAAGACACTAAAATTAATTAATTAAATAAATAAAAACTAACACATATTCATTCTCCAAAGGGAATGAAACTCTTTCAGCCGTAACTTCTGGAAATCGATATGGCGTGCTCAGATGAGAAAGATTTTTGACCAGATATGCATTTTGAGTTATTTTATAAGTAGATAAAACTGCGCGAAAGAACTCAGAAATTCTTAGACTCATTTTAAAATCACGGGATATCTAATAAATAGTCAGTGTTTCTTAGGTGCGTTTGTTTATTAACTTGTGTTTGTTTATTATTTATTATTATATTCGAATTATAAATATAATACATTTCGAAGTAAGTTTCTGCTATTTTCACTTGGAAATATAAGTTACATAAATGTAAATTAATCAATCGGTATTTCTCTGTTTATTTTGCTAATTAAGAAATAAAAATCTCTAAGAAAAAAACAGAATGCAAGAAAATCTCCATAAATTCTGGCTATGGAAAAAAAAAACAGGATGAAAATATTTTCGACCGCAGAACTTACAGTATTACAGATAATAATGGGAATGTTAAGGCTTTCTGTTGTGCTCTCTCCTTAAAGCCTTGTCAATGGATAGGTCGAGTTCACTCCTTAGTGAAACGTGATGGATGGAAAAGACTGATCATTCCCTACGAAAAGTTAAAAATGAAGGAGCCCTGCTCATTCTTTTTTTTTTTTTTTTTCGGGGGGGGGGGAGGATTTGAGATCGAAAATTTGTAGTTTCGCAAACAGAAATTCAGTTGTAACTTAACTGAAGCAGCCGTCTTTGTTAAGTACGATTACAGAATATAAATTGGTAAAACATTTAAAAAATGGCTTTAAAAATTAACTGGTCAACATTTCTCTAATTCAGTGCATCTCGCAAAAAAAAAAAAAAGTATATCGAGAGATATACTATTTTACCAGATGTCAAGGGACACCATTGATCGGATAAATATGGATGCGACTATGAAATATTCAAATTTTTTGGCCTATAAAAGATTTAACTGTAACTAGACTGAGGGTTAAAAAATACGCAAACGTGGTTTTGAAACCAAACATCGAACTTCTTCACAAGTTTCTCGTGACCTCCAATAAGCAGGATAATTGTCATACACTAGGCAATGAAATTCATCTACTACCTAACCGACATCAGACATCTATGCCATAGTGGGATTTGAACTCACAGCCCGTTGGCTACTAAGCGGACTCTAATCACCTGGCCAACCGGGCGCTGCAAAATGAATGTTAGATGTCATGTAGGTAAAATATGCGCGCTATTTGGCAACGATTAAGTATTAGTATTCCAAAGTGAATAGTTATGCTACAAAAATGGAAGAGTACAAGTGAAAACTGGGTCTCATTTATAGTCCATGGAGGCATTCCACGATTCATGTAGTACTACGAACGAGGGTAAGAAAACTCTCATTTTTAAAACGTGCAAATATAAACAAAACGTCTTCGTTGTCACTTTTTACTTATATCAGCAGGCGTCTCGTGTCTTTTGATTTGAAAATGTAAATGTTACAATTATAGACAATTTTCCGAAATTATTCTAAACTATCATGCTTATAACAAGCTGACTGTTCTTTATAGGTCTCATTGCAACGTAGGACCTGGTATGGCGCTGCTCACATATGTGGAGCATCAGTATTGAATGAGAATTTGGTTATCACTGCTGCCCATTGTGTTGAAGGGTAAGAGTAAATATTCTGTATTAATTTCTTTTTTATATAAAATTATTCGTAAAAATATTCAGTCTTTAGTTATTAAATATGATTTGCAATAACTGGATAAATATTCATGTGTAAATGTATATGTATGTGTATTTATTTATAGGGATACCAGAAATGTGTATGATGTGGTTGTGGGTTTGCAGGACCAAGATCAGAATAGACAATATACCTCAAGACACCAGGTAGCTTTGAATTATTTCGACTGTTATCATACAATGCTGTCCCAAATTTAACCTTACGTTATAGCTTAGTTTTATGCTATTTCATCAATTTTTGCCATTCTATTTTTCTTCATTTGATACCCATCCTGGACTATTTTCCATGAACAACTTGTCCGAGTTCTTGAACGGAAAACCAGAGAATTCTTCGATGTCCATCAGAAATATCTATAGATTGCCTTTATCTATTATACTGAGGCTAGTTGAGATATGTTGCTAGTTTACCACTCAGCTTGCATGTTGAAATCTTATCTCTTACTACTTGCATGTTGTTATAGAAAATGTCTACATTGAAATAACCCAGAACTTCTAGTTCATGTAAGTTCTAGTTCACAACACAAAATATACGTAACGTATATTTTGTGTTGTGTCTGGCGAAGTTCATCCATCTTATGTATTAGTTTATTAAAAGGATGGCGAAAAAAAAAATGGACACATAACATATATCGTGTAACATATAAATATATATACATATACATACATACATATATATGCCAAGTTTTAACATAAGATGCCAAGAAATTATATTCTTAGTTTTAAATCATTTATCCAAGTGTAAGCAAACAAACAAACAACAACAACAACAACAAAAAGGTTTGTGCGTGAAGTAATATCACAGCTGGATTACTTGTGTACAGAGGCTAATAACTTCACTTCAATTGCCTTAGTATTCCATAATGCAAAGTACACCACACCTCCTTTCAGACATATATAATGCTATGCATTATGAGAAGGGCCACAACTCAGACCAGTTTCACTATATAAGTGAAGGGAAGTGTCCAAAAAACTCAGGCGATCCCCCCCCCCCATCCCATAGATCATTCTAAACTCAGCAAGTGCGAGAAACCCGAAGGATCGTTTTACTCAGACGTAGAGTTAACGTGTGGCGCGCAATTTAAAAAGTCGTGCAGCGCAAGAAAAAGCCCTCTTACTCTTAGGCTTGTGCTCTCTTACGCTCCGGGTCTCGTACGGTCTTGCCGTGGTGTGTGGAGCCTCCTCGTGGCATCCCCTCGTTCCCCGCGGATTCGAGATAATGACTGAGGAACTTTGCCGTAGATTTCCCGAAAGTTTACCAATCGGCGACCAGCCCAGCAGAAGATATTCACCAATGTTGAGCCAGTTCACCAGAGAATAACGTCTACTTATTTTCGGAGGCAGAAGTATGTGCAGATCGAACCCTTGAAGAATGCCTCAGAAAAAGCAGAAGGAATGTGGAGTCGAAAGTAAATGTCCTGACGAGATATGTGAGGTGGCCAATTAATTTCCCCAGCAATTGGTAACGTACAGTCTAGTTTTTTTTTTTTTTTTTATGTAAATGCGTACTAGAAGGATATCTGTAAATTTTAGGAAGGACTCTAGGAATTGTGTCTTTTAATGATGGAATAAGTTATGAGAATTTTGTGAGAGAAATTGTATGAGAACGCGTGAAGCTACATTAGTAATTCAGTTAACAAATGTTCTTTAATATTGATGAATAAGTGTGATCTTTCAAGTATAAATCATAAATGAAGTTCTTTGTCATACATGCTAAGATAGATATAGAGAATCTAAGAAATTAGTGCTCATTCCTTAGCAATTGCAGATTATTTAATCAGAGAGTATTCATAAATGTGTACTATGTATCAATTGAATTAAATGTTTTGTTCTTTTTGTTTAACTTTTGACTTGCCTGATTTTCTTCTCTTTGCACTTACTCATAAAATACGGACCACAGCGGGAGATTAATTTATGGTGAGGCTACGACTGCAAACGTAACCTATAGTAATATAAGATTGTAAGCTAAAATGTTTCTGGTTCCTTGATTCTACATTCTTTGTTAATCTAGGATTCGGGGTGGCACAGTGAAAAATAAATTTTCCCTGAATCCAAAAAAGGAATTAGAACCAGTGTAGAGACAAGGGAGTTGGCATTGACCATTAGTATTCCCTTTGTCCCCCAAACCACTAGCATCATTCTTATAGTTAAAGATCGGCCCAGTGAGAATGTTGATACTTATAGGATAAATTAAGTGGTAGAGATAAGTACAATAAGTATAATTAAGAGAGTAGATAATAAAAGATAATAAGAAATATACAACGAGATCAAAAATTTTACGACAGCATCAAATATTTCAGATAAATGCATAATAAGACAATATCGTTTTACCACGTTCCATAAAAATGGAGGCGTTGTTAGGAATAACGCAGAGAGAAAACTTGGTTACAAGTTTAATAGAAAATTGGGTCTCATAGTGAAGACATTGCTACATCTTACAGATAAAATGCCTGTCTTTTTTTTCAAAGCAAGTTGGCAAGGCACTTTTAACTAACTTTTTGAAGATCATAGGCATCCAATCTTCACATAGCCAGGACTAGAGCTGGCCCAAGGCTCTGAATTATTTATGAGCATTAAAGGAGAGAGAGAGAGAGAGAGAGAGTACCACTGACAACTGTCGCCATCTCCTGGTCACTAACTACATATTTTTTTGTCTAAAAGGGGTTTGAGTTTCACGGGGGGTTTTCTTTTGTTGTGGGGATTAAAACCCTACCTGCCTGTTTCAAAATGAAATAGAACCTAGAAAAGCTCCATTAGTTACTTACAGGTTAAGATGTCAAATTAGTTTCCCTTTCTTGCTGGTATTTAAAAGAAACACATTAAGTATTTCGGATAAATAAATGATATGAAGAACGAATATGAAATAGTATCAAATAATATATCTGTTTTAATTATATATGTAATTTTAAGTATTTTATTTGTTTATTTATTTGAGTTTATTTGTTCCGCATTTTCAAATCAATCAATTTTATTGTTATCGATATTTATGATTTAGGTATCCAACGTCATAGTCCATCCTTCGTATCAAGCTTATACTTTTGAAAATGATATCGCTATTTTGAAATTAACTACTCCAATTAAGATTGGAGAAACTAATGGATACGTGAACGGTGTTTGCCTTCCCAAAAAGCTACAAAACTTTAGTGGAACTGCTACGGTATCCGGATGGGGATCAACTTCAGAAGGTTTTTAATTTGATAATTAAATTTTAATTTAATAATAATGTACATTTTTAGAAAACAAAATTTCCTTATATTTCTAAAACTTATTTAGTTTTGTTATTGATTTAATTAAATTAAATTATATCCTTCTGAAAGGAGATTGCTGCTCCTTTCAGATATATAACATAAGGCACATTATGTTTATGTGCCTTATGTTAGATATACTATATAGTGTTAATGATGAGCCTGGTGCATTATTAACACTAGCTTCATATATTACGTTAAGTTTATACTTCTGTCATATACTCTTTTAAACTGCATCTAAAAATGGATGTCTTCGGTTTTTCATTAAATGCTAATTTGAGATAGACGATATTGGATTGAAACCTTACTATAATAGCAGTAGTTCAGCAATTCGATTGTCATAAGGAACATAGACGCATAACAGATGTGTTCCGTATGGCAACTCGTCTTCCTTCTATGGCAAAAAAAATTTAGCTATCAGGGAAATAATCTTCTTGTCTAAGACTGTTACTTAGCTTTTTTTAAAAAAATAGAAATTTGTATTTAATTTGTAATTAATTATAAAAAAATAATTTGTAAACTTATAGCACACCTATCAACATGAGTGTGTCAAACGTCAGGTAACTAGTCAACTCTGTCTAGAACCAAACACGGTACTATTTCCAAGTCACTTCAGGCTTCTATCAAATGCTGGTGGTCAATCGATGAAAATCATAACACAAATTGAAACTAGACCTATAGGTAGTTAAAGCAGATAGGTTATCCACTCGCCAACTGGACCTTATTTGAACGGTCATAATTGTAAATAATGTCACAGGCAAGATTTCAACTCAAGGCTCTTGTATGCAAATTGCCTATAGAAAAAAGACTTAGTTAAGGAAGTGAATCTTCTTTTACTGAACTTGTTGTTAAGTTATGCATTTCATAATCTTTCTGTATACCTTGAAAGCTCATAATAACATATATCCTGTATTCTTATATTGTTTTACTTGTTGCATGCCGTATTAATAAGGAATGCTCCAGAAATCGATTGATAAATACACCTTAGAATAACCAGTTAGAAAGAATATTAATTGTTTAAGCTGACTGACACGATTGTCATAAGCAAAAGAGAGTGCTAATTCCGTATAAGCGCACGTGACAATCAAATAAAACAACTGTACGATTGGAGGAAACGGTAGAACAAGCTTGACGGAGAGAGAGAATAGATATTGAATATCGAAAAACATACAACAAGCACAGCACAAACCGAAATTCACACAGCTCAGTAATGTGCATGAAGAACACGTAATAATAATAAAAAAAAAAATAATTATCACGTTTACAAACAACAACATTCATTTACATCACGGAATAATATGCACTATTGAAGTCCCTATTCATGATGATCCTCACCAGAAAATGATACAACTTACAGCAAAACTGTATATTGTGATAATCGAAGTCCTTGAGATAATCTGTTACACGTTTGAATGCATATGCATAAAGTGTAAGACAAATCAGTTAAGGTAAAAAAAAAAAAATGGACTCTCTTTGTCTCCAATCATCAAAACAATCGCTGCATCTTATTACTGCCAAAGGGAAAAAAAAAACAAAAAAAAACAGGAATGTACATAGTACTGATGGTAATGGTGGTCGGCGGTAGATGGCGTTGCGGTCAGTTGATGGATTGAGTAGTGGAGACAGAGTTGTAGAGCAGGTGCCCTCCCTCGATGAGTCCTTGGACTCCCTGGAGGTGTCAAATAATAACAATAATAATAGATCATTGCCTTCTATAACAACCAAACACACAACGGAAGAGACCAAAAAGTAGTTTTATTAGTGTAACTGAATAGTTGGGCAGAATAATTCATACTGTTCCAAATTGTGTTCCAGATGTCTCAAAAAGCATCATGGAATGATTCAGTGTACCAATGTTATTGAACGATCTGACGCATATTGGTATTTGCTAGACCCAGATTTCTTTTCAGAACGTTTAATCTCCGTTAATTCTCGGCTGGAATGAATCTCAACAGGGATGGATATTTAAAAAAATAAATAAATAAAATCACTAACTCTTTTTTTGTTCCCCAAAGGGAATAGGCAGAATCTTTAAGCCTAAATTCTTTGGGCTGTAACTTACAGATTTTTACTGTAATATTTTCATGTAGTACTATCATATGTTCTGTATACCTTTGAGGGTACATATCAGAAATTTGATGTAATGGTGGTGATAAATATTTTGGAAATCGGCTGGCAACTGATATCCACTAAGTTATTAAGAATACCGAGTTCAGGGCTATCAATGATTTGCAAGATCTACGGGAGAGATTCATGGAATGTTGAATCAGGGACAGATCGGAATGGAGAGTGTAGGTTCGTGGAGTCGCCAGGAGTCGGAAACGACTCGATGGACCATAATACACAACACGGGAAAGATTAAAATACAAGTGCGACCCTTCTCGTGATCTTAAACCCCAATACTCGTAGTTGTTTGAAACTGTGAGTAGCAACCACCGTCAATCTATTGTTGGATGAAGGCTTTTCCAAGATTACTCCAAAACTGCCTGACTATCGCTTTCCTTCCCCATGTCACTCCTTCAAATCTGATAATATAATGAATCCACCGCGATTTGGGTTGGCGCCGTGGTCGTTTTTCCTCTCGTGGAATCCAATCCAGTACCTCATTTGTCCATTGTTTATCTTGTCTTCGTGCAATATGTCCAGTCCATTGCTATTTCAGATGTTTCACTCCTCCTATGATGTCAAAGACTTTGGTTCTATTTCTTATCTACGTATTCCTTTTGTGACCCAGTCTTGTGATACCAGTCATACTTATTTTCATAATAAATTGTGTTGTTCTTAGTTTTTGAATTTCCTTTGCATTTAGTGTTTATGTTTCAGAGCCATATGCCAATATAGGAAGAATACATCGAAGAGAACTCTTCTTTCCAGGCATAGTGGTAATTGGCTTTTGAATATTGACTGTAATTTTCCAAATACTTTCCATCCAAGCATCTTGATTCTTTTAATTTCTTCCATGTGTGTGTGTGTGTGTGTGTGTGTGTGTGTGTGTGTGTGTGTGTGTGTGTGTGTGTGTGTGTGTGTGTGTGTGTGTGTGTGTGTGTGTGTGTGTGTGTGTGTGTTTTCATAGAGATATTTAAATATATAATAAAAAAGTTTTTGAAAAAAAATTCTGCAATGCTATACTGAATATAAAATAACGGCAGTATTCTTTATTTAAACTTGTGTTTAACAAAACTTTAGGTGGTAGACTATCAGGCAGTCTTCAGGTTGTAGATGTTCCTCTATTAACAAATGATGAATGTAAGAAAGCCTATGGCTCTGAAATCACCGATTCCATGATTTGTGCTGGTTATGAAGAAGGTGGAAAGGACTCCTGTCAGGTATTATAAGCTTTGGAAAATATATGATATAAATGGCATTGATGAAAAACCATAAGAATACTTATTTGATTTGAGCATGCAGTAATTGCATTCTGCATTTGACCAATCAAATCCCTTCCAATTTTAGATTACATAATGGATAAAGATTATCTCTGATAACTAACCATTCAATCATTTTCGTTATGAATACATTTATATATTATAAGTGAACATGGAATTACAAACATTATTTATTTTTTTAGGT
This sequence comes from Typopeltis vanoorti, assembly GCF_054136105.1. Taxonomy (NCBI): domain Eukaryota; kingdom Metazoa; phylum Arthropoda; class Arachnida; order Uropygi; family Thelyphonidae; genus Typopeltis; species Typopeltis vanoorti. The sequence goes on from NC_143564.1 coordinate 96,973,701, forward strand.
CATGATCAATTTCACTGTAATTATATTCTCTTACTTCTTGAGATTACGCCTATGCAAATCAACCTGCTCTTTAGCAAATCTAAATTTTCTATAAGAAGTTATATTCAACGGATTGCTTTAATTTTATATCCATAGCTTTCATACTAATTGCTCTAATGTTATTAAAATATTATTATAATGAGAAACTTAAATATCCCAGACAGGATGGAAGAGAGTTTCAACCAGAAGGTTAATGAAACTTGAATTTTTTAGCCTGCAGCAGAAATAAAAAAATAGGCAGGTTAATTAACAATAAGAATTTGTTGTAGCATTAGGGCGATTAATCCTATGTGCATAATCATTTGTTGTCTGTTAATAGCTTATGTTCAAGACTAGTCTGTTTATCTTGCGAAATGAAAATCCCGAGTTTCCCAGAGGAAAAACCCCTTTCGCTTCCGTATGACACTGATTAACCCATCCTCGGTTAAAAAAAGCCCTTGTAAAGGATCTTTGTATCCTAGACAGAATTTTAAGTCCAGATCTTTCGAAACCAAAGGACATTGTAGGTTTCGCTGAGCTACTGAGGTTCATAACACGACTTAAATCTGAAAAGTTTTTTCACTTTGGTTACATAGTAAATTATACTTGCCAAAAATTATATTTTTGTTTATTCCTTTATCCAGGTGCTAACAAATAAAAGTTTGCGCATGATGTAAGGATACGTCACTAGCAAGCTTTGTTTGCTCGTGTTTATTCGAGCTTACACTTGGATAAAGGATTAAAAAAGAATATTTCTTATCTGGTATAAGAGATCCAAATCTTTTACTACAACTGGGCTTACAACATAAAAATAACCCAGATTTGGTCCCAACTGTCAAATGGAAAAAACTAACAACCGCTCTACACGAATCTGTTAGCCCATTTCCAACCGTCGACTCGAAGGAAAAAATCATTGACTTAATTATGAGCTAGAAAAGCAGATAGCAACTGCATTAACAGCTGTCACGGCGGATGAGCTGCGCACAAACTCTGACCAACTTCCGGATGGGATCAAAAACAGAACCCGGCCCTAATAGAAAACTGACAAGCGCTCAATCGGGCTACAAAGGAAGTTCAATATACACTTAAAAACTATCGAAATCAACAGTGGGAGACAAAACTTCAGTCCTTAAACACAGAGAACCAGACGCTTTGGAAATGATAAAGGCTCCACGCATAGACCTTAAATCTTTCCATCAATCCACGAGGAACGTGGCCGCAAAGGCTAGAGAAGCAGTGTAATCCAAACTACATCCATGCGGATCTAGACTTCATCAGTAAAGTACACCTGACACTGTTATACGCTAACACGCACGGAATACATAACCCTCATCCAACTGACATCACCTACTGAGGTAAGTAAAATCATCACCAAATTTAGGAATAGGAAGGCACCAAGCCCAGATAGGATTTCTAAAAAAATCATCAAATGCCTGCCACATAAAGCCATAATGCACATTGTTGCTATTATTAATGCAATATTAAGACACCACTACTTCCTGCACGATGGAAAATAGCAGATGTGCTCTTAATCCCCAAACAGGAAAAGCAGCACTCATTTTCCTGAAACTATCACCCATCAGGGAAAAAAATAGCTGAAAGGATAACACTAATTAAACTGCAGAAAGTCACTAATGAAGTAATTCTCATCCCCGATATGCAGTTTGGATTCTGGGAGAACCACTCCACAGAACAACAAATTCTTAGAGTCGTGTAGAATATCAGCGTAGGGTTCAACTGGAAGCAGAACACAGGGGAAATATTCCTGGGCATTGCCAAAGCATTCGACACAATATGGTAGAATGGGCTTCTTTTCAAACTCCTGCAGGATAGATTCCCACTTGGACTGGTGTTTAACCAAGTTCGCAAACTCCGAGTGAAGCTACAGTGAATTAGATTGTCTGAATGCAACATCACTCAGGGCTCTCGCCTATCATCTTTGTTCTTTACTACTTATGTGACTGACATCCCAAGTGGAATTGTCGCCACAATGGCCCTTTACGCAGGTGACACTGCAAATAAAGGCCACTCATTGCTACCTTGATTGGCAACTGCAAAACGCACTCTCAATACTAGAACAATGGGTTCAAAAAAAAAAGGCGAATTGATGTTAATGCAGACCACAGCACTACAGTGCTGTTCACAAGAAGACGAGCGTCCCTGGAGGGAGAAGTTGTTATGTCATGGCTATACAACATCATGTTATGTTGTACATCTTGGCAACCAGTAGCCAAATAATTAGAGGTACAACTAGGCTTCGCTTTACAACTGAGGTCGATCATGTCTGCTCAAAAGCAAATAGAGCAATGGAGCAGCTATATCCGTTACTTAATTGTCGTAGCCTGCTAAACAGCTGTTGCTATACAAGATGCTGATCAGGCCAATCCTAATGTATGGCTCACGCTCGTTGAGTCACACAGCGGATTCAAATGGTAGTTAACTACAGACAATTCAAAACATATCTTTACAAATAGTATTTAACACACCATGGTTCGCAAGAAACAGAAAGGTTCACCGAGAAGCCGATATCCGTGAGATCAAAACTTCCATAACCGAAAAGCAGCAAAATTCTTTGCGAATGTTGCTACCCACCCTAACCCACTAAGCGACTACATTGAGCATGACCCTGCAAAACACACATGTCCTGAAACCATACGGAACAGGTAAGTTTTTAAAACCCACTGCCAGAAGTCCTAAATGGGCGAGTCAAAGGCTCAATAATATTCCAGGCCCGTTATGGTCTGCCCCCTAGCCGCAGACTAAACAAATAGTTTGTTTTTTTAGGGGAAAAAGAAAAAAATCACTGGTACTCAATAGATCACATTGAGCGAACCAAGTGCTCAGTAACATTCCTTAATACAGAAAATCGTGGCAAATTCTAGAAAAGGATAAAGGACTACATGTCGAATCAGTCCATCGTGCCAAAACAGTTAACAGACCTAAATCTCGAACGTGAAACTAACAACCTAATTCATTCTCAAAATGTTTATTTGCTCGTATTGTTCATCATTCTGACAGCTTAACAAAGTTTGGGTGTGTGTGTGTGTGTGTATGTGTATGTTATTTTTTTTTTCGTCCTAGATACTAAATTGCAACATACTCACATAGTTAATTTATTGCACCTTTGGGGATTTTTACATGTTGACTGCCAATATTCTGCTTTAATCCTGTGTTGCCGTCTTCAGATGCCGCAGAATCTAATAGCAATTCAAGCTGAAATTATCACATGTGCACTCCAAAGCTAGCTTTGACAATTAATAGGTATTCTATGGTGGGCTTGACAAGTACATGAATATAATTGTCCAGTGAAGTCCAATTTATTTATTGTATGGTCATATGTTATAATTTAATCTATTATATCACTTTATTGCAGGATTTAATCTTGGGTGTGTCTGTGGGGGGGCAAGTTGAGTAGACGATTTGAGAATACACACTACGCATCGCTCGCATACCACCTATGATTGAGCATCTGCAATGATCGCCCATGCATGATATCCGTGATCTCCTCTGGCCGGCTCGGGCAAACGAAGTAGTGCTCAGTCCGCCCGAGCTACTTCGTTCGTCTTGCGTTCACACAGCGGCCGTGATTCCCGAGAGCTATAAGGTATTGCAGCGAACTATATCAAAATCAACTAAATAATACTGCAACAGAAGTAATCAAAGAACTAAAAGCAATCTCATCACCAGCAGAGATCTTTGAAAATGACATCTTGGAAGAGGAGGTGAATAAGACTATAAAACAAATATGGAGATCAGGGTATGCCCCCGAAGAGTGGAAAAAATCGGTCTTGGTTGTTCTTCATAAGAAATGCAGTGCTTTAGAATGCACTAATTACAGAAATATTGCATTAATGATTCATCTTGGCAAAGTGCCGATAAAAATACTAACAGAGCGCCTGAAGGGCCATATAGAGGCACATCTTCCGGATGAGCAAGCCGGATTTCGACAAGATCGAAGTACAGTGCAACAAATACTCGCACTAAGACTAATAGCAGAGAAAGCTCGAAGAAGGAACAAAAAGATATATTGCTGTTTCGTGGACCTCCAAAAAGCATTTGATAATATTGACCAAAATATAACATGGGCTGTCTTGGAATCCTATGGTGTGAACAATAAATTGATCCGCCTGCTGAAAGATATAAACAGCCAAGCACAAGCAAAAATCAGAATAGCAGGTGAGACTGGAGATTGGTTTGCCACTAGTTAAGGCACATGGCAAGGAGAGCCAATATCACCAATCGTCTTCATCACACATCTGGGAAGAACACTAGATAAGATTAAAGAAGAAGGTGAAGGCATTTCAATAAATGACATGAGAATAAACTACCTCTGCTTTGCAGATGACATCGTCGTGATTGAAGAAGACGTAGCAAGGCTGGAACAGATATTGCAAACACTATACACAGAAGGAAAAAAGTTATGAACTAATTGTCAACTTTGAAAAAACTAAAACAATGATATTCGGACAACAGGAGTCACTGGAAAATGTGAAACACTTCACATGTCTTGGATGCCACATGACGCATAACTTGGCCCCCAAGAAAGAGATAAAAATTTGAATAGCCAGAGCAACAACTATTTTGAAAGCCATGGACAAAATATGGAAGAGCCGAGCTATAAAGATGCAAACTAAACTGCGCATTGTAGAAACCTGTATCTTCAGCAGCATGCTCTATGGATGCGAGGCCTGGGTACTCCTGAGAGAATCTGAAAGGAGGATATCGGCATTTGAGAGGAAGTACTATAGAAAGATCTTGAGAATAAGCTGGATACAGAAAGTGAACAATGAGGAAATTTACAGACGAATACAACCAAAAGAAAACCTGATCCAGAAAAGAATCAAAAGGAAACTACGTCTATTTGGCCATATATGTAGAATGAATGATGAGAGAAAATTAAAAACGTTGCTGTTTGGAATGACTGAAGGAAAGAACAAAAGAGGAAGACCAAACAGAGAATGGGGCGATGACATCGTCAAATGGTGTGGAAACTCTATACACAAATTGAGTCATTTTGCACAAAACAGAATTCAATGGAAGAATCATATCAAGTGGCAGCAGACACCTACGGGCATTGGACCCATGGTTGTTGTTGATGATGATGATAAGGTATTCCCACCTTATGTGACCGCTAATTCACAAGTAGTATAGAAATAGAAGACATGACACAACATAAATTTAAAAAAAAAATGAATTTTAATTAGGAAAATATTTTTGGAAATTTTTCTGGTGTTTTTTCATTTTTCTTTGGGGGTTCCAGGACCCTTTGGCCTACCCCTTTCTGGGTGCACCATTGTTTTATTGTATGGTTAAGTGTACTTTAAGTAATAGACTTTTGGCCACATCTCTTTTTTTCACATAAAAACTTGGTAACTGCATTTACGAACAGCCGATAAATATTCCTTTGAAAGCTGTAATGGAATACACTTTTTTTTGGACATGTTATTTATTTGCTTTATATTATAAACCTGATATATCTTATCGATAGCTATGTTGTGGCTTATGGTGTACTGAAAATAATAAAATTGTTAAATACAAAGACATATGATTAAACTCATCGACTGCTTTTTTCCCTTTAGGGTGATTCTGGTGGGCCACTAATTCAACGAGTCAATGGTAAAGCTTTTCTTGTAGGTGTTGTCTCTTGGGGTTATGGATGCGCACGTGCAGAGTCTCCAGGAGTATATACTAGAGTTTCTCATTTTATTGATTGGCTTGAAAATAATGTTTTCTGAATTATGTCATTCCTGTGCAGTATGAAAAATGTTCGTGCTTTTTTAAGTTTGTAATAATAAACCCAGAGATTGTACATGTGATCCACACTGCGTCCTCCTCTTCTTCTTTGTACACATGAATTACTTTAATTTGAACTGAATATTGCCTACCTTATCTCATTATAGTGTGTTAGACACCTTCCATAGTACAGTGGTATCACTAATGCTATTTAGCTGGAAAATACATTGAATATGCGCGAGAAGTTTATAGAGAACTTATCTTGTTTCAAAATAGTTATTAGAACTAGTGATACACGCGCTTTCAAGATAGCTCCTTTTTCTCAAGTTTTGAAGGTTTTTTTTTTTTTTTGACACTTAACATAAAAGTGTTTTTTCCATTAAGCTGAAGATAGTGATGTATAAATAATCAAAAATAAGGCGTTGCAAGAGTTCAAAGTCTAGAAACAGATCGTAGTTAAACAACTATAGAAAAACAAAATCACCAATTTGTAATAATTCACAAGGAAAGGAAAGTCCGAGAAGTTAGTTAAACCATAAATTTGACTATAAAGGTTTCCAAGTGGAAAGTAACTCGTAGGAAGTGGATGTCAAGGGAATTACTACAGAAGCAACTAAGGCTATGAGACCAGAGCATGCAGAAACTATGGAAGAAATCTGTAATTTCTTTGTTTAAGAATTTCTGAAGCTATCTGCAACATAAATCTAATTTTAAAACATCCACGAATGGAAGTGCTTTTTCTGCAGATCAAACGATAAAAAATGCACCTGTTAAAAGAAGGAATAAACAAGCAGTGCAGCATATTTTATCAGACGAAAAGCAAGACGAGACTAATTCAGAGAAAACTAATTCAAAGAAAACTCTGCAAATTCAGAGAGTTTTCTTTGAATTTACGTTAGTTGAATTTACAATTAGTTTAACTCCTCACACTTAAACTTAGATAAAATAAAATTCTTGATAATTAGAAACCTTCAAACATAATTAATTGATACTAAATATGTAATAATCAAAACTTCATTCATTTTGTTATGCTGATGATATTAACTCTTGTAGAATGACAATCATCACGCAGGTTAACATAATGAAAAATCTGAACTCTACCTCAATGCAGATGTGAATTGGAATAAACACATAAATCATATGCAAAGCATAACAAAGATAATATAGATTAAGGACTACTTCATACGTATAAACAGGTGACAGTTAATGTATAGACTGGATGTGAAATCTGTCTTCTCCGTTTGCAGAGATAAAAACGTGAAGATTATATATATATATATATATACACATATATATAGAAAGTATTTTACCTTGGGTATACTTTTTACATTTATATCTCCTCCTGAGATTTTTATTTAATAAGGTTAAAACACCTTATGGTAACTTGTTCTGGTAAAATACTTATAAGCTCTGTATTACTAAAATCTTGATATTTCCAGCCTGGCTCCCACTGATGAGACCTCAATAAATGTCGAAACCGGTCTGGATAGTGGCCCCTTGCCTTTAATACAAAGAACCATACATCTCCTCCAGGAGATGTGCTTTGCATTATGGGTAAATATTAAGATTAGTGATCAGAGCTTATTCTACTTTTACCATGAGTTACCTTTGTCTTGCACTACCTGCAGGGTCAGCTAGACTTGTATTACGTGCAGGCGCAAATTTGACTTATTTGTCTGTTTGCTTACTTGGGAAATGGAGTAAAACTAGGTTTAAAATAGCTTGGTATCTTTAACACACTGATATATATATATATATATATATATAATTGTAAGCGACACACTGAAACCCAAAATCTGGCTATGTTACATGGAAGACATTTTCCTAATTTGAGAGCACGGTCCATGAAACTTACAAACCTTTTTGGATCATTTAAACAATTTTCATCAAAATATCAACTTCGCATCCGAACCAGACATTAATGGTGTTTTAGCTTTTCTAGATATAAAACTTACTAGAACAACAGATGGCCTCAAGATTTCTATCTTTAGAAAGCCAACACACACCAATAGATACCTACATGCTTCGTCTCAGTACTACTCCCCTCAGAAATTAGGAATTATTTCCACACTAGCTCATCGGGAAAGATCCTTATTGTCAGAAGAAGAAGAGTAACTTCAACAAGAATTTAATAACGGTTTAAATAACGGTTACTCCCCTAAAAATATCTATAATCCTCTTAGTGTACGTAATCAACATAGTAATGAAGATAACTTAAACCCAACCGCCTACATCTCCTAACCGTATATAAGTTCTCTTTCTCCTAAACTAGCAAAAATCCTGAAGAAATTTATGTTAAAGCATATTTCTCCACCTTTCCAAAACTCCGATCTTACCTCAGTCAATTTAAAGTAAAACACAACCTTCTTAAGTTCCCAGGAGTATACAAAATCATTTGCAGTTGCGTCAAACCATATTATGGCTAGACAGAGAAGTCTATCTCTCTCTCTCTCCGCCTAGAAGAAAACGAATGTGACATTTCTTATAATAGAGTTCGTGCTAGTGCCCTATCCAACCACGTTTTATTCTCGGCCAATGTTGAAGGACGACAACATGAAGTGTGTGTGTGTTTAAAAATAAAAATTAACAGGAATTCCTTTACGATAGAACTAGAAATGGTATCACACCAGTATTGTTGTGACAATACCATGGTTGACAAGATAGGAGAATGACTAGTAATATGTTCATATGTAGCAGTGATGCAAAACACGATTTAATTAATACATATTAACAGTATTACATATACAACATTATGCACCAGTTAACACAGTTGTAATATGTTAGGTTACAAAAAAGATATTTTGATTTGTTTCAGTATAATGTTCGTGCTAGTGACAAAAGATACGTTACATAAGAACCAGACATCCCACTGGATAGATATGCCTGTAAAGAATCATTTATCTTGACTACACAACAGTTCGAATGGTAAAGCAACTTAAGGATGCTCGCAAACTTTTTTGAATATGACTCTCAAGCAATTGCATGCTAATATCCGTTCGAGTATGCTGCTATCCAATTCGGGCTACACATGCATGGTGGATCATCAATAACATGGTCCTCATCTTCCACCCTATGATTTCCATCTCTTTGATCTATCCACATAATGGCTGGATTGCAATAGTTTTGCAGTTTCCTGTCATTTGTGATAAAGATATTTCCCTTTGAATGTTTCTGTTTGGTCAGATGCTGTAGTACCATAATGGGATAAATGAATAAACATCTACAATTTTGTGGAAAAGTATGCAAAAGTGATATTACTCGACTTCAATGTGTTGAAAAACAATTTTCTCAAACATTTTTGCATTACTCTATATTCATTTCGTTTTCTCTCAGGTCAGTTTCCAAAGAAATAAAACCGAGTTTTTAAGAATATAGCACTGCTTCTTCTAGCCTTTGTATAATGATTGATTAGCCATCTTCAACTGAAAAACTTCTTATATATACACTCACGCACCAAAAAATTGTGACCATCAACCTAACAGTGTTGGTCTTCGTTTGGCTGGGATAATCGCTTGAACCTATCTTTGCATTGGCTCCACTAGATCACAGGTGTCGAGACGTATTCTGGACCAACTATACAAAAAAAAGTCCATGAGATCAGCCATCGAGCGAGGCACTGGCGTTTCACATATTTGAGGCTGATTCGATGTGTTCTATGGGATTCAAATAAGGAGAATTAGGCAGCCAAGAGAATATACGGACTGCTTGAAAATACTCTTTGATGTTTGCTTGAAAAATGCAAGTCTTGTGACACGGAAGTTATTTGTTTCAATGGTCAAACACCGTGAGTTGGCATATTGAAAGCATTATAACATCTACGTGTTATAATACTTTCACTTTTCCGCACTTTTACGTGAGGAAAACTCACGTAAAATATTTTATTAGCGTAGAATTTTCGCATAAGTATCATAAGTATTGTTAGTATCATAAGTACAAGATCACAGAATGCCAATCAAGCGCCATCTAAGTAGTTATTATTATTATTATTATTATTATTATTATTATTATTCCTGATACCTCCAAGGAGTCCGAAGACTCATCGCGGGAGGACATCTTCAACTGTCCCTACACCTTACCTCTACTACGAATCAACGCCATCTACCGCCCACCTCCAACACCACCACAACTAGTAATTTTTGTCTGTAAATTGCGTGTGTTCTGAAGGGCCGATTTGTATGTATGCGGGATGAAAAACCCGAGTTTCCGGGAGAAAAAACCCTGCTACCTCCGTATGAGATCGGCTAACTCACCATCGATTGAAATCGACCAGATAAAGATTCCTCCCGTCGCGACGAGAATCGAACTTAGGCCTATTCCAATCGAAGGGCGCAATGTAATTAATGTAAGTTAATGTAAGATAACTATAAAAAGCTCAGTAATCTAACTTATTTAAAATTTATATACATGTATATTCAGACAATATAAAGTTAGTACTTTTAAATTCAGCTAATCTTTCCTATCTCCCACATAGGGGATAGAAGCAGACAATCGGATCTTTTTAAGTTAGGACAGTGAAGTAAAGTTTCACACGTTTCTTTATAAAGCCGTTCTATGAGAAAATGACTTTTATGAATACCTCTCTCTCTCTCTCTCTCTCTCTCTCTCTCTCTTGTCTTATTTCAATGAACTCTATGTTTAGTGTTGATAGCATGCCCCACAAGTTCAGACTATTGAGGCTCATGGTATTTCATATAAGACTTATGTTATTCTAACTGAATAAAAGCAGATCTTCTTGTTTGTCTGAAATAAAATAACCCAACAGCAAGGAATCTGGTAGACGCATGGATAATTGAGAGGTGGAAGCTTGTTCTTAGGAGAAGCGAGAAAGGCGGGATTTTTCCTATGGCGCGATAGGCAACAAAAAATATTCAGTGGGTTTAGAATTTTCGCTATGCTTTCACTAATGCCTTGCACATAGTGGTAGGAATGCAAGTTGTTTTTTCTGTATTTTAAAAGGTACAGAAACTGTTAAAAGCTGTTTTGATGAAAAAATCCTTAAAAAGATTAGATAAAAAGGTGGAATTGATATGATGTAATTCGTTCTGTAACAATTCGTCTGAAGAATATAAAGAATGGGCACGACGTACTAATGTTTTAATAGATCCAGCTTTTTGGCTGGGATGATGATGAGATTTATCGTGGATATAATATAACGGCCTGTTTGATTCATTTTCTGGAAAACTGAGATATGTAGCTAAGCAAAGAATTAAAATATGTAAAATATGTAAAAAACTAGCTGCTTGTTTACTTTTCGAAGGTGAATTTGATCTTTTTTTTTTTTTTTTAAAAAAAACGCCTTTTAAAAGATCTTTTAAAAATGTTGTGGATTTTTTGAATCGGATCTTACAAACGCTAGTTCAACGATCCAATTCAAAAGATTCAGATGGAAGCGGAAGATGACGCTTGCAGCCCGTTATATCCATGCTGAATCTCTTCTTCATCCCAGTCAAAAGGCTGGAATAATTAAAACATTAGTACATCACGGTTGCATGACAAATGCAGTCATTTATTCAACAAACATGAAAAATGATTATGGAATCAACGTTTGGGTAATTACTTCTTAATTTCGTAGCCACAGTTCATTTTTGAAAAATATTTGAATTTTTTAAAACAATTCAATTTAAAATATAGCAAAATTAAAAAATCAGCTAACACCTTTTTATTCCCGTATATACGGGAGTAGGTGAGGCCATTTAGCCCTATCTAACTTTTGGAGACTGAGTGGGCAGTTCAATCTCCACTGGTACCCAATCAGAGACAGATGGCCCAAGGCTATCACTAATTAAGCGGTACGCAGTGAAGAGAGACGGCTCAAATGTGCCGCCATCTCGTGGTCTCTAACCCTAACACAATATATTTAATGTCTGAAATAATGTGGGTTCTACGGTCGATTTTCTTGAGTTTACAGGACGAAAAACCCGAGTTTCCGGGAGGAAAAACCTGCTTGCCCGTGCCAGAGATCGACTAACTCGGGAACCGGTCGAAAAAAGGCTTAGAAAAATTTCCTCTAGTCGCCGACTAGACTCGAAACCAAGACTTCCTTCGTGCGGCCTAGCGCGGTGGTGTGCAAACGCCACATCCACTGAGCTACACAGGCTCTTGTGTAGCTCAGTGGATGTATGTGTAGCAAAATTAATTTGGAATTATTTCCGTCATCTTTAAACTTTAGTAATTTCTCTAGCATTTGTTTACACTTCCTGTTCTGGCTTTCTTTAGTTTAAAAAGAAAGATTTCCGTAATGGCACATGTTTATTAAAATAAATTAAAATAAACAAACTCGACAAGTTTCGTATGTCGTTTGACTTTCATCTTCAGGGGTTAAAGGTGACTAAAAGTTTAAACACAAGAAATGAGAAATTGCTCAAAATAGTCCATTCTATGATGTTATGGCCGTCTAACTGTTCATTAGATTAAAAAATACGAATTCAGAATCTGTGCATGCTAAGTTTGAACCAGGGCCTAATTCTACACCAAGTTTGGTCAGCATTGATAAAAAATATACCTAAGTTAGACCTCGGACAGTGTGAACGTGAACAACAGAGCGCGACAACATCCAGCATTGCTCAAACTTAGCATACACAGATTCTGAATTCGGAGTTTTTAATTTAATGAACAGTTAGACGGCCATAACATCATAGAATATACTATTTTGAGTAATTTCTCATTTCTTGTGTTTAAACTTTTAGTTACCTTTAACCCCTGAAGATGTAAGTCAAACGACATACGAAACTTGTCGGTTTGTTTATTTTTATTTATCTTAATAAACATGTGGACGCAATATCGGAATCTTTCTTTTGAACTGCTAAACCACAGAAACCAACGCCTACAATTTCTTTACTTTGTTCTGCACCTTTCATTGTTGTTTTTCTCATAATTATTAGAAACACTGTTTGTGCGATGACATTGAATCTGTTGTTAATTAAAGTGCATCTAATAATCCAATTAAAATACTAGAAAATGTTTAAATATTCTCATGCGAACATACAGAATATTCCTCTCTTTTAAGGGATGGGATCATATGCAATTCCTACTTCACTTGCTATCAAGACGTACTGTGTTTTCCAAATAGCCAAATTACAAAAAAGAGTGTGACAGAAAATTTCTAATTTTCTAAATTTAGAAACCTAGATTTTAGAGATAGTTTAGTATGCCATATTACCAGAAAACTGAAACTACAGAACGGGCAGTTGAACGATGCCTACGAAAGGCGCAATGTGTATGTTGGAAAGAAAATCGTTGCTTTCTAAATACCATAAAAGTCTGGCATTAACCTTTCACTGATATCATACAAAGATAGCTATCAAACCAATAGGTGATGTATTGCTTGTGTTGCGTCTTTTCTTTGTTTTGGGAACACAATGAAAATTGACTTATTACAATTTAAATTACTGATTTTTGTTATTTTTTTATATTTTTTATGTTGAGCCCATACACAGGAGGTTGGTTGGTCAACCTATAGTACATTAGTACCGTGCATGGGTGGTGGGTTGGGAAAGGATGAATTTTTTTTACATTTGATTTGAATGACTTTAAATTGTATTCCTTGGGAAACACAGCAGGTGGGAGACTGTTCCATGGTGCAGCAGTTGCAGGGATGAAGGAAGAGGAAAAGAAACTTGTTCTGTTTGTTTCTAGGTGTACTGTGAAGGGATGTTGTATAATACAGTTTCACTCTAAGAATTTACCTAATCTTTTGGTTTTGTAGACTAATCAAATTTCAAAGTGGTTGAGGGGCTTGTCAGTTGATTTTGGGAAATATGGAGAGGCAACGTCCATCATTTCCTCTGGAAAAAAGATTTAATACATCATGTGGTACATTGGAGGGGGACTTACCATTTGACATACTGGGTGAGTGCAGAAGTATCGATGTTTTCTGTAAAAGGGTCTGGAGATTTTTTTTTTTTTCAGTAATGTCCTTGAAACATTTTCTTGATAACTAGGTTTACATTCAAACTAATCATCTTAACAGTTATGTCACGAAGAAAACTCTAATTGACTATGAGATTAACATACGCCAGAGGGAAGCGATCACGATCATAAAAGTTGAAGTATGCTAAACTTATAGGATAACGACATATGAACACTCCAAGATGATCATTAAAAATCATATTCGCTAATAAAAGAAGATTGTTAAGTAGAAATAGTAGAGATTGAATAGAATCTATAACTTAAGATATTAACATATATTATGAATTGATATATTATTTAAGTTGGCTTTTATTTAGTTTGAAATTAGGATCGAAGCAGCCAAGTTTATGAAACGGTTTAATGTGTTCGTTAATGGCGTGTATGTCTGTTTTTTGGGATGATTAACCTGACCCGAATGTCTTAGAGGGAAAACTCTGCCACTGTTGTATGCGATTGGCTAAATCACTGTCACTTAAACAACATATACAAAGGTTTTTGCATTGTAAAGTACCCAACAGCAGTACTATTTCAAACTACATAACATATCTATTTGTGTATTCAGCTACAGAACTTATATGCAGTATCCACAAACTGGGAAGTTCTAATAACATGCTGCCTTATCAACGTCAGTACGAGAACATATCCCTAAATTATTTTTGAGTGCTATGGTATACCAGATTACTTTACATTTGGGTGAGGATACTGGTGATAATTTTATTGCAGAATTTGAATAATATTGCTTCTTTTTCTGTTTTAACAAAACAATGTCAGAATTCTATTTTATAATAAGAATTTGGAGAGAATTTTAGAAACTCTAGTCTCTGCGCTTCACCACTGGTTGGCACACGTTCTGAAAGGCAGCAAACAGTGCATGCAAAATTTAAAAGCAATGCATTTTCATATAACCGTCATGAAAACGGTGATACGAAATGTCATTGCGAAATGAGATTCAGAAACTTTAACTGTCTGAAGAAAATTCTGTTACCTGCTTGTAACACCACATATCTATTTTGAATTGAAAAGGATATAATAAAAATGGCTCTCATTGAGATGAGAATGGAGTTTGACGGGCAAGTTTGACCGACCGACGTGATTATTTTTCACTGCTAGTCGCTGCGCATTTTTAGGCTGTACTTCACTACTTGCGGAGGCATTCCGTGAATCTTGCATTGCACTGGGTCTAGCCCTGCCCGAATTCCTACTTCCCCCCCTCTGCACGAGACGTATATGAGGTCTACGGCCCCGTAGGCCCCACCCGATATGAGAACCAGTGGTGGATGTATGGTTCTTAGGGAGGTAGGAAATTCGAGCTGAGCAAGCAACTTCAAGGCATCTTCCCACAACACTACAACACTCAACCTTTTCTCACAAACTTTGCTAGTAGACTATCTCAGTCTACAGAACTATTGCTAGCAGGTCCCTAGATTTGAAGGATTTACCTGCGTTCATACGCAATTCAGTCGAGATGCGGTTGTCGGATATTGACGCCATCATAGACTTGCTCGATGAAGAGCCGGCACTTATCTTCATAAATAAGCTTCAAAAAAAGTTCAAGCTGAAATGGCCTGCAGGTATGACCGATCCTGATATCATCACTGATTCGCTTGATAAAGGGCTAGCATCCAGCTTCATAAAAAAACTTCTCAAAAAATTCGAGCTTGAATGGTCCAGCTTCCTAAATTTCTATTCCTTACCCCGGACTGACGATGATGAAAATGAAGACACTCCTGAAATGGAGGAAAAACTTGATCTAGTGATCTCTGCCACTACTCCCTCTGATCAAGGAGAGATGCACGCGCGCAAGAAACGCAAAACTCTCGCCTCGGAGCCAACAAATGATATAGGCATGGATGAAGATGCTCCCAATACACACTCCTCTGCTTCCCCTAATGAAAAGGTGCCCCCCAGTCATTCTAAGGGAAAAGCAGAGATGGACAGCCTTAAGATCCACTATGGCCAACCTGCAGATACACTATTCCACTTCCAAAAACATAGACGAGGGCATCAAAATTCAGACTGCTACAGTGACAGACTACAGAAACCTAACTAAAGAGATGGACATCAGAGGTATTCAGTATCATACATTCTCACTTACCTCGGAAAAAAATTTGAAAGTGGTGCTCCGAGGAGTATCCGAAGACATATTGACATTGATGAAATAGCTGCTGACCTCCTATTGCAGGATCTGCCTCCTATAAAGATCAGCAGAGTGTACAGATCAAATAAGACCGCTATGCCTCTAATTCTTGTGGAGATCCATAATATTTATAAAAACATATACAACTTGAAGTCAATTTGTGGACTAAGAATCTCGCCGGAACCACTTAGGAAGAGAGCTTTTTCTGGGTAGTGCAACAGGTGCCAAAAATATGGTCACGCCCAGTTGTTCAAAGCTCAGTAAAGATGTTTAAAATGTGATGAGACCAACCCCACACATACCTGTGCCAAGCCAAAAACTGCCCCTGCTAAGTGTGCTAATTGTGGCGGCCCTCACCTTCCTAACTACAGAGGGTGTATTTACAACTCCAAAAACAGGCAGACTGAGTCAATCAGTCAGTCTACCTCATTATTTAAAACGAGAGCTTGTGAAACACAAGCTCATCAGTCTCCCACCAGTTCGATCAGGGCGACAGTTGCTCACCCACCATTAACTGAGCCCCCCCCCCCCAAGAAGATGAACCTTCAACAACAAACAAGGACATATGCCGATTTGGCCCGCTCCAAAAAGACAATCCATGACCAGAATCTACCTAATTCACATTTAAATATAACAGCTGTCATCCCCTCCTGTCTTGCAAATATGCTTCAGGATTTCAGTAACTCAAATCCATCACTAAGCACAACAAAAATGTTTTTACAGCAAACACAGTCCATCTTATCAACACTCTCTGATGTATACGAAAAGACTCAACATGATTCTCTAAAGATTATTGCTTGGAACGCAAACGGTCTCAAAAACAAAATACTAGAAATACAAGAATTCAATGATAGATACAATCCGGATATATTATTAATTAATGAAACTCACCTGAGACCTGCTGACAACCTCAAAATCAGAGGATACCAGCTTTGTAGGAATGACAGACTCGAATATAAAGGTGGTGGTACAGCCATTCTCATCAAAAATTACATCAACCATCATTCTGCAGCCAACTCTACAACCACTAATCTCGAAATCACAGGAATCAATGTCATCACTAACTCCGTCGGAAAACTAAAAATCTATGCTGCTTACAATCCGCGATCAAAAACACTGTTTTCCTCTGATCTAGATGCCATCCTAAGAGTAAAGTTCCCGTCATTATCGCTGGAGATTTAAACGCAAAAATCATGCCTGGAGCAGTAGGTCTACAAATAGGAATGGCCGTATCCTGTTTAACTTCTCAAGTTCTAATTGCACAGCTATGGCTGACCCCTCAGTACTAACTCATCACAGTCAGATTGGTTCCTCCGACGTCTTGGATATAGTTGTCCTCCAGAATGTTAAATTATAGTACAACCCGGAATCACTGAACGAATTATCCTCAGATCACAATTCTATCCTGCTCCAACTGGGTAATCAGAAGGGACTGTTCCCTTTGCCTCACACCTTCATACCTTGGGAAAAATTAGCCAAAATGCTCCCAAACTGCATTGGTCCTGTTCCTCATGTTAATTCCAAGGAAGAAGTCGAATCTGCAGTCAATAAACTTGCTCATTAAATCAACGTAGCCTTATCATCTATCACCTCAAATTCAACTGCTGCTAAGCCTAAACGAATACCAGAAGATATCATAAACTTAATCAGGGGAAAATAAGGCAAGAAAAAGATAACACCAGGAACCCCAAGACAAAAAGTTTCTCAACAAACATAACAGTGCAGTGAGAGATACACTTAAAGCCCACAGAAACAAATTATGTGAAGACAAACTAGCTTCCATATCTGTGCTAAAACGGTCTGATACCTGTACCAGCCAATTCACACCTACCTCTCCAGCTAAAATTTATGACATTATACAAAATCTAAAGAATAAAAAAAGCTCCTGGGCCTGACTGCATATCCAATATAGTTATTAAACTGATGCTCCAAAAGGCCATTGTACATCTTACAACAATAATAAATGCCATGTTCAGATTCAAGTACTTTCCCTCTGCATGGATGTTGGCAGACGTGGTTCCTATTTATAAGCCCGGCAAGGATCCACAGCAGCCTCAAAGTTATCGTTCCATAAGTCTGATTTTTAATTTTGGCAAAATTGCAGAAAAAGTCATCCTTTTCAGAAATCAAGTCTCTGTAAACAAGTTAAATATCTTTCCTATAGAACAGTTTGGCTTTCGCCTATTTCACAGCACTACCCAACAAATCCATAGACTAATTGAGTTCATTACCCACAAGCTACAATTGGCACCAATACACCGGAGCAGTTTTCTTGACTTAGAAAAGGCTTTTGACAAACTATGGCACTTTGCACCATAGCTTGTCAAAAGCTATGGTCCAAAGTAGCTAAATGTCTTCAAACGTTAATCAGGACTAAAAAGAACACCCCTCTCTTCCCTGCTCGGTTTAGAAATAAATTGATTTATATATTTTATTAATCGGCCATCTAAACAGAGTTCAAAGACTCATGTCAGAAAGTTATAGTAACCATTATTTATAACCATTATAATAATAATAAAAAAATAATAAAAAAATAATAATAATAACCAAGGTGATTCCTTGTCACCATTGCTCTTCAACATTTCTTTTATATCTTTGTCTATGATTCTGAAGAAAACAAAACTTGGATATGAAATTCCTAAATGTAATATTAAAATTTCCCATCTGTTGTATATAGATGACTTGAAGCTATATGGAAAATCGGCCCAGCAAATAAATTCTTTATTGAACACAGTTCGTATTTTCAGTCAGGACATCAACATGGAATTTGGTTTTAGATAAATGCGCAATTTTATCTATTAATCGAGGAAAAATTTTTGACTCTAGCAATTTTAATTTTGATCAAGAGAAATATATAAAAGCAATTTCAGCTGACGAACACTATAAATACCTAGGAATATTAGAAGCCAATGATATTCTCCACTCGAAAGTTATACAACAGGCAGCATCAGAACACATTAAAATAGTTAGAAATATTCTGAAAACAAAACTAAATGGATTAAATACAATTAGAGCAATGAATTCTTGGGCTATACCAGTGATCCGATACACTGCTGGCATAATAAATTGGATAAAAGAAGACCTGGACAAACTAGACCGCAAAACTAGAAAACTAATGATTATGCATCATGAATTACATCCACGAAGTGATGCTGACCGGTTGTACCTACCGAGGAGAATAGGTGGACGGGGTCTGCTGCAAGTGAGACAGACTGTGGAAGAAGAAGTTGGTTTAAGAAATTACATTGACACTAGTTCTGAGACAATGCTTCAAGCAATCACACAAGAGGACCTTCTAAAAGCAACAGGAAACAAATCCGATTACAAAAAGGAACAACAAAATATCCGATATGTGCGCTGGAAAAATAAACCCTTGCATGGCTAATTTCTTCGAGATACTGAGGACAAAATTGACGTGAACAAGACATCGCAATGGCTTCAACAAGGATACATTAAAAAAGAAACAGAAAGATTTATTCTAGCAACTCAAGAACAGGCATTACAAACTAATGCAATCAAAGCAAAAACAGCAAATGCAGATTATGCGATCAGAAAGATGAGCCTGTAGAACATCTAATCAGTGCCTGGAACAAAATAGCTCAAACTGACTATAAATGCCGGCATGTTCAAGTGGCCAAAATAGTTCATTGGCATGTATGCAAAAAATATGGCTTTCTACTTCTGATAACTGGTGGCAGCATAAAATAGAGACTGTATTGGAAAACGAAACAGCAAAAATTCTCTGGAACTTTAGAATACATTTGGAACATTTCATTGACATTTGGAACACAATAGACCTGACATCACAATTGTCGAACATCGACAGGTTTAGATTATGGATATTGCAGTACCCAGTGATAACAACATTAACAACAAAGAACTGGAAAAAATTACTAAATATCGAGTTTTTTTTTTTTTTTATCGAGATCTAGCAATCGAAATTGGCCGACTGTGGCTTAAACACATCAAAGTCATCCCAATAGTTATCGGTGCACTTGGCACAACTTCAAATAAGCTGTCCAACTATTTACAGCAATTGAAAATCATTGAAGTGACCCCATATGACCTACAAAAAGCAGCATTACTTGGAACAGTCCATATTTTACGACGCTACCTGATGGACTACTCTTAGATTCTTGGGTAGAATCTGAATTGTTCTGAATCACCAGTCAAATTTTTATTTATATGATATCTTGTTTTGACTGTGTATCAATTATATAATAATAATAATAATAATCGTATGATGGTACAATGGCCGTACAAGCTGATTTTAGCCTGAATTCCATTGGATCTAGTCCACCTTATAAAATCATTTCTTAGTGGTAGACGAATGCAAGTCAAACTAAATGATGTATTATCCACCCAGCGACGAATCTTGGCAGGAGTGCCTCAAGAGTGACTACTGGCACAGATACTTTTCTCAATTTACATGGCGGACATACAGCACAACACAAATGTCATCTATCATTGCCCTCTACGCTGAAGACACAGCTATACTAGCCAGATCTATTAATTCGTATTTTGTCAACAAGAAACTGCAAGAAAACCTGCTGAAACTAGAGCACTGGTTCTCCAATTAGAGATTGCAAGTGGACCCTCAGAAGAGCATCGCCATGCTTTTCACTAAAAACTCAATATCTCCTAAAGAAGACATCTTCCTATTCAATATCAAGATTCTCTGGAGAACAGAAGCCAAATATCTCGGTGTACTGCTAGACAGAAAACTAACCTTTAGTCTACATACAAAAGCCTCATGTACAAAGGCATCAAAAGTCATAGCACCGCTTTACCCTCTTATCAATAGTAATAGTAAGCTGATACCAAAATCAAATTGCTCCTCGATCAATTGATGATTCTTCACATTATTACTTACGCGTCCCTAGTCTGGGGCCACACTTCAAGCACAAATATCCTCAAACTGCTGCGAGTACAAAACAAATGCCTATGCATAATTTTAAATGCGCCATGGTATATCAGAAATGTTCAACTTCATCGGGTTGAACATTTATATCTACTCTTACCTGCAATCTTTAGCAGTAAAGTTCTCAACATCATCCTCACATCCAAATGAACTAGTACAAAGCAGCAAATTGTGATGAATCAGATTTCTCCAAATATAGGAAACCTAAGGCCATCCTAATTTCTAACGAGGATGTATAACTAGCACCCACTTGGGCAGATCACTTAGCTCATAAACTTTCCCCTACACAGTAACCTTACTAGATAGCAGCGATTATAAAAGCATTTTGCTTCACCCTTATAGACAGTAACGTTCTGCGTTCTGTGAGATGAGAATAGTATTCAGATTCATTCCATCCGAAAACAGCATGTCTCGTCTTACTTCCAATCTGTGCTGTTGTGACACTTAACTATACAATTAATTTCTTTAGCTGGCATCTTTATATGAGATCTCATATTTTCTCTAAAGTTTTTGATATTCGACACTCAAAAATAGTCACATTTACTGCATTTTCTTCACCTCACACATTCGTGGTTCCCAGTCGTGTAGCTAGAGATTTTGTTCTGAGTTTGCTTCCCCTCTCAATAAACACCAAAAATGCTACAAAAAGTCAAAACCGACGTATAGGGAAATAAATTAAAACACTGTGTTAATTTTTGAAACATTCTAAAATGTTATTTTTCTTGTATTTCTGTAGAAAAATCGTCGATGAAAATGGTGAAGTCTATTTCATAGTAATGTAAGTTATTCTTAATCAATTTTATTTAGAAAAACTCCTCTCACAACTAGCAACACTTACAGCTATTGTGAGGAAAATTCGCAGCAGTATTACAATATTTGGAACTGAGTTCTCGAGACTATATTTTAGAATTAACCACAAAAGTTCAAAAAGGTTCAATATACCGCTTGGGGCGGACCGCCCCCTTCGCACCCACCTAGCTACGGGTCTGGTGGTATGTTTGTGACAAATATGCTTTACTTATGAATTTGTCAGAAACTTTACTATATATAATAAACTTTTGGATTAAGTATTCCGTATGAGATCAAACATGGACGCATGTCCACAAAAACTCTTATTGCGACCTCGTTGTCTCTAATCCTATATATATATATATATATATATATATATATATATATATATATATATATATATATATATATATATATATATATATATATATATATATATATATATATATATATATATATTAGGATAACCAAGTTATTTTAACTCCTAATATGAAAACAATTCAATTAAGTTTACGCCTGAAACAAAGTTCAAGTCTAACGATGTTAAAACACCAGGGCAATTCATTGTAAAGGTGGGTAAAGCTCTGATCACTATTCTTAGTATTTTCCATAATGTAAAGCACATCTCACTAGAAGATGTATACTGCAATGCATTATGGGTGGGGTCACTACCCAGATCGGTTTCAACCTTTTTTGAGGTCTCCTCAGTGAGTAGCTAGACCCTAAATACCAAGGTTATAGTAATACGGAGCCTTATCAATACGGAGTTGCAACAAGGCTTCGTAATAATAAGGCTCCGTATTACTATAACCTTCGCATTTAGGGTCTAGCTACTCACTGAGGAGACCTCAAAAAAGGTTGAAACCGGTCTGGGTAGTGACCCCACCCATAATGCATTGCAGTATACATCTTCTAGTGAGATGTGCTTTACATTATGGAAAATACTAAGAACAGTGATCAGAGCTTTACCCATCTTTACAATGAATTGCCCTGGTGTTGTAACATCTTTAGACTTGAACTTTGTTTCAGGTGCAAACTTAATTGTTTGCATACTTGGGATTAGGAGTTAAAATAACTTGGTTATCCTAATATACAATATCCCCAAGGTAAAAAATTTATTATATATATATATATTATGCCTAATTTGGTGCATCGAGTTTTGGTTTTGGAAATCTTTTTCTTTTTATCATGCTTAATAATTATTTTTACTTGTATAATAAAACCATTTTTGATGTTTATAAATGTTGAGGCCATTCAATAACCTAATTCTGTTTATAGTCGACAGCGGTTTTCTCCCTTAAATTATTATCATTGTTAATGTTGTTAACCTGGTAGAACCATGGGTATTAAGGTAAATAACGTTGAGGTATTATCCTCTGTACACAAGTAGCCCAGTCATGAAGTTACTTTATGCAAACTTTGGTTACACTTAGATAAAGGATTAAACCAAGAATATAATTTCTTGAAATCCTTAATTTATAGAACCTTGTTTAACCATAAATAAAGGCTATTAGAGGTTCATTCAATGCTAATCATTAAATAGAGCGGAACTTTCTTTAGCAGGTTCCCAAATCAGTTAATGTTTGTATAAGCAAGTAGGGTTTTCTTTCTGGAAAGTTGGATTTAAAACTGTACTAATCAAGAATCAACATAAAAACTCACACTAGTTTAATTCGTTTGGTGTCTTAAGCTCAGTTATCATTTGAGGCCGAAGTGCATGTCATGCCTTCTCAATGTCTTCAAAAAGTTAGTCTGGACTAAAAAGATCACCCCCCCCCTTCCCTGGTAGGTTTACAAATAAAGTTATTTATATATTTTATTAATCGGCCATCTAAACAGAGTTCAAAGACTCATGTGAGAAGGTTATAGTAATCATTATTCATAACCATTAAAATAATAATAATAATAATAATCATAATAATAATCGTATTAGAGGTTCATTCAATGCTAATCATTGAATAGAGCGGAACTTTCTTTAGCAGGTTCCCAAATCAGTTAATGTTTGTATAAGCAAGTAGGGTTTTCTTTCTGGAAAGTTGGATTTAAAACTGTACTAATCAAGAATCAACATAAAAACTCACACTATTTTAATTCGTTTAGTGTCTTAAGCTCAGTTATCATTTGAGGCCGAAGTGCATGTCATGCCTTCTCAATGTCTTCAAAAAGTTAGTCTGGACTAAAAAGATCACCCCCCCCCTTCCCTGGTAGGTTTACAAATAAAGTTATTTATATATTTTATTAATCGGCCATCTAAACAGAGTTCAAAGACTCATGTGAGAAGGTTATAGTAACTATTATTCATAACCATTAAAATAATAATAATAATAATAATAATAATCATAATAATAATCGTATGATGATACAATGGCCGTGAGTCCCCTTTACGCGGAGGTACGGCACCACCTCAGTCGTCACCAAATTTTATCCGGGCTCCGGAACTGGCATAGCTGACGAATCAGGCCTATGGCTGGGTCAGTATTCCTGACTGTAATCCGTGTGTGTTCATATGGCCAGTTTACCTGGTGTTTTTCATCCCACAAGGACGAAATGGGAAAAATCCTGCTGCCCATGTCCACGACTGGCTAACTTGGCTATGGCTGAGGTAGATCCTTAAGTTTCTCACGTCGTCAACGGGAATCAAACCTATGACACTCCTTCCCCAGGCATATGGTTGCGAAGTGCAAAGCCACTAGACTAACCGCACGGGTACCATTATAATCAAATCACTCACTGATAATATACTGCCAACCGCTTACATGAAACCACTTCATTCGTTCAAAGCCCTTTAAGCAAAAACTCTTTATCCAATAAAAATGTCTGCTAACCACCCTTTTACTCACCTCACAGTGGTAAACCTTTGTTCTTTTTCATTTTTCCCATTTCCCATTTTTTCATAATTTTGTGCACTGTTCAGAGCTATCTTTAATATATTGTCTAGGTGTCCATTTTCGGAAGAACATAATTAATTCTTCCAAATAATCTCTGTGTAGCTCAGTGGAAGTGTCACTTGCATCCTTTGCTCTTGGCTGCTCGAAATCAGACCTAGGTTCAAGTCTAGTCGCCGACTGGAGGAACTTTTTCTAAGCCTATCTTCGATCCGTTCCCGAGTTAGTC
The DNA here is from genome assembly GCF_054136105.1 of Typopeltis vanoorti. Lineage (NCBI taxonomy): Eukaryota > Metazoa > Arthropoda > Arachnida > Uropygi > Thelyphonidae > Typopeltis > Typopeltis vanoorti. The sequence continues at coordinate 96,998,321 of NC_143564.1, forward strand.
GATCTCTGGCACGGGCATCGGGTTTTTCCTCCTGGAAACTCGGGTTTTTAGTCCCATAAACGCAAGAAAATCGACCGTAGTACCCACATTATTTCAGACAATAACATATCCTGTTAGGGTTAGGCACCAAGAGATGGCAGCACTTGGTGCCTAACCCTAACAGGATTTGTCAGCCTCTTCATCGGTGCTGCCTATAATTAGTGATAGACATGGGCCAGATATCTCTGATTGGCTACTGGTGGAGATTGCACTGCCCACTCAGTCTCCAAATGCTAGATAGGGTATAAAGACCTCGCCTATGCAGATGAAGAGAAAGCCGAGGCAATAGTAGATAATCTAGAATCTCAGTGCAACCCATCGTATACTAATTTAAATATCAACCTTATATACAAGATTCATCGTTATGTTAGGTCAACCTTAAGACAGAACAATGTCAAGTCAGAACTTATCACTCCTACTAATCCAACAGAAATGATAAATATCATCTCCCATCTAAACAATAAAAAAGCCCCAGGACCGGATGGCATAACTAATAGAATAATAAAACTACTTCCAAGAAAGGCCATAGTCCATCTCGTTAACATTACAAATGCCATCTTTAGATTCCAGCATTTCAATTCTACATGGAAAACAGCCACAATCATGCCACTGAAGAAGCCAGGAAAAAATGCTCACCTACCTGAAAGCTACAGACCCATAAGCCTATTATCCTGCCTCGGAAAGATAACAGAGAAAGTGATCCTCTCAAGATTCCAAGCAGAAACAGATAAGTTGGGAATTTTGCCTAATGAACAGTTCGGCTTCCGTAGGGCCCATAGTACATCCCAACAAGTGCACCGGCTGGTAGAAATTATTACTAAAGGTTTCAACTGGAAACTCAATACAGTTGCCATCTTCATCGACGCAGAGAAGGCGTTTGATAAAGTATGGCATCAAGGTCTTCTCTACAAACTGATAAAATTTAATTTTCCAGTCAGGCTAATAAAGGTAATACATTCTTACCTGAAAGACAGATACATGCAGGTCAGGGTAGGCGAAACGGTTTCGACCAGACGCAGGATCTCGGCAGGCGTACCTCAAGGATCTCTTCTGGCACCTCTACTGTTTTCAATATATGTAGCAGACATCCCTCTGAACCCAAGAACAACATTCACTGCATTATATGCAGATGATACTGCACTGATGGCAAGATCACTGAGCCCAAAACTGGCAACTAAAAGATTACAAAATAGCATACACACCTTAGAAAAATGGATGGCAGACTGGAGGATCCAAGTTAACCCCCAGAAAAGCTCAGCCATACTGTTCACTAGAAAGAAAATTCACACCATGGAGGATATTTATTTATTGGGAGTAAAGATTCCATGGCAGACTGAAGTTAAATATCTTGGAGTGATTCTTGATAGTAAACTCCTATTCAGCAAACATATTAGTTACATTACCTCTAAGACATCCAACGTCTTAGCACAGCTCTTCCCTATGATCAACAGAAAAAGTAAACTGGATATGCAAACAAAATTAACAATCTACAAGATGGCAATTAGACCGGTTATCACTTACGCATCCCCAGCTTGGAGCCACACCGCAAATTCAAACATTCTAAAACTTCAGAGATTACAGAATAAGAGCCTGAGGATGATTCTGGATGCCCCCTGGTACATAAGAAACACCCAGATCCATAGAGAAGTTAATATCCCTTATATCTCTTCCCTTCTCAAAAATCTAGCTGAGAAGTTCTTTACCAAGACAAGTAACCACCCAAACCCTTTAATCAAGGAAGCCTCGGAATATAATGAAGAAGAAATCAACAAATATAAAAGACCAAAGTCTATCTTAAGTTCAGCTGAACACAACTAACTTCACTGCCCTCAATGGGCGAGCATAAAGCTCACAAACATTCCATTTAAAGTCCTACCATTAAAAGACAAAGGGGAGTATGAAAAGCAATTTTGCTTCACCCATCTAGCCAGAAATGTTAATGTTAATGTTATTAGGGAATAAAAGGGGTTAGCTGATTTTTTTTCCTACACAGCAACCAAGACAAGAAGTTTATAGCACTAATATACCATAGAAAAAAAAATAAACTAATCTTCACCTATAAACCCATCAACCAAATTCATAAACTGCTACCATCTTCACAAGACAAACTCTCACTATTCATGCTTCCTAGAACTTATTAATGGAGAATCAGGAAGATCTGTCAATAAATGTATCTCTGAATATCAGAGCTACATCTGGCTTATCAAACCTCACAAATCTGTCCTTTCATAACTTGAGATTGAAAACACTAGCCACAGGATCAAATAGGAACACACCAAGCTGTTATATGGATCCATTTCAAAACATGAAGTTTATACAAAGAAGGTGCTGAAGTCCTACTTCAGCGACCTAAATTCAATCGTAATGACTGCTTTACTATTCCTAAAATGTGGGAAGTTGTCATTCTGAACTGTATTGAATAAATTGCAATCTTAATGTTTTTTGTTTTTGTGGGGGGGGGGAGAGGAACAAATATTTTAATTTTTATTTTCGTCCAATAGTTTTAACCTATGAATCCTCGACTTTATACATAGAGGGATTACAATTTAAAACATGTTATTTTTATTCAAATTCCTTATTGTTGTTCAATGTTCACACTAATGATATTTTACGATGCATACGACGAAATATTTGTATAATAAATTAATTGCAACTGTGGTACACGTGTGATTCTATAGTTATAGCAAATACATTCCATGTGTGTATGGGGAGTGTGGTCAATAGAAAGTAATCTATTGACATTCTTCTCAAAGAACTTGAGTGCGTGTGTGGTCCTCAAGGGAATACTTCATGAGGAAGACTTCCACAGAACTGAGGTAGATGGAATAAAGTACAACTAGTAATAGCAGGTTTAGTGAGTAAGCAATTTAACTGTGGAAGAATACGGGCAGCTGTTTGCCATGTTTCTGTAGGTTTAGCAGAAATGAGGGATGCTATATGACATGGATGCTAGCTCTGCTAAACAGTTCCACCCATGGAAGAATTGAAGGTGTCTAGGATATTGTCTCCTCTGAAGGGTGCTACGGAGACCAATGTTTAAGGCACTTTATACATATCACCTTTTGCAGTCTATCTAAGTTCCTGTAGTATCTCCAACTATAATCTGTAAAATTCTTCTGTGAGGACATTAACGAAAAAAAAAAAAGTCTTGGTCAGCGTCCTTATAGAGAGAAAAGTTTTGCTAGGTCTGTGGAAAAATGTTATTTAAGGGCTCAACAAAATCATTTCCCTAATCAAAGCTTATCTACCAACTGTATTCAGCTGGCCACATACACCAATTGTCACTGAGACTTAAGTTGAAATCTGGCAATGCTTCCAGAAGAAATGGATTCGAGGCACTTGCAATGGTCTCTACTCCTAATTACTAGCGATTGTTATAAGGTATCCTGAGTATTAGTCTACTCGAGTAGAGCAGCCTGAGCAGAGGCATATAGCAGCGGTGGCGTCTCTTTCTCTAAGGATTATCGGTGGCACAGTATTTATTCCATATTGAGATTCAAGACCAGACCATAATTAGATCCAGTTAGTTTAAATGTCGAGTCAGATTACTGTGAAAATGAAAACCCTCAGCAAGGCATACTAACAGTAACAATCATAGTTGGCATTTCCACCATTACTGATGTTATAGAAGCTTCTGGTAATACAGAGCACCATTTTGTGTGTAAAATGCATTCATTATAATTCGAAGTTCTTCTACTTATACTGCCAAACTTGCTCTCCATAACCGCTTTTGTGACAACAGCTATCACTAAAAGAAGATTCGGGATTTTGCAGAAAGTATAATAAGGATCACTTTGTTGGGGAAGGGGTGAGATTTAAAGTGGCATATGTCACACACGGTCATAACAATAGATGGAGTGGGTAAAATATATTTTCTCTCTGATGATGTCCTCGAAAGAAGATACATATTTTTTTTAAATGCGTTAAACAATACATTTCTCATTTTTATGTTTACGAAGTATTTTTTCTTACGTTTCAAGCGATTATGTTGAATTCCAGCTACTTTTAAAGTGGTTTCAGACTACAATTTCACACTTTTTTTTAGAAAAAATTCCGAATGAAAACAAAAAAACAAACTGACATTTAAATATTACTAGATATTTGAGCAGTGGCGAACTCAGGGTTTAATCATGGGGGGGGGAGAGTTGAGTAGACGATTTGAGAATACACATTGCATACGACCTATGACTGAGTATCTGCAGTAATCACCAATACATGGTACCCGTGATCCTCTCTGACCTGGCTCCGGCAAACGAAGTAGCGCTCGGTCCGCCCGAGCACTACTTCGTTCGCCTTGGGTTCAGAGCGGCTGTGATTGCCAAGAGCTATACGGTATTCCTATCTTATGTGACCCTAATTCATAAGTAGTATAGAAATAGAAGACACAACACAACATAAATAACAGAAATAAATTTTAATTGGGAAAAGATTTTTGTAAAATTTTCTAGTGTTTTTTCCTTTTTCTTTTTTTTGGGGGATGTGCAGGTCCCCTTTTCCCCCGGGCGCCCAACTATATTGGTGTCCTCCCGCGATGAGTCTTCGGACTCCTTGGAGGTGTCACGAATAATAATAATATTTGAGCATACAATGAATATGATGGTACTCAGTAGCGCACAATGTTGGGGGGGGGGAGAGTGAGTAGACGATTTGAGAATACATACTATGCATCGCATGCGACCTATGACTGAGCATCTAGAATGATCGCTAATTCATAAGTAGTATAGAAATAGAAGACGACACAACATAAATATAAATAATACATTTTATTAATTAGGAAAAGATTTTTGGAAAGTTTTCTAGTGTGTTTTTCCTTTTTCTTTGGGGGAACAGGACTCTCCCTGTGGGTGCGCCACTGATGGTACTGATTCATTTCTTTTGTGAAAAGGTGCATGTTTAGTAGTTGTTATTATCCAAGTGCTGGCAGTCTCAAGCATGCATGTTTTCCTGTTAAAACATTCTTTGTAATCCCAGATAAATATGAACCAAATTCTTCCCCTCCCCTTCCAAAGGAAAGAACAACAACAACAACCAAAAAAAAAATTTTAGAAGATTAAGAGAGAATAGCCTTCCGGGTTTACAATCATTACCTGCTTATTATAGTTTTTACCTGCTCATTTGGTAGCAAACCAAATAGCCCAATTGGTTGATTATTTTAGGTGAAGACACTTCACCTAATTGGTGGCATAGGATATGTTGTAGTGATATCCTCGTGTTTTGTATATGCGAGTTATCAACTGCTTTGTAAAATCATTTTTGGAATGAATTTAAGATTGGAATCGTCTCTAAAATATTCTGGATATTCTATTGTATCTTTCGAATGCCACGAAAATGCAGCCTCTGTCTGGATTTTAAAAAGTACATTTGAAAAAAAGCATAGGAGAGAATTAGCGGAAGTGACGGCTGTTGTTTACCTATTCTGATATCTTGCTCCAGTATGAATGAGCATTGCACTACTTTTGGAGTTATGTATATATATTTTTGAGAGTTTTAGGTATGATGTTTATTGGAACAACATTTTGATTACGCATTATTGGCATTATTATTCCAAGACTCCATGGAGTCCGTATGCCAAACTAATGTTGATAGGATTAGTGATATGTATTTGTGTGTCTGCAAACCAAACACAACATTTGCCGATTACTTTACCCTAATGTGATCCAACCCAATAATAACTGCTGTGTTCGTCTGTGTGTTTGTTATGTAGTGGAGGGAACAGTTTAAGTATGGTGTAAATTTCGATAGGTTATAGGTATTTATTGCTGTAGTTATTGGACATATACTCTTCTGATAATATACTTAACATTTTTTTTTTCATTCTGCCATCTGTAGAACAATCTTTTGTAAATAGCATTTTCAAGTGACTAATCTCAAGGCATTATAAAAAGCACTATGAAGTTTGGCCAAGTTATTGTACAATAAGTTGAGAACCTCGGAAAGACAATGAAATTCTTGAGTGGTCCGTAAATCCTAATCATACTGTAAGAATGAATTTTATATGAACAATAATTAAGCAGGCAATGTGTAAGTTCTTTCGTAAATAGAATAGACTGTATAGAAGTTTTCAAGATATTCTTTACTGCATTTTTTCTGGTTTATCATTATAGATTGGTTAGTTCTTAATGAATCAGTACCAAGTCCAAAAGTTTGTGTGTGTGTGTATATATAGCATTGGCACTCTTATTGAGCATCACTGCTATTCATGTAAAAAGTATTGTAAAAATATTCATAAAGTACTGTTTTAATAAGTATTGCAAACAATAGTTCACTGTTAATATTAATCTCTCAAATAAGCAAAATATGCATTCACAGCAGCTAATGTAGCAATTTGCATATGTTGTTAAAATATGGCAGAAACAAATCGGAAAAGATCTGTATATGATTGTTTGCTATAATGAGGCTGGAAAATTATCACACAAGCATATTCAAAGATGCTTCTGAGAATTTATTACTGGAGGTCCACATTAATTGATGTTAACAAAATGCGTATCATAATTTTTCTTAAGCTCTTGCACTGACAGAGTATGGAAGTACACTATATTTGACAACTCATTCCACTTTAGCACTCTCCAAGCAAAACTGGTTTTCATACTAGTCACACTCATGCAACTTCAAGGAGTGATCTTTTGTAATTCTCTCCATTAAATGTTTTGAAAAATTTCTTCATCATCTGCTTTATGAAACCCCATTAATATTGTATGTGGTTCTACCATATCTCCAGTTTTCTGCCTGCTAACTGAACTTTGTAACTGCTAAACTGTCAATGTCTTTCTTAGAGCACTTTACAGATGAACCACTGGTTTGGACACTTCATTTAGCTCTCCAATTCTTCCTCATCCCCAAGAAATTCAAACTACTAAATCTGTGCAATCTTGGTATCATTTTATCAATGTCTTTATAAAGGGATAACTTCCATCACTACTTGTCAGTGTGTTTCTCAACATTCAAGTGATCCTCCTTAAGTTTTTTTTTCATTTTTTACAATATATCTCTGTACTTCAACTTTCTGTGCTTTTCTCCCCCTCCCCCAAATCTCTTTTATCAATTTTTTTATGGTCCCATCCCATCTGTGTAGTATAGTATAGTACACATCTTGTAGTTATTACATCCAAACTAAGTCACAATTGTGACATTGGACTTGTAAACATTATTCTTTGCTTTTTATTCTTCTTATTATTTTTGCATTTAAACTGCCAATCAGTTTAAATTATCTTAGTGTTTTCTCTTCATTTCATCAGTAAACATCTGTTTCTTATGAAATCATTCCCACTATTGGTAATGTTCAAATTAAACTGGAAGCTGTCCAAATCCAGAGATTTGCACCACACCACAAGTCTCCTGTCTTTTCCTTGCTTTGACTTCACCAAATATCTCTAATATGTCTATGAGCTGCCCACTTATCCATGTCATGAGCTGCATGTCCAGTTTTTGGAATAAGGTTGTGTGGTAACCTTTCAAATACTCACAAAGAATCTAGTATTATCTTAGTGTAGCTGCTAAAATGAAACTTCTTGCTCACTATTCTGTGCTGTTTCACCATTGAATATCACATTCCTATCCATCCATTCCTCTGTTCTGCCTTTCACCAACTTCTCCCATACCTTAACCACCATCCTAGATAGCAATTATTTGTCTTTCGTTTGTTACATCTGTCTTAGAGTTTGTGTAACTATCTTGTCCTCTTTCTGCTTCTTTGTGATTTTGCCTGTGCTAGCCAAGAATTAAACCATCTGCTTAGGACCATAGCTATTTTTCTTACTCTTTCTTTTAACATGTGGGTTGAAATCCAAATCTAATGGATTGAGATTTCTTAATATCCAACTTGAACTCTTGTCATTCATATTTATTCACATTCACTCATTCCTGAATTCTTCATTTTGTGGTGCTTGTTTTTTTTTTTGCTCTTTTTGCTTGTCTTTTTGGCACAAGCATTTACCACACTGCTGTCTTGTTTTTTGACATGAATACATCTGCCACTCACTTTTGTAATTGTCTGTATATGAAAACTATTAAATCAACCTTGTTATATTCCTGGATCTAACTCCTATTGATGAGACCTTGGTAAGGGTTGAAACTGGTTTGGGTAGTGGTCATCCCTTAATGCATAGCATTATGTGGTACTAAAGCAATTTATGTGAAGTCATCAGCTTGTATATACAAGTAGTCTAGTCCTGAAGATACTTCACACACAAACTTTATTTGCTTACACTTGGATAAAGGATCAAACAGATATATAATTTCTTGGCAAGTATAATTTATTAAGTCAGGTCATGCTAGGTATGCTAAAATTGAATAGAGGAATGTATTTTAGCATTGAATAAACTGCTTCTTCATTATCAAATCACATTAAAGTCTGTGAGTGTAAGGATGTGGTTTTTTTTTAATATGCAACTACCACTAATGAAAAATTGTAAACCTATTTTAGAACACTAATAGTGTGGGTGGTCAAAGGAATTTAAAATTTTTATTTATTTATTTATTTTTTTACATGAACTGGAATCTCCAATCTAGAGACCAAATATGGACCTTTTTCAAGCCTATGCTGCTTCAGGCTGTAAGAAATAGGGTCTTGCACTGGATTTTGAAACCCATCTCAAGACAGCCACAAACATCCATGGGGAATGGGATTCAAACCTGAGTGAATATGCTAGCCATCAACCATTCAGTCTGGTTTGTCCTTTGGTGAAACATCCAGATTTGATTCCATCCAACACAGTTTTTTTCTCCCACAAACTCAGATTTTTTGTCCTTGTAACTCAAGAAAATCAACCGTAGAAGCCATATTATTTCAGACATTAACATATCATGCTAGAGTTAGGTACCAAGAGATGGCAGAACTTGTTTACCATTTCTTCATCAGTTGCCATTTATAATTAGTGATAGTCATGGGTCAGCTATCTCTGATTGGCTACTGGTGGAGATTGAACTCCAAAAAACTTAGATAGGGTTAAAAGGCCTCACCTACTCCCTTATAAGGAAATAAAAGGCATGAGCTGATTATTTTATTTTTTATTTGAAACACTGTGAAATATTTAAAGCTCTTCAACTTAAAAATTCTGTGTGAAAATACAGAGATGGCAAGATTTTTACTACTAGAAAGTGGTTTTTCATCTCTCAAGAAGCAAATTTGCAAAGTACAATGCAGTTGAACCGACATAATACAGTGGTCTAATAACTAGTTGTGTCACCTATATTTACAAACATTGCCAACATCAAAAACTGTCAAACAGTTGAAGAGATGAAAGGTTAACAATACCACATGATAGATAATAGACAGACCATGACTAAATGTTGTTTCATACAGTGGATTACATTCCCAGTGTAGATATCCTGGATGATTTAAGTAATTTGGCAGTATGGGCAAAGGCCAATGGTTGTCAATTTAGTATTGCAAAATGTATGTTAATGCACTTTAGAATGAAAAGATTGCATACTTTTTATCATATTGATGGTACTGGATTGTAGGAAATTGATGAAGCTAGTGATGATGATGGACATTGATTTGATTTGATATGCCTACCTTCTCCTAAATACACCCTATCCACATCACCAGCTTCATATTCATTTTCACTTGCTCTAGTTTATGATAAGAGTTACATGAATATCCTATCAAATGCCTTGGCAAAGTCCAGTAGTATCATGCCCTCACAAACCTTGCCATTTCCCTCCTTTCCCCATAGAGTATCGAATGCGATACTTTATGGGGAAATCACCTGTTTCTAGATGGAGAATGGAGAATCCACCTGTTTCTAGATTCTGCCTTTGATCAGCGTCTCCAACACCTTAACCACTATTCCTTAGATGCTGACTGGTATTTAATTTTCTGTTTTGAAGCCTCCTTTGTGTAAAGGAATTATTTTGACCTCTTTCCATTCCCTTGGGAACGTGTTAATGGAATGGAAAGAGGTCAAAATATTACTAGAGCTGAGACTCGAACAGCCTAGTCACTGGCATTATCATTTCCCTTGCATCAATATTGTAACACATGGGCTGATATCCCATCTAATCCCATGGCTGAATTCACATTGAAATTAAATAAACACTTCCAGTTTTTCTAACTTCATTCCTGTGTCATTTCCTGTCACAGTCCGTCTTCATTATCTGCCCTGGATGACTCACTTGTAATCACTCAGTAATTCAATTTCTTCTGCACCTAGCACTTTCTTACCATTAGTATTCATTAAGGTTATCCTTCCATTGCTAATTGTCCTTTTACTTGCCATGCAGTAATTGCCATGGAATTTCCTTTGGCCTGCTTTACTGATTTTACCTTACCTTGCTGATCACTCTTCTTGCCAGCACCATATGTATGACCTTTCACCATCAAATTCACTTCATGTATCTACAGATGCTCACAATTCCTTTTACATTGGGTGCTACTGAAATCTCTGTGGTCTATTATGGAAACAGCTAAGAGTCTAATGAGTTCAGTTGAGTAAAGACTACATAAAAAGTTACATTCTTAGTTTCCGGAGAAGGACACTTACTCATAAGCCAAATATTAACCATAGTAATCAGTAGCACAGAATACTGGTGGTAAAATAATGTAGACAGATTCAAGTGCTTATGTTGTAATCATTTCTCATTCTAAAGAATGTGTAGTGATTTTTAGTATTGAAAAGGTTGTCAAGTGCAGATTTTTGCTTTAACAGGAAGGAATCAAACTTGTAGTTGGAGATTCATTATTTATTAAGAGTGGAAGATTGCTTGGAGAAACTGGTTATTAGTTTTACATATCTCATTGCTGATCTATATTCAATAGGTCTGTGTTCAGAATGGAAGTAGTAGTCTCTTTTTACATTTGCCAACTCGAAGTTGATTGAATATGAGGGAATGTGACTAGCTTTGATGTTAATTTGTGAATCCTGCTGCATAATTCCTTAAGAATTATGCACCAGAATAGCTTTATTCCAAGGAAAATCCAGCATATTATTGATACATACAAGCCCTGTTCTTAAGAGCTGTAATCCCATACATTGCTATAATTTAGTGCATTATTTATTATTTTTAAAGTTATTTATTTATTATGTTTTCATGTTAGCAAAACAAGTGTTTTCTGCCAAGTTGGCAGGAAAAAGACCCAGAGGAAGACCAAGATATAGGTGGATTGATATGGTAAAAAGTGCCTTAGAAGACAGAAATATAAGACCTGATAATGTTGGAGTTTTGACAGGTAACAGATTGATTTGGAGGAAAATTGTAGATAGGAAGTTAGTAATGATGTAAATTTTTCATGTAGTACCATCATCTGTTCACCCCTTGAGAGTACATGCCAGGAATTTGATGATGATTTTTCATGTTAATTAAACTCTCCTCCATGTTACCTCCTATGAGAAATAGTCCTGGTCCTTTTCTTTCTTGAATGTTAATCAGGTTCTTTGTGAATGTCTTCTTTCATACTTTGGACAAACAGGATATTTGGTTGAGAATGCAAGAACATCAGTTGTACATACTCTATAAACCTTGCCCAAGTGAATTCTAATGTTATTATATTGATTGAACAGCAGAGAACCAAGATTAATCCTGATAAATCCACTTGTTAACCCCATCTTCCAAAAACATAACCATGATACATAGTTAATATATGCTCAGTTACACTAACTACTTATTGAATTTCATTTGTTTAATATCACGATTGTCTGCATTCCTTCATGCATCAAAAACTCCTCTCAGTAAAAAATAAAATGGGTATCTGTAAAGATTTGGTGATCACGAGGCATGTTTTATATAGGAGGAAAAAGAGTAGTCTAGGATTCAAGAAAACAAACACATGATTAATGGAATGCAAAAAGAAAAACAAAACAAATGCTAGTTTATCAAGTTACTGTGTTTTACATATCTCAATGATTTTCCATACTGGGGAACTTAGAACTTTGCCCGTTGGTTGGATAGTGGACAGTCTTCACTTTCCAACCAACATGAATTGCCATGAACTTGAATACCACTGTGGCATACATACATGCGTGCTTGCAAAAGTCTTTACGCTACAGATATTTTTCATTGCATAGTGAGAAACCACTATCCTGCTTTTAAATCTTGAAAAAAGTAATTTTTAGTACACCTAGCATGGTGTATTTAGTTCTTAGCTAGCCTATGGTACTAAACGTACTAAAGGCCATGATATGTTTATAATTTTTGTGGGCAGGATTCATGTTAAAAATAAATAAATACAGTGAACTGGAATAAATCACTTGTTGTTGTTTGCAATCCATAACTCCAACAAAGGTGAAAGAAGCAAGCAGTAAAAGTGACTGTTTCTGAGCAGTGCAACTGAAACTAGAATGTAGGAGTTATTCTTTTACAAGTTTGTTACTAGTCTTTCTTTAGTTGTACACATTTGGGGAGGGGGAGAAGGTAGAGAGAGGTACCATTGAGTTTTATAATTCTTACAGTCATGTGGTACAACACACTTAAAATCTCAGACAATATAAGAGAAAAATAAATTGGATAAACTTGTATTTATGCAGATGTGTTATGATTTTTAAGTTATTAATTTAATTTACTATATATTATATCTATAATATCTGAAGAAGCCTGCTGATGTATGAGTAATAAGTAACATGTGAAACTTAAAATTTTTTTGTGAATGATATTAACATTTACTTATTTATTAACTAGGTTTATCCTTCTTCATTAAAGATGATATGTATGTTGGGATTTAAGGATCATAGTTATTTTTAGCATCTTTTCTGCATGTATATTGTAAAGTTTCTGAAATGAAGAAGAGGATTGCAGGATGAAAAGCTGTTCGATCATGTGCAATGATTGATCAGAAAGTAAACCGGACACCACACACACTACAGGAGTAAGAACATATGATGGGAGCTAGCTCAGAAGGTATCTTTGTGCCGGATCTTATCAGATGCATTGGCAATATCAAGTGCAGCAGCCTAGATTTCTCTGTTTCCCTAGCAACTTTTCTAAAATTGGCTGTAGGATGGGTGATATTCGTGTGATTTGTAGAATTACCTGTGGTAGAATTCGTACTGGCAGCTATTGATCAGGTGAGTGTACAACTGAGTTTGCACAGGTACATAGTTCTTTTCATAGTGATCCTGTACATTAAATAACAGTATCAGTTTAACTGATCTGAATAAAGTCAGTTAAATTTTCAATTATCTGGGATGAAGATAATCCATATCCTTATTTTATTTATTTTGTGTGGGGTTCCCCCCCCCCTTTTCTCAACCATCCCTTAGGACTGGTTGAGCCCTCCTGATGAGGGATTAAGTATGGATTTTATAACTGTAGATCCATGTTCACGGGCCAGTTTGCTTGTTTTGAGGGACGAAAAACCTGAGTTTCCTGGTGAAAAAACCCTCTACCTCCGTATGAGACCAGCTAACTCACCTTTTGTCGAAAGAGACCAGATAAAAGTTCCTCATTTCATGGACAGGAATCGAATCCAGCTCTTTCCGACCAAATGACTTCATCTATATCGACTGAGTTACAGAGGTTCACATCCTTATTGAAAAACATGGACATGAACTGATATATGTATAAAATGATAATTTGTTAGCATATGTCATAAGTTGTTTCACTCCATTTAAAACATATGTGAAATATTTAGTATTAAAAATACTGTATTTGAATAGATAAATATTCTATAATAATCTCTAGCATGATTTCCTGATGGTGTCATTAAGGGATGTACAGGATAGTGTTATAGTATAATTAAGTTGACGTTTTTACTAGCTGCCTATCAGCAGTTATCTTCCAGATTAATCTGTTATTTATCAGACAAAAATAAATTATAAAGGATGTCTATTAACTAGCTTATATTTCACAGGCTTTCAAAATATCCTCAGAACAAAACATGTTACAGTTTAAACGTGATATTTGAGTAAGTGAAACAATTTAAATTGTAACATAGAAAACATCTAAAGGCCTATTTTGGTGCCCTCTAATGTTGTATAAAAGAAGTATTACAGTTTAGTAAGCATTGATCTTAAGATGACAGTCTCTCACATTTTGGCAGATTAGTGCAGCCGTACTTGTTAAGGTCAACAGAATGCTTCATTAGCATTGCTGACTCTAAAAATAGTCTTTCTGACCTGTTACAACTTCAGTATAGCACATTGTTTTACTTCTATCTAATCCTGTGTTAAGGGCTATCCAAAGTGTATCCAGTCCAGACTTTTCCATAATGATAGCGAATGCACACCACTTGGAAAGAAGCCAATGGACACAATAGTGTGAGGAACAAACAGCCATGGCACCCACCTTAATAAGATGTAGGATCTACTTTCCTTGCAGTGACTGCAGCAATCCTATGGGCATATCTTCCACAATCATATAATAGCGATCAGTGGGAATTTTGGACCATCCTTCCTGTAGGCATGTAATGAGGTCCTGGACTTGGTGGGCTGGACATCCCTTGACCTCCCCTGACATTCCAGTTCATCCCACAGATGCATAATAGGGTTGAGATCAGGACTCTGTGGAGGGCAATCAAATGTGGTGATGTTCATGTCCCCAAACCAGGCAGTTACAGCAGCAGCCTTATGCAGTAGTTCATTGAGGTTTTTAGAATTCTATACTGTTGGGGATGATGATGATGATGTGATTTTCTCTCTCTCTCTCCCTCTCTCTCTGTTGGTTTTCTATAGATGGAAAAAATATAATGAACCATCTGCAAGGCATGCATCTAATGCATCAAGAAAAAGCAATCAGTTGATTCTTTTTATTAATGTGAAGTGAATTTTGGTTTGTTGGCTGTTAGGTAAGTCACAAAAGAATCCAAAGTGTCTTGCCCATGAAGCTAAATGGCAAACACACACCAACGAAGCATATCCATGCCAATGGTTTGAAATTAGCTGTGGTAAGTACTTTGTTCTCAAAGTGTTCCATGTAACTACTTTCAAACCCTTAGTAGGGTTACTTACACTTTGTTGATGGTGTTTTTGTTATTTGGCCAGATCTGTTTTGAAGAATATAGAAAAAAATACATTTACTACTATTGTTTGGGTGAGTCAGGACTGACAGACCATGCTTTGGACAACCCCCTTTGCACAAGATTAGATGGAAGAAAATGAGTATGCTATATAGTAGTGAGTACAGGTCAGAAAGAGTATTTTTTAGTGTCAGCAATGGCCATGAAGCATTATCTTAACCTTAACAAGTATGATTGCATTAATCTGCTGAAAATTTGGGAGACTGTCATTTTAAGATCAACTCCTACACAGCTGTAATACTTTTATATACAACTGAGAGGGTACAGAATTAGGACTTCAGATTTTTTTTCTCTGTTACAATTTGAATTGTTTCAATTGCTCATTGTTGTATGTAAACTGTAACATATTGTTTTGCTCTGAGGATGATGGTGTGAAATTCAATGAAATGCAAGCCAATTAATAAATATCATTTTATAATTTATTTTTGTTTAGTGCTGTAATACCATTAAAGTAAGTTATGAGTAATGTCCAACACCTAAGCCTGTGAGTTAGAATGTTATTTATCAGGTTTCCCATACTGTGAGATCTTGCAATTTATTTTTTTATTCTTTTTATTATTGGATCTGCCACTTCCTTATCCCCAGTAAAACTCAGGTGATCATATCTTTGCATAGTGATCCAGAATTGGTCATATAATTTCTACAAAGTGGAGTAATACAATCCTTTTCTCTAACTGTCACTGTGTTTTTTAATATTCAGACGATCATTTTATTTTATCTACTTTTTTCTATGCTCTCCCTCAATTTCAACTCCATCTACTGTCACCCTAAATCTGTGACATCACCAATTTTTGAACTCCAGTTGAATTATTGTATGTAGCTTATCTTTTCGTTATAGAGTGCATAACCTTACTTTGCTATGCTGAAGTGACAGTTGTTATCGTTTACCCACACTGTTAGTTTATTTAAATTGTCTTGCAGGATTCTTACATCAACTTTGTTGATTATTGCCTTTTTTAGTTTAGCATCATCAGCAGACAACTGGATATTCACTATCAAATTTCTTCCAGTATCATTAATGTATAGATTAAACAGTGGCAGAGGTCTAAGAAAAGAGCTTTGTGGCACATAACTTATCTGCCTTCTCCTTTGTTTTGCCTTATCACATACAGTAGACATTCACTTTTACAGCAATACCACTATAATAAAATGATGTGCTGTAATGAACTGTGGAAAATCCCTTGTCTAAGTCCCACAGAACTAGTTCTATTTTAAACTCACTATTAAAAACAGTTAAAGCTCAGAATATTCATGACGTACTGAATTTTCTAGTAACTGATGTCACAATAAGTGACAAAGGAAATGGTGGGGAATTGCATGTTGATGAAAGAATGATGTTTATGTATGGTAGGAAACATACATAAAGAGTATAGTGTAAAACTGTACAAAAGAAATCGTGGAAACAAAAATTGTGAATAAAAGGAAATTATGGAAGTTTAACATTAATGACAGAATACACATGATGTCGGGAAGCCTAAGATGAACACAAAACAATAACATGAAAAATGTATAAATGCAAGTAATGGGAGATATAAAAAAAACTAGAAGAGTATGAAATTATAAAAAGTGAAAATGCTGAATTAATGTTTAAATTTCTATTATAATCATATCAGTGTATTATAATTGTATAAAATATTCATTCTTAGTGGAAATCTTCATAATGAACTATTATGTTCAAACCATCCCATTAAAATCAAAAATTCTAAATTGGAATAGTCTTTTACAATAAGGAATCTTTCAGGCATAATTAGCTATAGCTACCTAACAGACTTCATAACTTTTAAACTTCGAATTAATGAAACACTATATATTGTGCCATATTCTTTAAGAGAGCAATATCATTTTTCTTATCCATCATTGGGTTTCTGTCTAATTAGGAACCTGACTTGTTCACACCAATGTGCTAATCACTTTTCCTTTCTTATGCATACTAATGCAGGCTGCTAATGTTCATCACTTATATCCTCTCCCTCTTTGTAATTATTGTAATTGTCAATTATAAAGTTGACTGCTGAAGTTTTTAGGTTATTTTTGATTTTAATGATACCGACTACACACATTTAGTTTATTTTATAAAAATTTCAGGCAAGTGACATTAATTTATGCTAGATATATCCTCTCCCTCTTTGTAATTATTGTAATTGTCAATTATAAAATTGACTGCTGAAGTTTTTAGGTTATTTTTGATTTTAATGATACCGACTACACACATTTAGTTTATTTTATAAAAATTTCAGGCAAGTGACATTAATTTATTATTATTATTATTATTATTATTATTATTATTCAGGCCTCCAAGGAGTCAAAAGACTCATCGAGGGAGGTCCTTTCTAAGACATAAAGTCTGTCAAGACTCATCGAGGGGAAGTCCCCCCCTGAGAAACACAAAGTTTATCATACCACTCCTTAAACCCACTGACCGTTCTCGCTCCCACCACTCCATCAGGCAATGCATTCCACGGCTCAACCACCCTCCACACTTTACTAACTTCCAATGAACAATTTCCTTCCAAATTAATCTGTTATCTGTCAAGACTCCAACATCATAAGATCTTATTTCTGTCTTCTAAGGTTCTTTTTACTGTATCAGTCCACCTATACTTGGTCTTCCACAGGGTCTTTTTCCAACCTGGCAAAGAACACTTGTTTTGTTTCTCCCTCTCCCATTCTGACCATGCCATCTAAGATTAGCTCTACTAATACATTACTGAATGCTAACAATGGCAAGTTCTTTATTAATATCCTCATTTTTAATATTATACTGCCATTGATGTCACCTGTTCACTCCCCTAATCTTTCTCAGAACTCTCATACTGCGATCTCCATTTTTTTTTATCAAGTGTTTTATTCTAACCAAGCTCTCAGATCCATAAGTTAAAATTAGTTTGAACACTGTCTTGTAAGATTAATTGTCCTTTGACTAACCTCTTTTTTATTCTATATAAATTTATCCAGCTTTACTAATTCTATTGCATTTCCATATTTAATTTTCCATCTTCACTAAAAGTTGTGCCTAAATAGTGTAAAATGTTTTACTAGTTCTATAGGTTCACCATTCAGGATACAGTTGATGTTTTCATTGTTTCCATTGTCTTTGTCTTTTAATTGCTGATTTTCATACCAAATTTATTATAAAAGTTATTCAGTTTACTCAAGGGAATCTTGAAGACTTGTACTGAATTTATTCAGAATTATAGTATCATCTGCACAAAGTACAAAGCTCAGCTTAACATTGCTAATTTTGATATCAGATTTAATACCACATTCCTTAATAATGTGATCCATATAGATAATAACAGTGGAGATAATGTGCACCCATCTGATTTAACACCAAACCATCTTCCTGTGCCTTTTTCATTTCAATTGCTGACTTACAGCTTCAATGAAACTACGTATTTCTTGAAATAATGTCCCATTTACACCATATAACTGTGTTTTGAAGAGCGATATGCCTTTTCCAGATGTAGTAACTTACATACAAATCCTTGTTGTATTCCCAGGATTTCTTAACTATTTATCTTGAAGTGAAAATCTGATCCTTACAATCTCTAGTTGGCCTGAATCCAGCTTGTTCTTCACCAAACATTTCCAGAATTTTTCTTACCTGTTTCTCAAGTGTACTTGCATAAATCTAACCAGGAACACTTAGTAAGGGAATACCTCCATAATTCTCATATTTAGTTTTATTTCCCTTTTTATAGATGGATACTATGAGAGCTCTACTCCAATCATCTGGAATTTGACCCTCTGACCAAGCTTTCTGAATTATGCAGTACAGCTGCTGTAAAATTTTATACCTCCATATTTGATATTTCTTGGATTTCATCTACCCCAGCTGCCTTTTCACAATTCAAGCTTTTGGTGGCATTTTCATAACCATACTCATCGAGTATGGTTATGTACTCCTGACTGCATTCTTGTTGGGAGTTTTCTATCACTGTGCTGACACTGCTTCATTCATTTAGCAATCTTTCAAAGTCATTACTCCAGACATCAAGAATATCTTTCTTTAGTTTTAATAATAATTTTATTATCTCTGATTACTTTTAATAATAACTCTTTCCTCCATTTACAAGCTTTTTCAACAACCTCCAGAATATTTTGCTGCTTTCCTAATATTTATTTTCTATGTTCTTACCAAAGTTTTCCCATCACTTTTGTTTAGCTAGTTTTACACAGTGCTTTACTTAAATTTTTCTCTGTATTTTCTAATGATATGTTTGCTTCTTTTCCTTGACTACCTCATCAACTTGTTGATTCTATGGAGTTCTGATTTTTCTATATTTATAGACAACCTCACTGCATACCTCTCTGACTGAATCAATGTTTTCTTTTTTCCATTGAATCTCCAAGGTTTGGTTCTTGTTTTCAAACTCTTTCAATTTTTTCTTGAATGATGTTTGTGTATTTGATTCTACACTTCACCTCTAAAAGTTGCTGAACTTTGATATGTTTCAAAATTTTCTTAAACACTCTTCTTTTCAATTTGAAATTGAATTTTCTCTCGCTGAAAACTAAATAGTGATCACTTCCTATTTTAACTCTTTTGTATACTCCTGTGTCCTGAACCAGTGGGAAAACATTGCTATCAACTATAGCATAGTCATTGAGACTTTTATTTCTTGCATGTTCTCATCATCATCATCATATTCCTGCCATGTACCCACAAGGGGTGTACAGGATATGATAGTACTACATGAAAAAATTATATCATTACTAACTTCCTATCTACAATTTTCCTCCAAATCAGTCTGTTACTTGTCAAGACTCCAACATTATCAGATCTTATATTTCTATCGTCTAAGGCACGTTGTACCACATCAATCCACCTATATCTTGGTCTTCCTCTGGGTCGTTTTCCTGCCAACCTGGCAAAAACACTTGTTTTGCTAATCTTTCCTTGCCTATTGTGTTTAGGTGACCATACCACCTGAGATTAGCTCTGTTAACGCATTCCTGGATGCTGACAATGTCAAGTTCTTTCCTAATATTCTCGTTTTTAATATGATATTGCCATTGATGCCATCTGTTCATGATTCTAATCTTTCTCAAGACTCTCATATCTGCGGTCTCTAGTCTTTGGTCAAGTGTTTTACTTCTGACCCAGCTCTCAGAACCATAAGTTAAAACTGGTTTGAACACTGTCTTGTATTCAGCTAATTTAGTGTTCCGACTAATTTCTCTCTTATTCCATATGAATTTATTCAATTGACTTCCCACCATACCAGCTTTGCTGATTCTGTTGTCTATTTCTATATTTAATTTCTTCAGTAAAAATCTTGATTAAGTAGCTGAAATGTTTTACTTGTTCCACAGGTTCTCCATTCACAACACAGTTGACATTTTCAATGATTCTGCCTATTTTCATTGTCTTTTTCTTTTTATTGCTGACCTTCATACCATATCTATTACAACAGCTATTCAATTTAGTCAGAGAATCTTGCAGACTTGTGTAGCAGATTTATTTAGAAGTATAACATCATCTGCATAAAGCAAACAGCTGACATTAACATCTCCAATTTTGATATCATGTTTAATACCACTTTCCTTCATAATGTGATCCATGTAGATAATGAATAACAGAGGGGATAATGTACATCCTTGTCTCACACCAGATTTAACATTAAACCATCTTCCTGTACTTCCTTCAATTCTAACTGCTGACTTACAACTCAAATAAAGACTAAGTATTGCTTGATATAATGCCCCATTGACACCATATAACTGTAGCGTATTGAACAGCTTCTCTCTTGGCACTTTATCATATGCCTTTTCCAAATCGACAAAGCTTAAATAGATCTTTGTTATATTCCCATGCTTTCTTGACTATTTGTCGTAAAGTGAAGATCTGATCCTGACAGCCTCTATTTGGCCTGAATCCAGCTTGTTCTTCACCAAGCTTTTCTTCCACAATTCTTCTCAACCGTTTCTCAAGTATACTTGCATAGATCTTGCCAGGAATAGTCAGTAGTGAAATACCTCCTGTAATTCTCACATTCAGTGTTATTTCCCTTTTTATATATGGGTACTATGAGAGCTCTACTCCAGTCATCGGGAATTCGTCTCTCTGTCCAGGCTTTCTGAACTATGCAGTGCAGCCACTGTAAGACTCTTATACTACCATACTTCAGCATTTCTGGTCGAATATCATCTACTCCAGCTGCCTTTCCACATTTCAAGCCTTTGATGGCTTTTTCTACTTCAAGTATGGGTATGTATTCCTGCCTGCATGCGTGATCATTTTTTTTTACCGTGCTGTCATCACTGCTTGTTTCGTTTAGCAGTTTTTCAAAGTAATTACTCCATACTTCAAGGATATCTTTTTCTCCAGTTTTCATGTCACCTTTATCATCTCTAACTCCTTTTACAGCACTCTTTCCTCCATTCCTAAGCTTCTTCAACAACCTCCAGAATATTTTGCCACCTTCTTGATATTTATTGCCAAAGTCTTCCCATGACTTTTGTTTAGCTAGTTTTACACAGTATTAGATTCTTGCATTTGTCTCTATATTCTCTAAGAGCACAAGCTGACTTATTTGACAGGAACTTTTGATATGCTTTCTTCTTTTCCTTCACTGCCTCTTTAACTTGCTGTGTCCACCAGGGAGTTCTGATTTTTTTTATCCTTGCAGACAACCTCACCACATGCCTCTCTGGCAGAATCAATTAATGTTTTCTTCAGAGTTTGCCACTGAATCTTCAAGGTTTGATTCCTGTTCTCAAACTCTTTCATTTTTTATTCAATAATCTTTGCGTATTTTAGTCTACAGTTCACATCTGAGATCTACTTAACTTTTATTCGCTTTAAAACTTTCTTGCATGTTATTCTTTTCAGTATGAAATTCAATTTTATCCTGCTCAAGACTAAATAGTGATCACTTCCAATTTCAAATCCTCTGTACACTCTGGTGTCCTGCACCAGGGAGAAAACATCACTATCAACAATAACATAGTCAATGAGACTTTTCTTATTCCTAGCCTCTTCTCTCCATGTGAATTTGTGCACATTTTTATGTTGGAACATGGTGTTAGTAATAACCAGTCCATGTCCTGAGCAGAAATCCAACAGATATTTGCCATTATTATTAGCTTTGCTCTTTTCTCCAAATTTTCCTAAAATATTTTTGTATGTCTCACAATCATTTCCTACTCTGCTATTTAGATCCCCAACAAGGACCAACTTTTCCTTTTTCATTGTGTCAGTTGCTTTTTCTAAAGCCTCAAAAAATTCCTCCACTTCTACCTTAGTAGAACCTTCTGTGGGACCATAGGCACAAATAAGTCTCATTATCCAGTTCCCCATTCTCATATTTGCCCACATTACTCTACTTGAGACTGACTGCCATTCAAGAAGATTAGCCTCGTATTTTGTGTTGAATACTATGGCTACTCCTTCTTTTCCTTGATTGTCATTGCCTGAATATAACATTTTGTATTTATTGCTCAGAAAGATCTCACCAGTTTTGGTCTTTTTTGTTTCAGTCACCCCTATTATGTCGATCTGGTACTTATCTAATTCCTCAGCTAGCTCCATTTCTTTGCTATTCAGGCTTCTTATGTTGTGATAGTACCAATCTTTAACTTTGGTGATGTTGAGTTGGGGTTTGTTTTCCGATTTGTTCCAGTAGCTGACTTTTCGCTGTTCGCCCTGGTTCCCTGGCGAAAACAACGGGGGCTTTGTTTAACCGGGCAACGCCCCAGCCGGCATGAAATTTTGTCATGTTGTTCCATCATTTTTTATTTTGGTTTAACCAATAAGAATACAATTAGGTCGGCTAAATCCCAAATTGCCAGCCCATCCTCGTTCGTTCAGTATCCAAGTAGATACCCAACAGGGTGCACCACGAGAAGGTGAGGATTGGACATTAGGTCAGAAGCCGTGGTCGGTTCTCCACATTGCTTTAAAGGCTATGTGGAGGTCTCCTCTCAGTTATACAGCTTTGCCCCTTAAGCACCCCTTGCATGTTCTCTTCATGTGAATTTGTGCACATTTTTTTCTGTTGAACATGGTGTTTGAAATAACTAGTTCGCATCCTGAACAGAAATTCAGCAGGTGTTTACTATTATTATTATTGGCTTTGGTCTTTTCTGCAAATTTTCCCAAACATTTCTGTATGTCTAGTAATCATTTCTTACTCTGCTGTTTAGATCTCCAACAAGGACCAACTTTTCCTTTTTCATTGGGTCAGTTGCCTTCTCTAATGCTTCAGAAAATTTCTTCATTTCTTCCTTAGTAAACCTTCTGTGGGACCATTAGCACAAATAAGTCTCATTGACCTGTTCCCCATTCTAATATTTGCCCACATCACTCTACTTGACATTGCCTCCCATTCAAGAAGATTATCCTCATATTTAATGCTGAATACTGTAGCTGCTACTTCTCTTCCCTGATTGTCATTCCTTGAATATAACATTTTGTATTTGTTGCTTAGAAAGATGTCACCTATTTTTGTCTTTTTTTGTTTCAGTCACACCTATTATGTTGATCTGATACTTAATTGATTCTTCTACTATTTCCATTTCTTTGTCATTGATGCTTCTTACGTTGATAATACTGATCTTTAACTCTCTGGTCATGTTGAGTTTGGATGTGTTTCAGGATTTGTTCCAGTAGCTGACTTTTCACTGTTCACTCTGTTTCTCTTACAAAAACAACAGGGGAGGGGGGGCTTGTTTAACTGGGTGATGCCTAAGCCTGAATGAAATTTTCTCATGTTCTACCATAATTTTGCATTGTGGTTTTAAGGCACTTTGCCTCAAATCAAGGAAAATGACCATGCAGTGTTGTTTTTTGGGAGGTTGCTGAACATGGAATTTTCTCTGTCATGAAAGGGTTTATGTTTGGCTATAAAGCTGGTAATTATGACAGACTGAGGAGGCATCTTGGAGCGGTGCTAAGATGCTTGACATTCTTGAACAACTACAAGAAGAAATTATGCGAACAAGTACAAGAGATATCCTGATTATTATGGGAGATTTTAATGCAAAGATTGGTCAGTACTCTGAAGATAAAGCAGAAATAATGGAAAAATTCGGTCATGAAGAGATGAATGAGAGAGGAGAGGACTTGATTAATTTTTGCAACATAAATCAACTGTTAATCACAAATACCTTATCACAAATACCACAGGCCACAGCACAAATACACCTGGACATCACCAGACAATGAAATCAAAAATTGTATAGACTATATAATCATTAATAAGAAATGGGAACATTCCTTCCAAAATGTCAAAACATTAAAAAAGATTGACATGGATACAGACCATGAACTACTATCAGCCAAACTAAAAATCAGTTTCAAAAGAAAGAGAATAAACCACCAAAAACAAAAGAAGATAGACATCTCAATGATAGCTTAACAAGATCTAACTATCAGAGAACATTAAAAGAAAAATTAAATAATCTTGCTTTAGATACGGTCTCGAAGTCTTGGAAAAAAGGTAAAGAAATTATTAAAGAAACAGCAACAAAACACCTGGGCTACCATACTAGCAAACAAAGATTGGCTTACACCAGAGATTTTGGACTTATGGGAGAAAAAAAGAATATCTAAAACTAACTTCTCAAAAGAAGGTAATGAAGAAAATAGAATATTATACAAAAATTTGAAAAAAGAAATGGACAAAAAATGCAGATTAGCAAAAATCACATATTTAGAAGAAAAAGCTGGAATATGTGAAGAAGCATATAAAAAACATGACTCCATTTATGAAATAGTTGAAGAGATAACTAGAACATACTCAGCCAACCCAGTTTCAATATTGCAAAAAGATGGAATCACAACAAGTAGCCATGAAACAATAAAAGAAATATGGACTAATCATTTTAAAGAAACATTGCAGCTGAAGAAAGTATAGATCAAGACGCCTTCAACCCAGAAGAAACTTCTGACACAAAAGACACACTAAACGAAGAAATACATAGAGCAATCAAACAAATGAAAAATAATAAAGCACCAGGCATAGACAACATTCAAATATCTTCTAGAAAAAGGGGGAGAAAGCATAATAAATTACCTAAGGAAACTGTTCAACAAAATACTAAGGAAAGGAAATTTACCAACAGAATGGAGAACAGGCCAGATCATACCCATCCACAAAAAAGGAGATGTCAGATCCTGCACTAACTATAGATCTATCATCCTTCTAAGCCATTGCTATAAAATATTCATTAGGATTCTTCAAAACAGAGTTAAACATTCCTATGAAGAACAGGTGGAAGAAGAGCAAATGGGATTTAGAAATACTAGAAGCACAATAGATGCAATTTTCACATTAAACAGATTAGCAGATCTTATGGGAGACAAAAATAAAAAAAAAACTCTACTGCTGTTTTATTGATCTCCAACAAGCTTTTGACTCAGTAAATATTAATAGAAGCAAACTCATTAAAATTCTAGAAAACAGAGGGTTCAACAAATACCTATTAAATTGTATCTAGAATTACTATTCAGAAACACAAGCAATAGTGAATTACAAAAACATAGAAACAGATCAAATAACAATTTAAAAAGGAGTTATGCAAGTCTGTCCATTGTCACCATATTTATTCAACCTGTACTTAAAAGAAGTAGTAGACGAAGGACTACAGATGTGTGAAGGCATAACTATAACTGGAAGAAATATAACACACATAAAGTATGCTTATGACAGATATCATTACAGACAGCAAAGAAAAATTAGAAAATATCCTGACTAAACTGCGTCAAACAAGTAACAAATATAATATGAAAATCAATTTTAGTAAAACAAAACTAATGGTAACAAGAAGAAAAAGGGAAGCAATCCAAATGAAAATAGGAAACAATAATATAAACCAAGTAAAGCAGTTCAATTACCTAGGATCAGTGATCACTGAAGATCTAGACTATTTCAAAACCATCAAACACAGAATCAATAATGGATGGATAACAATGGGAAGACTACAAAAAATATAGAACAATAAAAGATTAAGCAAAGAACTCAAATTAAAGATATATAAAACAATGATAATTCCCACAGTACTCTATGGCTCAGAATGCTGGATCTTAAGGAAAAAAGAAATGGATAAACTAAATGCTTTTGAAATGAAATGCCTAAGAAAAATCAGTAGAACAAACTGGACAGAAAGAAAAACAAATGAAAAAGTCAGAGAAGAACTTAACTTTAAAGACACAATAATTACAGCACTAAAAAAAAAAAAAAGAGCCAACTAAGCCGGTTTGGACATGTTTCAAGAATGAACCCAGAAAAACTACCAAACATATTATTAAATGGTAGAATTGAATCACGTTCAATTGAAGGACAGCCCAGCAGACCAAGAAAGAAATGGGTTGGCAACATTAAAGAAAGCACCCACTTAAACTCCATAATAGAACTTCATAAAAAGACAGCAGACAGAAAGAAATGGCAAAAATTCATCTTTGAAGAACTCAACCCACCAGAGCGGAAGAGAAGAAGAAAGCTGGTGATTATGACAGACTGAAGAGGCATCTTGGAGCAGTGCTAAGTTGCTTCAGAAGCAACAAACTAAGAATGTCTGTAGTGCATGGGAAATGGTCAGAGATTGTATGCAAAGGTTTCTGTGGTTTAGCAGTTCATAAGAAAGATTCCGGTAATTGGACCACATGTTTATTAAGCTAAATGACAATCAAACTTAGCATTGCACTGAATCTATATTCGGATATTCAATTTAATGACAGACGGCCACAACTGTATATAATGAATTATTTTGATCATTTCTTGTGTTTAAACTTTTAGTTACCTTTGATCCCTGAAGATGTAAGTCAATCGACTTACGAAACTTGTCGGGTTGTTTGTTTTTTATTGTCATTTAGCTTAATAAACGTGTAACTGGTAATTAGTTTAACGGAATTAACAACGCATATAAAGTATATTAATTAAAGCTAACTTTAATGAATAACTTCTATATTTCGGCAACGTCACATTGCCATCTTCAGGAACATAAAGATATGGTATGTGCACGCAGGCACTAACACAAAGCAAATGAGGAAGAAAGCAAGAAATTAATATTGTTCCTAAAGTCCTAAAGGTGCCCTCTGGCGGGCTAATTTGGTAGTCTTGGCAGTTGGGCTGAAGTTCTCATAATGTAAGTCTCCCAAATTTGGGGTAGTTTCATGCACCCAAATTTTTTGAGGTTAGGAACGTTTTTTAGAGCTGCTGAAGATTCTTTGAATAATTTTTCGTATTTAAACTTGCTGCAATGAATTATTTTTGTTTTCTTCCAACGAATTTTATGGTGGGTATCTAAGGCATGGTCTGCCAGCCCAGAGTGGCTGTACTGGTGAAACCGGATGTAGTCTTTGTGTTCTGAAATCCTGATATTTGTTGTTCTGCCTGTTTGGCCAAAGTAGGACAATTTGCAGCTGCAAGGGACCTGGTATACACCAGGTAGGTCTAGGGGAAGTGGTTGGTCTTTGGTAGAGCGGATAAGGGATGCCAACTTTTTATATGGTCTGTAACAGGAAGTAAGGTCATATTTTTTGAGGATATTGGTTATTTTCTCAGAGGTGCCTTGGATGTAGGGGGTGGTGATAGACTTGGTGTAATCTTTATTGTGGAGGGGGGGGGAAGGGGGGTTGTGGTTTACTGGTTTTAGTATTTTTTGGATTTTTTTGGGGTTATAGCTATTGGCTAAGAAAGTGTTGAGGATGTGGTTTAGTTCAGTAGTTAGGGCCTTGTCAAACCAAAAAATACTAAAACCAGTATTTTATTATTATTTTTTTAATTAACTGTGATGGAGCGTAGTGTTTTTTCCAAAAGATCCTGTGAGTGGTATCTAGTATGTGGTCTGCAACACTAGATTGACTGTAATCGGATTGCAGATATGTTTTGTTTTCATCTATGCAGATGGTGGCTGATCTACCTGATTGTCCAAAGTATAGCAACTAGCAAGAGCAGAGCACTTTATATACTCCATGCACTAAGAGAGGAGGTCACTGATCTTTAGCAGAACAGATAAGGGTAGGAAGTTTCCAGTAGGACTTAAATGCTGTGCAAAGGTTGCATTTTTTTTTGATAACCTGGCTTTTTTCAGATGTATCACATGTAGGAGATGTTAATAGGATTCCTGAAATCCTTATGGAGAGAAGTTGAAAGACTGGAGGGAGGGGGGATGATTGATTATTTTATTGATTCCATAAGAACTATAGCCATTAAATAGGAAGGTGTTGTGTATGTGGTTTAGTTTTATTGAAAGAGAAGTTCCACTGAAACAAAGATTGTAAGTTCTGTTGGTTAGTTTTAATGCTGCATATTACTGAGAGGGATGGTGGTGGGAAACTTTGTGAATATATCTGCCTTTAAGAGAGGTTACCATTTAGAAGGTATGTTACTGAGGTGTCTAGGAAGGGTAAACTATTGTTAGTTTCCTTTTTCATCATAAACTGGATTCCTGGATGTAGACTATTGAGGCTTCAGAGGCGAATGTGTCTAGGCCATGAGGTCAAATAGAGAACACATTACATACATATCTTAGCCATAATAAATTTAGTTTAATCCTTTATCCAAGTGTGAACAAACAAAGTTTGTGCCTGAAAATATCTTCAGGAATAAGAAAAGGTAGTGCAACACCAGGCAACTTGGAGCAAAGGTGGTCCAAGCTATCATCACTCCTATCTCAGTATCTCCCATAATGCAAAACACATCTCCTTGCGGATATGCATAATGTTATGCATTAAGGGAAGGGCCACTACCCAGACTGGTTTCGACCTTTATTGAGGTCGAAACCGGTTGCACACCTTTTGGCAACTCCTATAGGTAAAGATGACCTCTCCATTGCTTCTGCCTTGGTATCTCCATGTACCACCGGTGGCACACCTTTTGGCAACTCCTAAAGATATTTTCAGGTGCAAACTTTGTTTGCTCACACTTGGATAAAGGATTAAACTAAATTTATTATAGTCTAACCAAGTGAAAAATAAACTTTCAACATCTTTCTCTAAATCCAGAGTAATTTAATAATAAGGTGGCACACCTTTTGGCAACTCCTATAGGTAAAGATGACCTCTCCATTGCTTCTGCCTTGGTATCTCCACCTCTGGGTCTGGCTCCCACTGACGAGACCTCAATAAAGGTCGAAACCAGTCTGGGTTTTTTTATTATAGTCTAACCAAGTGCAAAATAAACTTTCAACATCTTTCTCTAAATCCAGAGTATTTAATAATAAGGTGGCACACCTTTTGGCAACTCCTATAGGTAAAGATGACCTCTCCATTGCTTCTGCCTTGGTATCTCCACCTCTGGGTCTGGCTCCCACTGACGAGACCTCAATAAAGGTCGAAACCAGTCTTGGTAGTGGCCCTTCCCTTAATGCACAGCATTATACATATCTGCAAGGAGATGTGTTTTGCATTATGGGAGAGACTGAGATGGGAGTGATGATAGCTTGGACCACCTTTGCTCCAAGTTGCCTGGTGTTGCACTACCTTTCCTCATTCCTGGAGATATTTTCAGGTGCAAACTTTGTTTGCTCACACTTGGATAAAGGATTAAACTAAATTTATTATATCTTAGCCAGATAGAAGGTTTGAGGAGAGGCTGTGGCTTGTTTTTCAAAGTTTCCATGTAAAAATTGGCAAGAGGGGGGGGGGTAACAAATAGCAGTTTTCTCTCTCTCTTTAATTGTAAATTTTGTTATTCCAAGAAAAATATCTGGAATTGATGGTAAAGGAAAAGATATACAGCAATGGGTTGACAAATGAGCTGTACTTTGTAAGGAATGGCATGGGTTTACTAAAGGGAGCGTATATAAGCAATTGGCTCATATTTTATAATGGCTGAGTTGGACAGAGGGAATGCATATGCTTTGATACTGTTGAGCTTTGCTAAGGTATATGAGATATGTGAGAGATGTTGCAGACACTGGAGTAGATGGGATTGCAATATAAACTATTAACTTGGATAAATGGGTAGCTGATGGGCAGGTATGAGAAAGTGGGAGTCTGCCAGAATTAAGTCATCATCCATGGACCACTGTTATTCATTCTATAGATTAATGAAATTAGTGGGAACAATGTGACAGTATATGTTTGACTGTTTGCTGATGTTGCAAATATTGGCAGGACAATGCTCCTGATATACAACATTTACATAGGGATTTGAACATGCCAGAACTGTGGATAAATGCTAATGGCTGTCAGTTCACTGTTAGTAAGTGTTAAGTTATTAATCTCCTATCCACAATTTTCCTCTAAATTAGTCTATTATTTGCAAGCACTCCTATGTTGTCATATCTAGCATTTCGTTCTTCTAAGCAGCTCTAATGGAATCAACCCACCTAGATCTTGGTCTTGCTGTGGGTCTCTTTCCTACCATCTTGGCAACAAACACCTGTTTTGCTGACCTTTCCTTGCCCATTCTATTTAAGTGGCCACCTTAGATTAGCTCTGTCGACACATTCTCGAATGCTAATAAATGTCAAGTTCTTTTCTAATATCTTAATTTTTACTATGATTCTGCCATTGGTTCACTCCTCTAATTTTTCTCAGAACCTTCATATATGTAGTCTAGTCTTTAATCAAGTGCTTTATTTCTAAGCCAATTCTCAGATCCATAACTTAAAATTGGTTTGAACACAGTCTTGTATACTGCTAGTTTGGTATTTTGGCTCATTTCTCTCTTATTCCATATAAATTTATATGGAATAAGACCCACCAAATCAGCTTTGCTTATTCTGCCATCTATTTCCAGATTTAACCAGCCATCTTCACTAAAAACCGCACCTAAATTTTCATACTTTTGGTCTTTTTATTGCTGATTTTCATGCCAAATTTATTACAGCTGTTATTCAGTTTAGTTAGAGAATTCTGAAGACTTGTACTAGATGTGTTTAGGAGTACATTATCTACAATAAAAAGACCGAAAGTATGAAAATAGGCAGGAACATAGAAAACTTCAGCTGCATTCTGAATGGTGATCCTATAGAACAAGTAAAATATTTTGGCTATTTAGGTGCAGTTTTTAGTTGACTGACAATTTAAATACAGACTATGGATTAATCTGTATAATGTTCTATTCACAGCATATAATTGTAGGATTTCGAAAAGCTTTTCTGTGGGCACCTTGTCATATGCCTTTTTCCAGATCTACAAAACTTAAGTACAGATCCTTGTCATATTCTGACAATTTCTCAACAATTTGTCTTAAAGTGAAAATCTGATCTTGACAACCTCTATTTGGCCTGAATCCAGCTTGTTCTTCTCCAAGTTTCTCTTCCACAATATTTCTCAACCTCTTTTCAAGTATGCTTTCATAAATCTTATCTGGAACACTCAGTAGAGAAATTTCTCTGCAGTTTTTTTCACATTCAGCATTATTCCCCCCCCCCCCCCCTTTTTTTTTTTTTTTTTTTTTTTTATAGATAGGTACTATAGCTATAAGGGAAAGTTGAGGGGAAGAGAAGACATGGAAGTCCAACTAGAGAGTGATTCAATGACATCGTCGAATGGACTGATTTAAGAATGACGGAGGCAACAGACAGAGAGAAATGGAGAAGAGCTGCTCATCTGCTGCAACCTTCTTGCTAGAGGATGCTACTGGACGACGACAACTATGAGAGCTCTAATCCAATCATTGGGAATTTGACCTTCTGTCCTGGCCCTCTGAATTATGCAGTGTAGCTACTGCAAAACTTTTATACATCCATACTTATGTATTTCTGGTTGAATGACACTTGCTCACTTACTTTCTAGAAACTTTTCGTATGCTTTCTTCTTTTCCCATACTGTTTCTTTAACTTCTGGTGTCCACCATGGTGTTCTTATTTTTCTCTCCTTGCATACAACTTCACCACATACCTCCCTAGCTGAATCACAATGTCTTCTTCAGAGTTTGCCACAGACTCCAAGGTTTGCTTCTTGTTTCCAAACTGCTGCAAATTTTTTCAATAATGTTTGCATAGTTGAGTCTACAATTTACCTGTAAAAGCTGCTCAACTTTAATTCTTTTTAAAACTTCTTTACATACTGTTTTGTAAAACATGATATCCATTTTTATCCTGCTTAGCTAAGTAATGGTCACTTCCAATTTCGAATCCTCTGTACACTCTCGTATCCTCAACCAGCTTTATGATATCACTATCAACGATGACATAGTCAATGAGGATTTTATTATTTCTTGTCTCTCCATGTGAACTCATGCACATATTTATGTTGAAACATGGTGTTAGTAATGACTAATCTGTGTCCTGAGCAGAAGTCCAATAAATAGTTACTATTATTATTAGCGTTGCCCTTTTCTCCAAATTTTCCCAAAATGTTCCTATATGCCTGTTGAGATTTATTTCCTACTCTGCTGTTTAGGTATACAACAAGAACCACTTTTTCCATTTTCTTTATGTTAGCTGCCTGTTCTAATGACTCAAAATACTCCTCTTTCTTTTCTTTTCTTTCTTAGAAGAACCTTCTGTGGGACCATAGGCACAAATAAGTTTCATTGTCCATTTCCCTATTTTGAAGTTTGCAACATAAATCTACTTGAAACTGCTTTACAATCAAGAAGTTTATCTTCAGGTTCGTTCATTATTGCCTGAAAATAGCATCCTATACTTATTATTTAGTAATATGCCTATGTGCCTTAGCAGTGCAGTAGGTAGCATATCAGTCTCATAATCTGATGTCCTGAGCAGAAGATGAGGGTGATGAGTTCGTACCTCGCCTGGGGCACGAAAATTTCATAGGGTGGTGCATGATTGGAATGGATTGCCATTGAATGTTGTGAGTGCAAACAGTGTGAGTGAATTCAAGAACGGGTATGACAGCTGATCATGTAGTATGTGGTCCCCCCTCAATGAGTTCCTGACTCTCTGGAGATCTCTCTTAATAATAATATCTGACCTGTTTTTGTCTCAGTAATGCCAATTATGTCCACATGGCACTTTCCCAATTCTTCTGCAAATTCAATTTCCTTTCCATTGATACTCTTTATATTGATGGTTCCTATCTTCAGTTCTTCTGATGTTGGGTTTCTTCTTCTTCTTCATGTTGAGTTGGAGCTTGTTCCAGTAGCTGACTTTTCACTGTTTGCTCTGGTTCTCTGACAAAAACAGCAGGGCCTTGTTTAACTGGGCGATGCTCCATCTGGCATGAAATCTCATCGTGTACCATCATATGCATTTGTGGTTTCTATTTCTGGTTTCGGCTGAGTCCCAAATTGCTAGCCCATCCTCGTTTGTTCAGTACCCAGTAGATACCTACTAACGGGGCACACCACATGAAGATGAGGATTGGACATTAGGTCAGAAGCCCTAGTTGGTTCTCTGCATTCCTGAAAGGCAATGTCGAGGTCTCCTCCTAGTTATTGGCTTTGATCCTTAAATAAAAAGTTATAATAATAAAAGCTAATAAAAGTCAAAATGAGAAATGAAGATTTCTCATTATTATGTTTAATGGAATGAATACAGCACAGAGAAATAATTAAACACAAGTTTAAGTCTTCTAATATTCCATCTGTCACAGAAACATCTGTGATATAATATAAAAATTATAATAACACACCAACATAAAAAACAGTAAATAGAAGTTAGACTAGAAGCCTTATGTCTGTGGGTGTCACTCTATGGGTGTTGTCTAGCCTTGGCTGTTTGACAGGAGGTCTTAAGAATGTTTTTCAAATCTTGGATAGTTTAACACAACTGTGTAAATTTAAATTAGATTGTTTTTTTTTTAGTCTGCTTCTGATTCTAAAAAAAAGTCTTTCATGTTTATATTTGCTATAGAGCATAACAGAAAACGTACTCACACAGATACAACCTCCCTCTTGATAATATGGCATTAAAATCCTTGTCAAGAGAGCTTCCAATCCCTGTTTTCAACCAGGTTCCCAGAGAACTCAACTCTCCTTTATTTGCTGTACCATCTTGTCCAATGGCTGCAATTCAAAACAGATTGGACAGGAGGAAAAAACAATTCTTCCTCCAATCATCTCACATTACTCTTAACACAGAGATTATAGTAATACAATTACCCTTCCCTATATATGAGAACCTGGAAAAAAAAATAGCCAAAACTTTAGTTTTAATATTATGAACAAACTGGAAGATCTGCCAGCATTCATCTTGGAAAATACAAGAAATACATCTACTGTTGTAATTATGGTAGGTCAGATCTAGCTGACCATGCCTTGGTTATCATGCACAGAATCAAATGGGGAAAAAAAAACTATTATACTTCATCATACCCAATACAAACTTAAGAAATTTTTCTAGAATCAGCAGCAGATTTAAAAAGCTAACCTAATCTAAATAAATATGGATGTGTTAAACTTATGTGTTAAATTAAGAATTAATATGGGAAACATTAATTCTTAGACCCTCACACCCAACAGCATCCAAAGTGTGCATGCCTCATAAGAATTTAGGCTTTTAGTCAAACTTCTTCCACTTATTTTGTATGTGTGTGTTATTACAATTTTATATTGCATCCCATAAGATGTGTGACAAATGAAAGATCATAATGATCACCTATGTAATTATTTATCTGTATTTTATTCATTCCATTAAACCTAACTGTGAGGCTTAAACAAACACCTAAGCCTGAGAAATGAAGCTATTCTTCTCAAGACTGCAGTACATGCAGCTTAACCTCAGAAATCTACAATGTTAATGGAACTGCTGTTCAGGGCATACAATCAAGTGGAGTACACTGAACTGTGATGAAGTTCAGTGGGCAAGGATCAAGGTGTAGCATCCACACTCTTCAAGGGAAAGGCACCACTACATGCCATGTGAGCATCATCACACAGCAGAAATCCATTTGTTTATTTGGAAACCCAAAGTGACTAAAATCCATACTTAGAATCTTGAACAAATACCCAATTTACTTTTTACTAATTTCTTCCAGCATGTGATATACTTGATGTTTTCAGAGTTGTATTCTTTCACCTTGGAAAGATCTTTTCAAGGATACTAATTTCAAATGGTTATTAGCAAATCTGCCATTAGAAAATGAAACCATATTTAACAGTAATGCTTTACAAGACTTCCCAATCAGCTACCGAATAATCTTACTGTTACAATTCTGCTTTGCGAGAGACTCACATTACACAAACATGACAAGGGCCTGGTTAGTTCTGCTGAACATTCCTTTAGCACCCTTGCTAATATCCCATCATCAAATTCCTGCCATGTACCCTCAAGGGCTGTACAGGATATGATAGTAGTACATGAAAAATTTACAACATTACTAACTTCCTATCTACAATTTTCCTCCAAATCTGTCTGTTACTTGTCAAGACTACAACATTATCAGGTCTTATATTTCTATCTTCTAAGGCACTTTTTCCATATCAATCCACCTATATCTTGGTCTTCCTCTGGGTCGTTTTCCTGCCAACCTGGCAGAGAATACTTGTTTTGGTAATCTTTCCTTGCCCTGTTTAAGTGACCATACCACCTAAGATTAGCTCTGCTAACGCATTCCTGGATGCTGACAAGGTCAAGTTCTTTCCTAATATCCTCGTTTTTAATATGATATTGCCATTGATGCTATCTGTTCGTGCCTCTATTCTTTCTTCGGACTCTCATATTTGCTGTCTGTAGTCTTTGGTCAAGTGTTTTACTTCTGACCCAGCTCTCAGATCCAAAAGTTAACTGGTTTGAACACTGTCTTGTGTTCAAACTTTACTGTTCCGACTAATTTCTCTCTTATACCATATGAATTTATTCAGTTGACTTCCTTCCATGCCAGCTTTGTTAATTCTGTTGTCTATTTCCATATTTAATTTACCATCTTCACTAAAAAATCGTGCCTAACTAGCCGATATGTTTCACTTGTTCCACAGGTTCTCCATTCACAACACAGTTGACATTTTCAATGATTCTGCCTATTTTCATTGTCTTTGTCTTTTTATTGCTGACCTTCATACCATATCTATTACAACAGTTATTCAGTTTAGTCAGGAAATCTTGCAGACTTGTAGTGGATTTGGGGTGCTTAAGGGTCAAAGCTGCATAACTGAGAAGAGACCTCCACATAGCCTTTAAAGGAATGCGGAGAACCGACCAGGGCTTCTGACCTAATGTCCAATCCTCAATTTCTCGTGGTGCACCCTGTTGGGTATCTACTTTGATACTGAACGAACGAGGATGGGCTGGCAATTTGGGATTTAGCCGACCAAATTGTATTCTTATTGGTTAAACCAAAATAAAAAATGATGGTACAACATGACAAAATTTCATGCCGGCTGGGGCGTCGCCCGGTTAAACAAGGCCCCCGTTGTTTTCGCCAGGGAACCAGGGCGAACAGCGAAAAGTCAGCTACTGGAACAAATCTGAAAACAAACCCCAACTCAACATCACCAGAGTTAAAGATCAGTACTATCAACGTAAGAAGCCTGAATGGTAAAGAAATGGAGCTAGCTGAGGAATTAGATAAGTACCAGATCGACATAATAGGGGTGACTGAAACAAAAAAGACCAAAACTGGTGAGATCTTTCTGAGCAATAAATACAAAATGTTATATTCAGGCAATGACAATCAAGGAAAAGAAGGAGTAGCCATAGTATTCAACACAAAATATGAGAATGGGGAACTGGACAATGAGACTTATTTGTGCCTATGGTCCCACAGAAGGTTCTACTAAGGTAGAAGTGGAGGAATTTTTTGAGGCTTTAGAAAAAGTAACTGACACAATGAAAAAGGAAAAGTTGGTCCTGTTGGGGATCTAAATAGCAGAGTAGGAAATGATTGTGAGACATACAAAAATATTTTGGGAAAATTTGGAGAAAAGAGCAAAGCTAATAATAATGGCAAATATCTGTTGGATTTCTGCTCAGGACATGGACTGGTTATTACTAACACCATGTTCCAACATAAAAATGTGCACAAACCCACATGGAGAGAAGAGGCTAGGAATAAGAAAAGTCTCATTGACTATGTTATTGTTGATGGTGATGTTTTCTCCCTGGTGCAGGACACCAGAGTGTACAGAGGATTTGAAATTGGAAGTGATCACTATTTAGTCTTGAGCAGGATAAAATTGAATTTCATATTGAAAAGAATAACATGTAAGAAAGTTTTAAAGCGAATAAAAGTTGAGCAGCTCTCAGATGTGAACTGTAGACTAAAATACAGAAAGATTATTGAAAAGAAAATGAAAGAGTTTGAGAACAGGAATCAAACCTTGGAGATTCAGTGGCAAATTCTGAAGAAAACATTGATTGATTCTGCCAGTGAGGCATGTGGTGAGGTTGTCTGCAAGCATAAAAAAATCAGAACTGTATGGTGGACACAGGAAGTTAAAGAGGCAGTGAAGGAAAAGAAGAAAGCATATCAAAAGTTCCTGGCAAATAAGTCAGCTTTTACTCTTACAGAATACAGAGACAAATGTAAGAAAGCTAAACAGTGTGTAAAACTAGCTAAACAAAAGTCATGGGTGGACTTTGGCAAGAATATAGAAAATAAATATCAAGAAGGTGGCAAAATATTCTGGAGGTTGTTGAATTAGCTTAGGAATGGAGGAAAGAGTGCTGTAAAAGGAATTAGAGATGATAAAGGTGACTTGAAAACAGGAGAAAAAGATATCCTTGAAGTATGGAGTAATTACTTTGAAAAACTGCTAAATGAAACAAGCAGTGATGACAGCACAGTGATAAAAAAACACTGACCAGGCATGCAGTCAGGAATACATATCCATACTCGAAGTAGAAAAAGCCATCAAAAGCTTGAAATGTGGAAAGGCAGCAGGAGTAGATGATATTCGACCAGAAATGCTGAAGTATGGTGGTATAAGAGTCTTGCAGTGGCTGCACTGCATAGTTCAGAAAGCCTGGACAGAGGGACGAATTCCCGATGATTGGAGTAGAGCTCTCATAGTACCCATATATAAAAAGGGAAATAAAACTGAATGTGAGAATTACAGAGGTATTTCCCTACTGAGTGTTCCTGGCAAGATCTATGAAGTATACTTGAGAAACGGTTGAGAAGAATTGTGGAAGAAAAGCTTGGTGAAGAATAAGCTGGATTCAGGCCAAATAGAGGCTGTCAGGATCAGATCTTCACTTTAGGACAAATAGTCGAGAAAGCATGGGAATATAACAAAGATCTGTATTTAAGTTTTGTCGATTTGGAAAAGGCATATGACAAGGTGCCAAGAGAGAAGCTATTCAATACGCTGCAGTTATATGGTGTCAATGGGGCATTATATCAAGCAATACTTAGTCTTTATTTGAGTTGTAAGTCAGCAGTTAGAATTGAAGGAAGTACAGGAAGATGGTTTAATGTTAAATCTGGTGTGAGACAAGGATGTACATTATCCCCTCTGTTATTCATTATCTATATGGATCACATTATGAAGGAATGTGGTATTAAACCTGATATCAAAATTGGAGATGTTAATGTCAGCTCTTTGCTTTATGCGGATGATGTTATACTTCTAAATAAATTCGCTACAAGTCTGCAAGATTCTCTGACTAAATTGAATAGCTGTTGTAATAGATATGGTATGAAGGTCAGCAATAAAAAGACACAGACAATGAAAATAGGCAGAATCATTGAAAATGTCAACTGTGTTGTGAATGGAGAACCTGTGGAACAAGTAAAACATTTCAGCTACTTAATCACGATTTTTACTGAAGAAATTAAATATAGAAATAGACAACAGAATCAGCAAAGCTGGTACGGTGGGAAGTCAATTGAATAAATTCATATGGAATAAGAAAGAAATTAGTCGGAACACTAAATTAGCTGTATACAAGACAATGTTCAAACCAGTTTTAACTTATGGATCTGAGAGCTGGGTCAGAAGTAAAACACTTGACCAAAGACTACAGACCGCAGATATGAGAGTCCTGAGAAAGATTAGCGGCATGAACAGATGGCATCAATGGCAATATCATATTAAAAATGAGGATATTAGGAAAGAACTTGACATTGTCAGCATCCAGGAATGCGTTAGCAGAGCTAATCTCAGGTGGTATGGTCACTTAAATAGAATGGGAGAGGAAAGATTAGCAAAACAAGTGTTCTCTGCCAGGTTGGCAGGAAAACGACCCAGAGGAAGACCAAGATATAGGTGGATTGATACGGTACAAAGTGCCTTAGATGATAGAAATATAAGATCTGATAATGTTGGAGTCTTGACAAGTAACAGACTGATTTGGAGGAAAATTGTAGATAGGGAGTTAGTAATGATGTAATTTTTTCATGTAGTACTGTCATATCCTGTACACCCCTTGAGGGTACATGGCAGGAATTTGATGATGATGACATCGTCTGCATAAAGCAAAGAATTGACATTAACATCTCCAATTTTGATTTCAGGTTTAATACCACTTTCCTTCATAATGTGATCCATATAGATAATAAATAACAGACAGGATAATGTATATCCTTGTCTCACACCAGATTTAACATTAAACCATCTTTCTGTATGTTCTTCAATTCTAACTGCTGACATACAACTCAAATAAAGATAAGTATCGCTTGATATAACCTTTTCCAGATTGACAAAGCTTAAATACAGATATTTGTTATATTCCCATGTTTTCTCAACTATTTGTCATAAAGTGAAGATCAGATCCTGACAGCCTGTATTTGGCCTAAATCCAGCTTGTTCTTCACCAAGGTTTTCTTCCACAATTCTTCTCAACTTTTCTCAAGTATACTTGTGTAAATTTTACCAGGAACACTCAGTAGGGAAATACCTCTGTAATTCTCACATTCCTTTTAATTACCTTTTTATATATGGGTAATGTGAGAACTCTATTCCGATCATCGGGAATTTTTCCCTCTGTCCAGGTCTTTTGAACTCTGCAGTGCAGCCACTGTAAGACTTTTATACCTCCATACTTCAGCATTTCTGGTCGAATAACATCTACTCCTGCTGCCTTTCCTCATTTCAATCCTTTGATGGCTTTTATACTTCAAGTATGGATATGTATTCCTGACTGTATGCCTGTTGAGTGTTTTTTTTATCGCTGTGCTATCACTGCTTGTTTCATTTATCAATTTTTCAAAGTACTGTATATTATCGCGTATAATGCGAACTAGAAATTTTGTTTGACAACTAACCCTAAAATGCCATGTCCACATATAATGCGATCTGTTAATCTTGTTCCATAACATTATAAATAATACAATACGAATTAATGGAAGAAATATTTATTTTAAAACAAAATGTCAAAATCCTTTAAATTCTTCTTCATCTTTTGAGTCATCAAACATTTC
This sequence comes from Typopeltis vanoorti, assembly GCF_054136105.1. Lineage (NCBI taxonomy): Eukaryota > Metazoa > Arthropoda > Arachnida > Uropygi > Thelyphonidae > Typopeltis > Typopeltis vanoorti. The sequence goes on from NC_143564.1 coordinate 97,038,475, forward strand.
ATTTATAAATTCATCTTTAGGGATTGTGTCATCAGTGTAGCAGTTGTCGTCATCGTCTTCATGCTCTCCATTTTGTTGTGCATCATCCTCGCTTTCGTATATGACGTGATCTTCGGATCCATCCATTGAATTACTTATTCCACATTTAAGAAATGAGTGTTAAATCATTTCAGATGGTATCGAATCCCATGCTTCTTTAACCCAGCTGGTGACTAGGGTGATCTCAGGCTTCTGAAAATTTCCACCCTTTGTCATCTTCACCAAATCAGATGACATCCATTCTCTCCATTTTTCATGTAAGTGATCTTTAAATGGCTTATTCAAGCAGCTGCAAAATGGAAGTTAGACCACCCTGTATGACTGCTAGGTCTGTACATAGTTCACGTGCTTTCTCTTTGCTTGCCTCTGTTAAATGCACCCGGAACATATCCCAGACTAGCATGCTTTGTTGACGTATCAAGCTACCTGGACGTATGTTCCATACTTGATCCATACACTTTCTTCATCCATCCAACCTTTCTGATTGGCACAAACAATTACACCTGGTGGAAATTTCATATGCTTCGCAATTTTCTTCCTTTTAAATATCACTGTTGACTTTAATTTGGTTCCATCTGCCATGCATGCTAGAACAATGGTAAAATGCATTTTTTCATGTCCCATTGTTTTTATGAAGATACCCTTTTCACCAACTGAGTTTACTGTTTGATTCCTAGGCATATCAAAGTACATGGGCGTCTCATCCATATTGCCAATTTGGGAAAGTTCATATCCGTGACACTTCCGTAATTTTATGATAAATTTATGGAAGGACTGCACTTTTTCTTCAAGCTGCTTTGGTAACTTCTGCGCAATTTTTGTTCAATGTCGTAATGTTAATGCTTTGCGTTCCATAAATCTGTTGCACCACCCAGGCGAAGCAAGAAAAGATGAAATACCTGGTGTGTACTTGAATTTACCATTCTTGAGTTGTAGTGCTCAAAACGAATTGCATTTCTTGTTACTATAATGCCATCTTGTCGTTGCATCAAAATCCATTCATTTAGCTCTTTTTTGAGTTCTGGAAAGGATGCTACATCTCCACGACGGGCACATTTCGTTTTGGGGATTTTTTCAAGACTGTCTTCTTGCTTATGCCAAAGTCTAATATTACTCTCTGCTACACCAAATTCTCTCATAGCAACGCTGTTATTATGTTCTTCTGCAAACTGCACGACACGCAATTTAAATCCTGCGTCAAAAGATGAACGTTTACGTTTCTGTTGGCTCATTTTTTGGCTAGGTTTGTTTAACGAATAATATTTAAAATGAACTGTGGTTAAACCGATATACCTAACTGTGCTTTATCATTTGGTGATGGAGCGCACATCGTATCTGCACGCAAAACCAGTAATGTAAGTAGCTTTATGCGCAGATACGATGCACGCTCGGTCGCTGAATGCGAGTGGGTCAAGTAGATTTGGTTGCATAGGCATTAGGTAGCATATATTGTGTGTGCAAGTCTAATAAGATGTTATATTTTTTAGGATCCGCATATAATGTGAACCCCTAACTTTAAGTAGTATTTTTTACCATAAATTTTTCGCATTATACGCGATAATTACGGTAATTACTTTATACTTCAAGGATATCTTTTTCTCCAGTTTACATACCAAAATACAAAATGATGGTACAACATGCTAATATCCCATCTTTCCTTATTTCTGAATTCTTATCCAGGTTATGCAACAGCTCTAGTACATCCTTATGCACATCTGACTCTTCTTCCACTGTAGTGGTAACACTGCTCCATATTGCATACATGAGGTTGATCTTATCAAAGTGAGCACTCATTATTTGAACATTCACTTCTACTTCTAACACCAGGATACTATATGCATTCAATAAAGTTATTCTTCCACATTCATTCTTTCTTTTACTTGCTGCACAACCTATAAAATTTGTTTGGATTGCCAGTATAAATCCTACATAACCAATTTGTTTTCATACTCAGATTTAGCATACAATACTTGGAACTTTTTTGGCTGAGCTTTATATGTTTCATAAACTTCTTTCATCCCTCTTCACATGGTATTCCTTCCTCGTCATCTTATGGATTTCTTTCTCAAATAAGGTTGCACATCCATTTCATTCCCACTCTGTTTTATCTTCAATCCCTGAGTTTATTATAATTTCTAGCTTTGTAGTTCAGCATATAACCTGTCCTATTTGGAACATCCATATACTTAGCTAATTCTTAAACCAGTATGACACATGGTTACTGTCACCACCTGCTGATAAAACAGTTGCATCCTTAACTGAGGTCCCATTCTGATGCTATGGTCAAACTAACGTTCTATGGCCTTGAGTTTTTTTCTTCGATATGTGGCTTGAGAAAGTTGTCCGTCAACAGCTCAAAAAATTCTCTTATCTTATTGTGAGTTTTCTCTGCTACCTAATCAATGCTTCAATGTTTGGATAATTTAAGTCGCCTGTAATGATTAATCGTTTTTAATGCCAATCAAGGTAATTTGGGGATGTATTTTATTGTCCCCAGCAACTGAACTGCCAAGTCTGTAGTAACACATGACCATGCATTTCTTCCTTTTAGTTCACCTAATACCAAATAATCTTGCACTCATAGCTACATTGAATATTATTGTTTTCATGAGCTTCTACCCTAAATGAACTCCAGTCAAATGATATCATGAGCACAAACCCCCCCCCCCTCCCCACTTGCTATCCTGTCTTTTCTGTCCTTCCTAATAATATTATCATTTATGCTTGATTCCAGATTTTATGTATGACTGAGAGCCAGGTTTCACTAATGCCAAGTATCTTAGGCCACAACTTATTTACCCAAGCAACAAACTCAACCCCTTAGTTCCTGATGCTCCTGGCTGTGTATAGTCATCACAAGTTATCTCTTGGCTTTTTTTGTTTACTTACATCTGCAGTTTTTGCTAGCCATGATTGGATAATAACTTTCTTTTTACATTCCCAAACACACCCTAAAAGTTTGAACCTCATACCACCTCTTCACCAAATTCATAATAATGCTCATTGACAAAGTTTTAATGGAACTTGTGCCATTATAACATTTATTATACACATGTATTTTTATTACTGCAAATATTTCAACCAGAAACTAACTGATCATCAGTGCATCACCATAATCACAAGGTGAAGCTAAAACAAAGAATGTTAATCCTTACAGAGCTGAGCCATGTGACAGATGCCATCTAGTGGGTGGGTTACAATAAACCAATATTACAATTAAGGCCCAAATTTAAAGTTAAGTGATTTGATATGAAATTAAATAATGAAATGACACAGCATTATATTATATTAAATTTAAATGAAGCAGATGTCACCTGGTGGTGACATCTGCTTCAATTCTTCAGTGAGTTTCCCAATGCTATCTGAATCTAGTTTTTCTTCATATAACTCACTACAGTATCTTGTCCACCGCTGTACAATTTTTTCTTTATTCATCAATACTTTGCCCCTTTCATCTTTAATTGTGGTCTGTTTTGGTTGCCACTTTCTATTAATGGTTCTGATCATTTTGTATACCTCCCTTGTTTTATGCTCTCCATAGTACTGTTCTATATTGTTGCATTGGGCTTCTAACCATTTCATTTTATCCATTCTGACTGCTTTTTTCACCTCATTACACTTTCTTCTATATTGCTCTTCTATTTGTTCTGATGTATCCCTTCTTATCTTCAACATTATTTTCTTCTGTACTAACTTCAGTGTTTCTTGTGTAATCCATTTCTTCTTGATCTTCTCTTCTTCTGGTACCGTTTCTTGAACTGCATCTTCTATCGCCTTCATTACTCTTTTCACTCTTAAATTCGAGTTTTTTTCTTTCTCCACACTTTTAAGTTTCTCTGCTAACACTGTTCTGTACCTTCTTCCTATTTCTGCTTCACTTATTCGTGCTATATCTCTTCTATTCTGATGTTGGGGTTTATATTTCTTTTTCAATTTCATCTTGAAGTTTGCAATCACTAAACTATGGTCCGAGTCTATATCCGCTTCTTGAAAAAGTTCGACATTGCTGTACTGATGTTATCCATCTTCTTTTTATCATAATCATATCAATCGTGTTTTTGGTTTTCCCATCATTTGATCGCCACGTCCATTTTCTACACTCCTTTTGTTGGAATCTTGTGTTACAGATCATCATCTCGTGGTCCACAGCAAATTCTAACAATTTTTCACCTTGTTAATTTCTTTCTCTGAAACCATATTTTCCCATGACTTTTTCCCAACCATCATTATCTATTCCAACTTTGGCATTCCAATCTCCTTCAATAATTAGCACATCTTGCTTTGGTATTTTTTCTATTGTCTCTGTCAGATCTTTGTAGAATAAGTCAATATCAACATTAGTCAAAGTCAACATTAGGATTGTTTTTAATATTACTGATCATTATTTACTATTTTACGTGCGATTTTTACATATGTGCAATTTATGTTTGTTTTCTTAATTTTAATAGTGTTCTTAAATTTTCAGCTCCAACTTGTCTTATGTTTACATGCAATTTATGTTTCTTTTGTCGATTTCAATGAATAGTTTTAAAATTTCAGTTCCAAGTTGACTTATTTTCCAAACTTCAAAAATCTCTACTAGATGCATAATAAAACGCAAATTTGTTTCTGTATCTATCTGTCTTAGAAAGGTTTCTGGGGAGGGGGAAACTAAATAAATTTTTTTTTTGGAAAAGGGGGCAGTAATCCAAATGAATATTGAAATCACTGCTCTAAAGTCATTCAGACATAATAAACCATCTCACCATAACGAAAGCAGACAAGGATAAAGCTGTTGTTATTATGGACACCATTGAGTACAACAAAAAAAATTTCTCTTTTGTTCCAAGAGCAGTCCACTTATCAGATTTCTCAGAACCCTACCAACAGCCTAATTAACAAACTTAATTTTTTACTCAACAATGCGATTAGTCAAAATGAAGATATCAAAAAATTGAAGATCCATTTTGGTCCATGCTCTTCCAAAAATACATAAGGAAGGAGTTCTACTCGCACACATAGTGGACTGCATAGACTCCCCATCTATTGCTTAACCAAATTCCTAGCTCATATTTTTTTAACTCCTGCACTGGCCACACACAAACCTCTTGTTATGGATTCATCATTTTTTGACAAAAATAAAAAAATTAACTCTTCAACCTGTAAATCATGAGGTGTGTACCTCATGATTTACTTTGATATCCAGTCCTTATTTGCAAGTGTATGTTTTTTGACTGACACACTCTAGCTGTTATCAGAGGAGATTCCCCCAGACATAGTTGAACTGTTCAACTTTGTCATGCACTCAGGCTATTTCATCTGCAGGAAGCAATTCTATAAACAGATTGAAGGAACCACAATGGGAAGTCCCTTTTATTTTATTGAATTTTATTTTATTTCAAATTGCTTAATTTTAAATTTAGGCCCTTAATTGTAATCTTGGTTTATTGTAACTATCAAATAGGTGGCATCCAGCTCTAATAAGATTAACATTCTTTGTTATAGCTTCATTGTGATTATGCTGATGCACTGCTGATAACCAGTTAAGTTTCTGGTTGAAATATTTGTAGTAATAAAATAGCTACTGTATTTACTCGAATATAACTCATAATTTTTCCCCCCAAATTAAAAAAAATCATGGTGTGATATATATGCAGGGATTTTTGGAAACTCAATTTTTTTTATTTAGGAAAAAATTAATTTGACATTTATAATTATATTCTCAGTATTCATTATAATTGCTCATGTTATTTATAAAATGAATGCATTTAAATTTTAATTATCAACAATATTTATGCGATTGGCCGCTCTCCTTCATCACTCGATATATTTGAATCTTTTGCTACAGTGCTTCTATAATTAAATTAAAACAGTTTCATTATTGCTTGTCCTTTTATCATTTTGGAATTATAAGATCACCATGATTTAAAAAAAAAACAACACTGAAAATGGGTATGAATCTGTTATTTGCTGTTGCTACTTTTGGTCTCGCATATGATTGGTGTGGTATTAACAGAAGATCGTGTGACTCACTGACAAAGGCAAGCTGAAGTTTGTTGAATTGAAATACTGATTCTCGTCAACCAAATTCCAAAATATCTGAAATTGTCATAACAACATTCACTATCTATTTCTTAAAGTTTTAAATTCTTTTTGTGCGTGCAAGATATATGCAAAACTTTTTAATTTCTTTTATCGTAAAGTAAAATCAGGGATGCGAGATATATGCGAGGGTGAGTTATATTCGAGTAAATACGGTATATTCTTGTGAATATGTGTGTATAAGAAACATGCTCATTGACATTCATATCATTATCATATTTGCATACCTTAGCTAAACTTGCACACATTCTTAGCGTTACGTTGCGTTCCTTGACTCTCTGCATTATATCTTCCTCCAGTAAATAATTTCTCCAGGCTCCTGATGACAGGCCATCCCTCTTATACAAGTCTTTTCTACTATCAAACTCACTTCATACATCCCAAAACACCTTCACTTCTTCTACACATCGTCACTTTGAATCATTTGCTATCATAAACCTTCTTAACTTTATACTGTTGTATCTTGATGATAAACTAACAATTCCATTGTGTTAGTTTTCTGTCTGCTTCTTGTTTCTTCCAGCAGCCCTTTCATACATTTATCACTATTGATATATGTGCTTGTAGGCTTGTACTTTTCTTTTGTGTTTGTCTATCGTATTTGTCACGTTGTTTATTTTGGCTCTCAGGAAACTGAAATTGAATCGAAAGTGTATCGAAGCTGTATATTCATAATATGCAGCTTGGGAAAATAAAATTTAACAGTATACTGCATATTAGGATGAATTCTTGAAAATACTTTTCATGTTAAATCTTGCAAGCAAACATATAATTGCTAAAAGTGATGTATACACCTACATATGATTGTCATATTCCTCCCCCCCCTGAGTATTTTAAAATTGCTCTGTCCTTATATTATCAGCAGGATATCGATGTACAGGGTGTTTCAAAAAGAATGACCCGATTTCAAATAATTATATTTAATAATGAAAATGTGGTACAGTTACAAAATAAATTATCAAGTATGAAGCAAGGCCTGAAGTTTCACTCACCACAATTACAAATGCTCAATGTGCCCTTCACCTGCTGCACGGACAACATCAAGCCGATAGCTGAATTCATCCCAAACATGTCTGAGAGTGTCTTCTGTTACAGAATTTACTGCAGCCGTGATTCTGGTTCTGAGCTCATCCAAGTCAGCAGGTAATGGAGGAACGTAAACATAGTCTTTTACATATCCCCATAAAAAGAAGTCACAAGGTGTGATGTCTGGAGATCTAGGAGGCCAAGAGTGTAGTGCCAAGTCGTGGGGTCCCGTGCATCCAATCCAATGCTGAGGCAATCTTTTGTTTAGAAATTGACGAACTTGGAGGTTCCAATGTGGCGGTGCTCAATCTTGTTGAAAAATGTAATCTTCAGATTCTTCATTCAGATGTGGAAGTAGTCAGTCCTGCAGCCTTTCAAGATAGGAGTTTCCCGTAACAGTGTTTTCCTCAAAAAAGAAAGGGCCATAAACCTTTCTAACAGAAACCGCGCAGAAAACATTAAGTTTTGGTGAATCACGTTCATGTCATACAATTTCATGTGGATTCTCAAGTCCCCATATCCAAACATTGAGACGCGAAATTTTACTGCTTAGATGAAAGGTCACTTCATCACTAAAAATCAACCTTTGTAGGAAGGTGCCGTCCTCCATGTCCTCTAACAGATTAGCACAAAAATCTGTTAAAAAAAAAAAACTATGGGCCAAGGCCGTTCACATGGTTCAAGTCGCATTCATTTGTGGTTCTTGGTTGTAGAGATATACAATTTTTAAATTGGGACATTCTTTTTGAAACACCCTGTATATATATTAATTGTTGATACATATTTTGATGCAACCTTTTATAGTGTATGTTGTTAAATTTGATAAATGGGACGTATTGTATTTTGGTGTTGTTTTTATATATATTGTTTATTTATCTATTTAGGTATGTTCCAGAATGCATTTTTTATAATGCAGCCATGCATAAGAAGCTTCAAACAGTAGCAGCCACAAGAGAAAAAGATCCACATAGAATTTTACTTCCTATAGATCATGAAGAAACTGTTTTATCCAGTCACTCAGATATTTGGACACTAACTCTTCCAGGAAATAAGCGCAGTACGCATATCTGTAGTTCAGAAAAAGAAAATGAACATCTCCATTCATTTTTGCCAGAGTCTACTCTTAGTACTATGAATACAGGTGAAGAAGTGAGGGAACCTTTATTCCTTGCAAAAGAAATTGAAACAAGTGAAAGCCATCATACAATTAAAGATAGAAAACAATCAATTATAGATCTTGCACTTGAAGCCAGCGATTTGTCTTTCCCCAAATCAAACCTCATTTCAGATTCTGATGACTGTCAGTATAGTAAAATTGGAATAGATGAAACTGTTTCTTCAGAAAGTAAGGATAACATATATGGCTTAAGTAACATTCAAGAAACCTGTGTTGATTCGCACATTTCCCAGAGTGTTGAATGTAATATAATACAGTCTAGCCCACAATTAATTGAACAGAATAGCCAATTTTTAGAGGAAACATTTAATATTCAACTTTTACCAAAGAATCCTCTTGAAAATTTTGAACAGAAAAGTAAATCTGAGAATTGTAAAAATGCAAATAAAACTTTAAAAAGTTTTCCAGAGATTATTATTTCTAAAGATTGTGGGTACAGTGAAATTATTACTAGATCTATTCAAGAAATTGCTAACATTAACAGTGATACAAAAAAGTTATCAGAAATTGAAGAAGTGAATGATGGATCAGTTATACCTCATTCAAAAGCATCTGAATGCACTCTGAACATGGTTAAACCAGAAATTGTGGAATCTTTTAGTTCATTTGGAACCAGTCTTTGTGAACCTATAGTTAAAAGTTCTAGAGAAAGAAAGGAGGCTATTTCTGTTGAAGCCGATAAACATATATCCGTTTATCCAGTAACACAGTCTACTTCCATCGTATCTTCTCTGAGAAGGAGTACTCGTAAAAGAAAGCTTACACCTGAAATGAAGGAAAACATCAAACACCTTGCAAAATCTGACAGTGAGAATAAGAAAAGGAAACCCATTAAAAAAAGAAAACAAGATGTTTTAAGTGCACAGCTAGAAAGACCACATGAGGAATCACAGTGGGAAAATGGGTCCATCATTTCAGAAAATACTGTTCATAGAGAAACATTTGCATTAGATGATAAAAATGTTCTTCAGGTAGGTGAAAATTATCAATTTTCATTATTAGATATATTAAATGGTTTAAAAAAATGCAGTTAACCTCAGACTATAGCAAACTCTCTTAACATAGCAAACTACTAAACTAGTCAGATCATATGGTACAAGAAAATATACTGTAGTGAATTTTCATCAGGAGCTACTATTCTTTAATTTGTAGACAGTTCCCTGTATAGGTTAGTTATGAAATGCAATTTTTGTTTATAATTTCACATCATCATCAAATTCCTGCCATCTACCCTCAAGGGGTGTACAGGATATGATAGTACTACATGAAAAAAATTACATCATTACTAACTTCCTATCTACAATTTTCCTCCAAATCAGTCTGTTGCTTGTCAAAACTCCAACATTATCGGATCTTATATTTCTATCGTCTAAGGCACTTTGTACCGTATCAGTCCACCTATATCTTGGTCTTACTCTGGGTCGTTTTGCTGCCAACCTGGCAGAGAACACTTGTTTTGCTAATCTTTCTTCGCCCATTCTGTTTAAGTGACCATACCACCTGAGATTAGCTCTGCATTCCTGGATGCTGACAATGTTAAGTTCTTTCCTAATATCCTCATTTTTAATATGATATTGCCATTGATGCCATCTGTTCACGCCTATAATCTTTCTCAGGACTCTCATATCTGCGGTCTTTAGTCTTTGGTCAAGTGTTTTACTTCTGACCCAGCTCTCAGATCCATAAGTTAAAACTGGTTTGAACACAGTCTTGTATACAGCTAATTTAGTGTTCTGACTAATTTCTCTCTTATTCCATATGAATTTATTCAATTGACTTCCTACCATACCAGCTTTGCTGATTCTGTTGTCTATTTCTATATTTAATTTACCATCTTCACTAAAAATCGTGGCTAAGTAGCTGAAATGTTTTACTTATTCTACAGGTTCTCCATTCACAACACAGTTGACATTTTCAATGATTCTGCATATTTTCATTGTCTTTTTCTTTTTATTGCTGACCTTCATACCATATCTATTACAACAGTTATTCAATTTAGTCAGAGAATCTGGCAGACTTGTAGTGGATTTATTTAGAAGTATAACATCATCCACATAAAACAAAGAGCTGACATAACATCTCCAATTTTGATATCGTGTTCAATACCACTTTCCTTCATAATGTGATCCATATAGATAATGAATAACAGATGGGATAATGTACATCCTTGTCTCACACCAGTTTAACATTAAACCATCTTCTTTTACTTTCTTCAATTCTAACTGCTGACTTACAATTCAAATAAAGACTAAGTATTACTTGATATAATGCCCCATTGACACCATATAACTGTAGCCTATTGAATAGCTTCTCTCTTAGCACCTTGTCATATGCCTTTTCCAAATCGACAAAACTTAAATACAGATCTTTGTTATATTCCCATGCTTTCTCGACTATTTGTCGTAAAGTGAAGATCTGATCCTGACAGCCTCTATTTGGCCTGAATCCAGCTTGTTCTTCACCCAGCTTTTCTTCCACAATTCTTCTCAACCATTTCTCAAGTATACTTGCATATATCTTGCCAGGAACACTCAGTAGGGAAATAACTCTGAAATTCTCACATTCAGTTTTATTTCCCTTTTTATATATGGGTATTATGAGAGCTCTACTCCAGTCATCGGGAATTCGTCCCTTTGTCCAGGCTTTCTGAACTACGCAGTGCGGTCACTGCAAGACTTTTATACTACCATACTTCAGCATTTCTGGTCGAATATCATCTACTCCTGCTGCCTTTCCACATTTCAAGCCTTTGATGGCTTTTTCTTCAAGTATGGATATGTATTCCTGACTGCATGCCTGTTGAGTGTTTTTTTACCACTATGCTGTCATCACTGCTTGTTTCATTTAGCAGTTTTTCAAAGTAATTACTCCATACTTCAAGGATATCTTTTTCTCCAGTTTTCATGTCACCTTTATCATCTCTAACTCCTTTTACAGCACTCTTTCCTCCATTCCTAAGCTTCTTCAACAACCTCCAGAATATTTTGACACCTTCTTGATATTTATTGTCAAAGTCCTCCCATGACTTTTGTTTAGCTAGTTTTACACAGTATTTAGCATTCTTGCATTTGTCTCTATATTCTCTAAGAGTAAAAGCTGACTTATTTGCCAGAAACTTTTGATATGCTTTTTTCTTTTCCTTCACTGCCTCTTTAACTTCCTATGTCCACCATGTAGTTCTAGTTTTTCTATCCTTGCAGACAACTTCACCACATGCCTCTCTAGCTGAATCAACGAGGGCTTTCTTCAAGGCTTGCCACTGAATCTCCAAGGTTTGATTCCTGTTCTCAAACTCTTTCATTTTTTATTCAATAATCTTTGTGTATTTTAGTCTACAGTTCACATCTGAGAGCTGCTCAACTTTTATTCACTTTAAAACTTTCTTACACGTTATTCTTTTCAATATGAAATTCAATTTTATTCTGCTCAATACTAAATAGTGATCACTTCCAATTTCAAATCCTCTGTACATTCTGGTGTCCTGCACCAGGGAAAAAACATCAGTATCAACAATAACATAGTCAATGAGACTTTTCTTATTCCTTGCCTCTTCTCTCCATGTGAATTTGTGGCGATTTTTATGTTGGAACATGGTGTTAGTGATAACCAGTCCATGTCCTGAGCAGAAATCCAACAGGTATTTGCCATTATTATTAGCTTTGCTCTTTTCTCCAAATTTTCCCAAAATATTGTTGTATGTCTGGCAATCACTTCCTACTCTGCTATTTAGATTCCAAACAAGGACCAACTTTTCCTTTTTCATTGTGTCAGTTGCTTTTTCTAAAGCCTCAAAAAATTCCTCTACTTCTACCTTAGTAGAACCTTCTGTGGGACCATAGGCACAAATAAGTCTCATTATCCAATTCCCCATTCTCATATTTGCCCACATTACTCTACTTGAGACTGACTGCCATTCAAGAAGATTAGCCTCATATTTTGTGTTGAATACTATAGCTACTCCTTCTTTTCCTTGATTGTCATTGCCTGAATATAACATTTTGTATTTAGTACTCAGAAAGATCTCGCCAGTTTTTGTCGTTTTTGTTTCAGTCACCCCTATAATGTCGATCTGGTACTTATCTAATTCCTCAGTTAGCTCCATTTCTTTGCCATTCAGGCTTTTTATGTTGATAGTACTGATCTTTAACTCTGGTGATGTTGAGTTGGGGTTTGTTTTCAGATTTGTTCCAGTAGCTGACTTTTCATTGTTCGCCCTGGTTCCCTGGCGAAAACAACAGGGGCCTTGTTTAGCCGGCATGAAATTTTGTCATGTTGTACCATAATTTTTTATTTTATTTTGGTTAAACCAATAAGAATACAATTTGGTCGGCTAAATCCCAAATTGCCAGCCCATCCTCGTTCGTTCAGTATCCAAATAGATACCCAACAGGGTGCACCACGAGAAGGTGAGGATTGGACATTAGGTCAGAAGCCCTGGTCGGTTCTCCGCATTCCTTTAAAGGCTATGTAGAGGTCTCCTCTCAGTTATACAGCTTTGAACCTTAAGCACCCCTAGTTAATGTCATAGTTATTAATTTCTGCTTGACCTGTGCTTTAATTATATAACTTATTTTAATAGAAATAAAAGAAGGGAAGTGAAATAGGAACATATAAATTATTAAAGCAATTTTATAAGATTGATACAGAAGTTTTTTTTTTTTTTTTTCCAATACATGGCAAGAGGTAAGAGAACAATGGTGTTCCCCTGGAAATTATGTAAGTGTGGCTAGTTAGAATATGAGAACTAGATTTTTTTTGCTTGGAGGGTGGTGGATAGGTTGCAAGAGGTCAGTGTAAGTGCTTTGTTGGTGAATAAGTTCAAGGAAAAATGCTTGTTCTGAAACCGGAGTGCCGTGATTTTTTTAAAAGTAATAGGAATACAGAGTTAAAATTAATATGAATAAGAGACAAGGCACTTTGTTTAATTTTGGTATTAAGAAATCTCTTATTGAAGGTGTTTGTGATGGAACAGATAGTGAGTCATCCACCTCAAGCCTACAAAGATCTCCAGGATATACAAAAGGAGGGGAATACTACTAGTACACAAGAGAAACAGTCTGTATTTACTCGTAAGTACTTATAATAATATTATAAATATATTTGGTGATCAGAATGGGATATGTCAATGAAAATTAGCACAAATTAATTTAATGATGTTTGCCTGAAGAAACTACGACATGCTACAAGATTTCATTAGTCCAGTGATTGATAACCAATTTAAATGTAATTTCTATTTGTCAACATGCCACACCGTATACATAAGTGTACTAATACTCTTTATGATTATGCCATAATTAATTATTAATACTTATGTTAATGTATGAATGTTAAAAAAATTTGGAAAGATATTTATGAGTAAATTTGTTGGGACCGGGCCCTCGGGGGAAAAAAATCAGCCAACGTCTTTTTATTCTCGTATATAGGGAGTAGGCGAGGCGACTTTTAAAAAAAGAATTCTTCTTACTCTTTTAACTAATTTTATAATTAATATCTGAGTTATTTCAAACTGTTTAATTTTTGTTACTGAACATTTTATCAAATCATTCTTATTACAATTGCTTTTACATTATTTGATACGGTTTAGTACTTTTCTTACAAGTATTGTTACAATTCATATTTACTTTTGTGTGTTGCAGTCTTTTTTTACTATTTTGCATTATTCATTTACTTTTATATTATTCAACATTTCTTATTTATAATCTTATTGTTTTTCATACTAAAGTTACCTTTACAACACAATTCTATTTGTTTTTATTATAGCTCTGACAAATATTGGAATTTGAATATTATTGATCAAAAATTATTAATCGAAAATGCACTAATCGAATATAATAACCTATGGGAAAAAGTATAATTTGTTCCTCAAATTTCATTTTTAACCCTTAATTTTTTTTTATAAAAGAATTAGGATATGTCTCGGAACCTAATTAAAGGAAAACCATGAAGCTGAAAGACAAGAAAAAATATTCAGAATATAAATTTATTATTCTGCTTCTTAACAAAGAATTGAGCTAACGTAGTTTGGCAGGCATTCTGTTTCTTTTTTTTTTTTCATACAACAGATGGTATGGCCCTATTTACTCTTCTGCAAATTTTACTGCTTCTTGTCAGTGATTAAATTTTCTTCATATTCTTCAGGATCTTCCTGCTGTGCATCTAAATTTAACAGGTCAGAATCACTTAATTTCTCAGAATGAGATTTAACTAACTCTTAGATTCATTTGAAAAGCCTCTGAAATCATTTGCACATTGTGGAAGAATGTGCTTCCAAATGGCTCGCATATTGCTAGCAGTAATTTCATTTGACTTTGCGACTTTATAACCAGGCTGAGATTTCTCTGATTTGGCCAGAAAAGTCTTGGAAGGCATTCGCTTCAAAAAAAAGGTCGATTTCATCGACATTAAATATTTATTGGTCATAACAGCTCCCCTTTTTCCACAATTTTCTTTGAAATCTCTGGATACTTTGCGGCCACCTTCTTATTTGCACTTGCAGAGTAATTTATTAAAAAAGGGTGGCACACTATTTGGCAACTCCTATAGGTAGAGATGACCTGCTAATGCTTCTGCCTGGTATCTCCACTTGGGCCTGGCTCCCACTGAAGAGACCTCAGTAAAGGTCGAAACTAGTCTGGGTTGTGGCCCTTCCCTTAATGCATAACATTAAACATATCCGCAAGGAGATGTGTTTTGCATTATGCGAGATACTGAGATAGGAGTGTTGGTAGCTTACTCCACCTTTGCAAGGAGTGTCCTGGTGTTGTACCACCTTACCCCAGTCCTGAAGATACTTTCAGGCGCAAACTTTGTTTGCTCACACTTGGATAAAGGATTAAACCAAATTTATTACATTGCTGTGCATTGCATGGGTTGACAGCCATCTTTTAAATGTCACCTATATCCAGCTTTTGTAGTATTTCTGGCTACTGAAGCTATACACACCTTGGACTTGAGGCTGTCCCCAGAAAGAAGCTAATGGGATGTCACCTGACCTTTCACTGCAAGTGCACTACTTATCCATCTACTGGGAAAATGTGTATTGAGCATTCCTCAATACATACTTATCATCACTCATCTGAAGTTGTGGTGGTGCTTGGTTATGTTGCAAATAAAGCATCCTCTCAATTCAGTAATAGGTTATTATTTTGAGATAATCTCTGATAATCTGCTGTAAGAAGTCTCTGTGAAATCCAGTAACCTTGTATAGATTTTATTCTATCCAAGGTTGGAATTTCTGTGTGTTGTTTATCCCATCATGGATGTGTTGGGCTTTAGTCATAAACAGAATGTGAGGAAGAACATTCAGATGTGCCTGGAGACATTTGCAAAATTGTTCAAGGGGTGTGTGATCTTGGGAAATTGTATCATACTCCTTCCAGGTGTTATATTTTGACATTTCTTTTAATTTTATTCTTTATTGTGTTCTACTTCTTCTATCGCTTATCTTATTCACCGTTAAATCTATCCTCACAATTTGGCAGATTCTTAGAATGATTACGTATATTAAATAAATTGAGAAAGGGCAGACTTCTGAATGGAGTCCGATCCTCTGCAATAACGGTCTGGAGTTATCTCATAATCAGGTTCTGGCAATATTTATTTGTTCACGCTGTGCCAGCCAGATCCCTAGGTTTGAAATTCCTTTTAACGAAGAAGTAACCCTCAGAAAATATACTAAGTAAATCAATCTATTAATTACTTATATCAATTTTATCTCTCTCTCTTAAAACATTTTTGATTGCAGTTGTGGTCTCTGTCATATATTTCTCTCCCGCTCAGATTCAAATATTACCAAGCGGTGCATTGGATTCAAATCAAGGCACAAAACAGGTTAGGATAATCAAGATACATTTATTAGATTCAAAAGATTACACATTTACAATAAAATACACTCAATAAGAATAGAGTTATCCCATGTTATAAGGTTAGACATATCAACTGTAATTCACATATCACATCTAAGAATAGGCTCATTTCATTACACAAAATTCTAGCTAGCATCCTTTAAATATTTTTACTTATCTTACACATATTCTTAAAACATTCACATCGATAATTCTATAGATCATTACTTATAGCAAATTAACCACTACTCATTCAGACAAATATTAAGGAAATAGCCATTTGGTTCTAAACACTGGTATCTAAAATCTTACTATAGTCCTTCATACAAGTTTAGAGTTATATAACCTAACATCTCATTTCTTCCATGACACATTATTCCATTCTTTGTTAACAAAGGAATTAAAAAGGGTTTTACATTACCACATTCCTCTAACTTATTCTGTCTATCCTTTCTTTATAATTTCTCTCCGAATGTTCGATCTCGTCCTTGGTGATTATAATTCACGGCCAGGTTTGGCCTTCTTTGTTCTGTCCTTTCATCGCATTCTTGACTGGAAATAGCATGGATTGAATCGATCCACGTGGACGTATGTTGCGGCCAGTTTCTTCAGGCTTACTCGGAAAGGTACCTAACATTTCTTCCTCTATTCCTTCCGCCTGACATCGCAAAATGACAGCAGAGAATAGCTGCCCGCTATCAACTAGATCTCGAACTGGAACTCTTCCCGACTCCACCAAAATTCTCCAACAACTCCAGATGAAAAAACCTAAAAAGCCTTGAAACGGGGGGGACAAACCCGTTTTATACTTCGTATCTCTAGTGCCCTCTTTCACCCAAAACTTTCTCTTTTTTTTTGCACCCAGCTCCTATTTCATTCCTATCTTCTGTACGATTGCCACGTCTTCCTGGAAAAAACACTGTGCGCGTGCCATTCGCACATAAGCAAATTGCCGTTGGCTAGGTTTATCCAAGGTTGTCATTAATGGACTTTGATCCTTCGTTATTAGGCTCTAACATATATCTTATAAAGAAACTTCTTACATTATAATCTTTTACAAATAAATGACATCTTTCACCTTTAATTAATATTACAAAATTTGTATTAGTATAATTCTTTAAACAAAATTGGTATCTTCACTTATTTACAAGCATTTCCCCTTTTAGTTTTTTTCATTTTCTTGTTAAATTCTGAATGAAATATTTCTTAGTAAAATTATTTTTATTCAAAATTCAACACAGGTGATATTGATAAGGCCACTGGAGTACCTGGGTGTGTGGAACACAAATTGTGAAATTCTACATACATCTGAGTGTGAGCTTTGCTATGCTATGCTGCATTCAGAATGTATCATCTTCATGATTCTGTTGCACATGTTCTGCATGGAATGAACTAGTCTCATTCCAATAATGATATACATTTGCAAATGTTGAGTGATGATGAATCACACGGGTATCATTGCGAATATTTCACTTATGCAGCCATCCACTCTCATTGCAGAACCATACACAAATAGCACGTTGGCATATTTTGTATTTAAAAATGTGGATTGAACTTTTAATCTTCAAACGTTTACCAATGATGCAAAATTAGGTATAATTATGAAGTGTATTGCTGTGTTAATTCTCTATGGTAAGGTTTGAATAATGAATTTTGGTTTGGACAAGATGACTGGGGTTGTATTTTCAATATTAATAAATGCAAGGTGCTACATTTCATTTCTTCTACAAAATGAGTGGGGTTGTAGTTTTAATATTAATAAATGCAAGATGCAGCATTTCGGGGGCAGAGATATAAGGCTGTTTACTGTGTTGTTGTTGGAGCTGCTTCAGGAAGTGGATAAGATTCAGGATCTTGGTGTGATGGTTGACAATGGACTAAAGTTCTGACGGTACATTGCCAGTGTTGCGATGACTGCACATCATATTGCTTGCTATGATAAGAAGCACATTGACATGTATGGATAAGGAGGAAGTGATGGTGCCTTTTTATGAGGCATTGGGCAGAGAATTGTGCTGAAATTTTCTAATCTAGTTTTCATTGTGGTTTTCACTATATAATTTAAGGAAATTACAACGTACTAGGATATACATTAAAATTAAATTTTAATATATTTCTATATTTCGGCAATCTCACGTTGCCATTTTCAAGAACTTAAGTACAAGACACGTGCACGCAGGCACAACAAACAGTAAGTGAGGAAGAAGTAGGAAGCTCATTATTTCTCCTAAAGTCCTGATGGTGCCCTCTAGCAGGCAATGTTGGTATTCTTGGGCGATTGGGCTGAAGGTCTTCTGATGCACGTCTCCCAAATTTGAGGAAGTCTCATGCAGCCAAATTTGTTGAGGTTTGGATCGCTTCTTAGGGCTGAAGCTGATTCCATGAAAAGCCTTTCATATCTGTATTTGCTATGGTGTATTATCCTGGCTTTCTTCCACCGTATTCTATGGCAGGTATCCAGAGCATGGTCAGCAAGACCCAAGTGGCTGTATTGGTGAAACCAGATGTAGTCCTTGTGTTCTGAAATTCTGATATTTGCCGTCCTACCTGTTTGGCCAAAGTAGGACAGCTTACAACTGCAAGGGACCTGGTATACACCAGGTAGGTCTAGGGGGGAAGGTTGGTCTTTAGTAGAGCAGATAAGGGATGCCAATATTTTATATGGTCTGTAAATAGCCATTGGCTGAGAAAGTGTTGAGAATGTGGTTTAGTTCTGTGGTTAGGGCATTGTCATTCGAGCAGATAAGTTTAGCCCTGTTGTGTAGTGTCTTAATGACTCCATATTGTTGTGAGGAGGGGTGGTGGGATTGTTGGTGAATGTATCTGCCTGTATGGGTGGGTTTTCTATATATTGAGAAAACCAAGGTTCCATCAGGCTGGCGTGTGACTAGTGTGTCTAAGAAAGGAATGCAGTTGTTTTTTTCTTCTTCCAGGGTGAATTTGATTCTGGGGTGTTGGTTGTTTAGGTGGGTTAAGAAGGAGAGGAGTGCATCGGAGCCATGTGGCCAAATAGCGAATACATCATCTACATAGCGAAGCCAAACGGTTGGTTTTTGTGGGACAGAGTGTAAGGCTTTCTCTTCAAAAGTCTCCATATAAAAGTTGGCCAAGGGTGGGGAGAGTGGAGAACCAATGGCTGTCCCCTCTATTTGTTTGTAGAATTTTCCTTACCAAACAAAATTGCCTGAGTTCATTGTGAACTGAAATAGGGCTGAGATATCGGGAGGAAATTTAGCTTGGATTAGCTCTAAAGATTCTTTGAGTGGGACATTCGTGAATAGGGAGGAGACATCAAAACTGACCATTATGTCAGTGTGTTTGAGTGTAAGGTTTTCTATGCTGGCTTTGAAGTGGGCTGAGTTTTTTATGTATTAAGGTGTGTTGCCAGTATAGTGTGAGAGAGCTTTGGCCAAATGTTTAGCTAGTTTGTATGTGGGGGAATCAATGCCATCCACTATGGAACGTAATGGCACATTTTCCTTGTGAATTTTTGGGAGTCCATAAATGTGTGTGTGTGTGGGGGGGGGGGCATGGAGTTATATGGTTTTAATTTGTTAGTGATTTCCACAGGCCAAGAAGTAACCTTCTTAAGGAGCCTGTGGAGTTTTCTAATTTGTGAGTTTGTGGGATTGTACTGGATAGGGAGGTAAGTGGCCCGATCTAACAATAGAGATTTCAGCTTACCTGTGCAATCTTTTTGGTTAAGCAATACTGTAGCATTCCCTTTGTCAGCTTTGGTGATTATTATTTTCTTGTTTTTCTTTAATTCTAATAGAGATTTAATTTTGTTACTGGGCATGTTGGTTTTAGGTGGTTTAGCTTTGTTCAGAACACAAGCTACATCCAGTCTAATATCGTTGCCGACGTGGCTTGAAAGGTGTCGGATCCCGCATTCAATTTGTATCATAATTTCCTCCGCAGGTTCTTCTGGGCGCAATGGCAAAGTTGTGGCCATGTGTGAGGGCGTCGAGTGTTTCAGGTTTTACACTAAGTGACGACAGGTTGACTACCGTTTCAGTAGGAAGTTGTGGTTTCGAGATCGCAACCTTTTTTTTAAATTTTCGAATTTTTTGATGTGTCGATCTCGAACTATTTTAAACTGTTTCTCCGCTGCAGTGCACGAGATGTCGTATAAAATTGACCAAATTTTGTGGCTTAAGGTGTTTGAAAGGTCATCCTCGAGTGCCTGTATAGCTGAGTTAGCTTCACTCAGGAAACGGCGAGTGGCGGCAATTTGTTCTTCTCTGAGTAAGGCTTGGCTGGCACGGTTGTAAATACGAAGTGCCTTTTGCGAAGAGAAATGGTGCTTGAATTTCACACAGTTAGGGATTAACTGGTTATCCTGGCAGCGCTTCAGGAAGGCGAGACGATTCATTTGTCTTGCTAGCTTCAACTTCAATTTACCGTAATGGCGTGCTTTACGTGCGATAACATCTCTGTGGATAATCGTGATTCTCGTGGAAAGGCTTAGACGTTGGTTATGCATTTTCACTATATAATTTAAGGAAATTACAACGTACTAGGATATACATTAAAATTAAATTTTAATATATTTCTATATTTCGGCAACATCACGTTGCCATTTTCAATAACTTAAGTACAAGACACGTGCACGCAAGCACAACAAACAGTAAGTGAGGAAGAAGTAGGAAGCTCGTTATTTCTCCTAAAGTCCTGATGGTGCCCTCTAGCAGGCGATGTCGGTATTCTTGGGCGATTGGGCTGAAGGTCTTCTGATGTAGGTTTCCCAAATTTGAGGAAGTCTCATGCAGCCAAATTCGTTGAGGTTTGGATCGCTTCTTAGGGCTGAAGCTGATTCCATGAAAAGCCTTTCATATCTGTATTTGCTACGGTGTATTATCCTGGCTTTCTTCCACCTTATTCTATGGCAGGTATCCAGAGCATGGTCAGCAGGACCCAAGTGGCTGTATTGGTGAAACCGGATGTAGTCCTTGTGTTCTGAAATTCTGATATTTGCTGTCCTGCCTGTTTGGCCAAAGTGGGACAGCTTACAACTGCAAGGGACCTGGTATACACCAGGTAGGTCTAGGGGGGAAGGTTGGTCTTTAGTAGAGCGGGTAAGGGATGCCAATTTTTTATATGGTCTGTAACAAGAAGTTAAGTTATGTTTTTTAGGATTTTTGTGATTTTTTCCGAGGTGCCTTGGATATAGGGTTTTCATTGTGGTGTGGAAACACCAGCAAGATCCAGAGATGAATGACTAGAGCGATATCAGGACTCTAGAATACTAATTATATATTGGGTTTTATCCTTTATCCAAGTGTTAGCAAACAAAGTTTGTGCTTGAAGTATTTTCACTTGCCTTAGTATCTCCCATAATGCAAAGCACATCTCCTTGCGGACATGTATAATGCTATGCATTAAAGGAAGGACTACTATCCAGACCCGTTTCGACCTTTATTGAGGTCTCATCAATGGGAGCCAGACCCAGAGGGTGGTGATACTAAGGTGGAAGTGAAAATACTTCAGGCACAAACTTTGTTTGCTAAAACATGTTTATCATATATATGTTTATCATAAAATATGTTTATCATATTTATCTATACAAGTTGCCGAAGAGTGTCACACCCTATTATTAAAATTCTCCAGATTAGAGATAAGTTTATGGATTTTTCACTTGGCTATGCTACTAGTTATATATTGGGTGTTATCTTTTATCCAAGTGTTAGCAAACAAAGTTTGCATCTTAAGTACTTTCAGATGGGGACTGGAGCAACTCATTGTAACGGTGTAAGTTCTCATCACTTGCCTTAGTCTCTCCCATAATGCAAAGTACATCTCCTTATGGACATGTATAATGCTATGCATTAAGGGAAGGACCACTACCCGGACCGGTTTCGACCTTTATTGAGGTCTCATCAGTGGGAACCAGACCCTACCTTTACTATGAGTTGCCCCAGTCCTGAAAGTATTTCAGGCACAAACTTTGTTTGCTAACACTTGGATAAAGAATAAAACCCAATATATAATTAGTAGCATAGCCAACTGAAAAAACATCCATAAACTTATCTCTAATCCAGAGAATTTTAATAATAGGGTGTTGACACCCTTTGGCAACTCGTATAGATAAATATGACTTCTCCATTACTTCACCTTAGTATCACCACGTCTGGGTCTAGCTCCCATGATGTTTCTTTGTGCAGAAGTGGTTGCTTTCCCTGAGATGTAAGAGGCTCTGCTTGGAGTAGGTTTTTGCCTGTCTCCGAGTGGGGCCCACCTCTGAGATTATTGCTCTGCTTGGTGGTGGAATGAGCCTGTCACTGAGTGGAGCCTCTTCTGAGTTGGACAGTCCTTCGGTCACTCGTAGGGAGTGGTCTGAGGGACCACCTGATTTTTAGAGAGGTCTTTATTTAAACAGCACCTCAATAAAGGTTGAAACCGGTCTGGGTAGTGGCCCTTTCCTTAGTGCATAGCATTATACATGTCCTCAAGGAGATGTGCTTTGCATTATGGGAGATACTAAGGAGTGATGAGAACTTATACCATCTTTACCACGAGTTGCCCCAGTCCTGAAAGTACTTCAGGCACAAAGTTTGTTTGCTAACATTTGGATAAAGGATAAAACCCAATATATTGGTAGTATATATAAAGGATAAAATCCAATATATCGTATTATATTGGTGTAATTAGGCTAGAAGAAACTGATGAGGCTAGAGATCTTGGAGTGTTAATAGATAGGAAGTTGAAGTTTAGGAGCCATGTGACAAAGATTGCAAATACAACTCAAAAGATAATTGCAATGCTTAAACGAACGTTCACATGTAAAGATAAGGATGATTTTTTTTTTGCCTCTTTACAAGGCCTTGATAAGACCTCACTTGGACTATTGTGCACAGGTCTGGTCTCCTGGTTTCTGTTGCGATTCTGATATTTTGGAGAAAGGTGTTAAAATGTGTTAAAAATGATATCAGGATTGTGGAATACTGATTATGAAGACAGATTGAGAATTTGTAGACTGCGGACACTAGCAAAGAAGAGTGATGTGATTGAGACTTACAAACTTCTGAAAGGGTCATACAGGATTTCATTTGATGGAATTTTTCAATTTATGGTCGGTGAGGAAAGGACAAGAAGGCATCCTTGGAAGCTGAAAATGAAGGCTGCCAAGAAGGGTGTGAGGGCTAGATTTTTCTCTCATACTTTGGTGGTTGATTCGAATTGATTGCCTTTGGATGTTGTGAGTGCAAGCAGTGTGAATGAATTCAAGAATAAGTATGATCGCTCGTGTGTATAGTATATGGCTTCCCTCGATGAGTCTCTTACTACCTGGAGGTCTCTCTTAATAATAATAAAATAATAATATAATTAGTAGCATAGCCAAGTGAAAAAGGTTCCATAGGACTCTTGAATATTGGCTATGCAGAGTGGTTGAAGGAATGTAGATTGCAGAGTTTGGTAGATAAGAGTAAAAGAGGTGATATGATGGAACTTCTGGTTAGTGAAGTGGTGGATCTGATTGTCATTCTTTCCACTACTACTGACACCTCTTCATTTCATAATATCTTTACATAACTTCCAGGGATGGCATGTCAAGATATTATGAAATGAAGAGGTGTCAGGAGTAGATTTTTTTTTACATGGAGAGTGGTTGTTAAGCGGAATGTATTGTGAATGCAGTGAGTAGAAAGATTTCAAGGTTCAATATGATAGACCTTTTGCTTTTTAAGTGGGCCTTCCCATGATGCTGACTTCATAGCGATTACTGTTATAATAATAAATTGATCCACAACATATGTGAATTGTGACTGCTTATAATGACATCTAGAACATGTTAATTATGTTTCCAAACATTCTGTGTGTGTGTGTGTGTGAGCACGTGTGTAGAGAGAGGAATACACACACACACTGCTTGGAAAGAAGTCACCAACAGACACCATAGTGTGAGGTGTAAACAACCATGTTGCCTACCTTAATAAGATGTAGGACCTTTTTCTGCAATGATTGCAGCAATCTTATAGGGCATACTTTCCACAAGCGAACAGTAGTGATCAATGGGAATTTTGGACCATTCTGATAACTATGTAATGAGGTCCTGGACTCTTGTGGAGGCAAATGTCTTTTGACCTCACCCGACATTTCAATTCATTCCTCATCCTACAGATGTTCAGTAGGATTGAGATCAGGGCTCTGTGGAGGACAGTCAAGTGTGGTAACGTTCATATCCACAATGCAGTTACAGCCTTATGACATGGTGCATTGTCTTGCTGAAAGAGATAGAGGTTAGGTCCATTGAAATGCCACAAAGTAGGAAGCATTGCATTATCCAGAATGTTGAAATACCACTTCAGTGTTCGTGGCACCACAAATAGAGGTCCAGGGCAAATCATCACACCACCACCTCCAAATTTCATTGTTGGAGTTGTGCACTCTGGTAAGCAACGTTTCGGTAAGCAAACATCGGTTTCCATGGCCCTACCGTGGAAACCGATGTTTTGAGCCTTGGTTGTGATTGTATTTTCTGCAGATTTGTGTTCCAGTCCATGCCCAGAACTTCTCATTTAACTTGTCAGCCCACGAATGGTGGTTGACATGTTAATACATATTATCGTTCATAACACTGTAGGGTCACGTTTGGTGAGTGTGGTTGGTCATCCACTGTGAGTAGTACTTGCATTTTACTCCTTGCTCTTCCATCTCAGTATGGTATCAATGTTTCTTGACCTAGGATGGCCTAATTAGCAACAATTTACCAAACAGATAGGGATGCAACATGGCATCCTATCACCATGCCTTTTTCAAACTCCATCGGTTCCCTTCTTGCAGCCATTTCACCTGGACTCAGTTGTACTAACATGGGAGCATCGTATTCTTCCAATTTATACCAGTTACAAACACGTGACTGGTACAAATTACAGGCATGATGCGCCTTGTTCGTGGTAGTGTCTATTGATTTCCACACACTTGATACACAAGCAGTGTGTGTATCAAGACAAAAATATACCAATGAAATTGAAAATATAATAATAACGGAAGTTGAATGAAATTTCTTAATAGAAAACTCAATGAAATCCTAATTATTAGTTAATATAATATCCTATAAAGTGGCATTGCATGCCAATTTCAGTTGGGTGTGCCGCCGTGGCTTATGCAACCCGCGCTACAAAATTCATTTCAGTTTGACTGTATGATTGCATTTTTATTGATGTATGAAAGTTTTAAGAGTCTAAAGCACATCGGTGCTCATCTTAATTGGTCTAATGCAATTAATTATAGGATAACTTTGAATACTTTAATTTATCAATTAATTGTAACCAAATCTGCATAGAGTGAGGGACAGTGTGTTTGTTTTAAGATATATTAGAAAATATATCTTCAAAGGAGAATGCTATATTTGGTTGATATATTTGAATTACTGAAAGGTGTAAATTTTGGGGGAGGGGGGGATGAGGCTTATCTTCTTCGACTACAATACTGTTTCCCATTGTAAATATAGGCAAAAAAGTTATAAATTTATTAAAAATTATACATTAAAAACTTGTCTATATTATATATAAAAACTTGCCTACCGTATCAGTTCATACTTCAAGCATGCAAAACGAATGAAACTGAAAACAGAACCAATTTAATGACAATGTTCAATTGGTTTGGTTAACACAATAACCAATCACAGCCTCTAGGTGCTGTTGTCTCAGAGCTAAGAATGCTAAGAATTTGACCTGCTGCACCATCTGTATATCTTTTCAACGGTCTCAAAGGTGTATGTATTTTTGAATGCGCACCTGAGCTATTAACGTGAATGTGATGCAATGCTTACGCATTGAAAAGTGTCCTCTTCATGAAGCATTAGTATATTGTGTTTATTTTTGGAATCACGCAAAATCTGGAAACAGTTAGGGAAGTCTTTAACGGGAATAAATGCAAAAATATAATATCAGTGATATTGCTATTCCGTGGACGAGCACCGCCCACCTAACACACCCTGAATATTTGACGTTGACCCTATATATATCCCACTGAGGTATATTTCAGGAAAATGTAATAGTGATGATATAATAAAAATTATAATCTGTTTATGATAATTAATATATTAAAATAAGAATTGTAAAATCAAAAAATACTATATAATCATTGCTGCTACTCTGAAAGACTGCCAGATAAATTTATGTTAAAATAAAGAAACCAACTTTGGATATGTAGGGATCATTTTTTTTCAAGTTATCATGCTGAAGTAATAACAGGTGCAGTGAAATTAGACGAGTATGTGAATTTTGCTTTTTCCAGTTCTACATACCCTTTCATCATCATCAAATTCATGCCATGTATCCTCAAGGGTTGTACAGGATATGATAGTACTACATGAAAAATTACATCATTAC
The DNA here is from genome assembly GCF_054136105.1 of Typopeltis vanoorti. Taxonomy (NCBI): domain Eukaryota; kingdom Metazoa; phylum Arthropoda; class Arachnida; order Uropygi; family Thelyphonidae; genus Typopeltis; species Typopeltis vanoorti. Next base: position 97,064,979 of record NC_143564.1, read on the forward strand.
TAACTTCCTGTCTACAGTTTTCCTCCAAATGAGTGTGTTACTTGTCAAGATTCCAACATTATCGGATCTTATATTTCTATCTTCTAAGGCACTTTTTACTATATCAATTCACCTATATCTTGGTCTTCCTCTGAGTCGTTTTCCTGCCAACCTGGCATAGAACACTTGTTTTGTTAATCTTTCCTCTCCCATTCTATTTAAGTGACCATACCATCTGAGATTAGCTCTGCTAACGCATTCCTGGATGCTGACAATGTCAAGTTCTTTCCTAATATCCTCATTTTTAATATGATATTGCCATTGATGCCATCTGTTTGTGCCCCTAATCTTTCTCAGGACTCTCATATCCGCAGTATCTAGTATTTGATCAAGTGTTTTACTTCTGACCCAGCTCTCAGATCCAAAAGTTAAAACTGGTTTGAACACTGTCTTGTATACAGTTAATTTAGATTTCCGACTAATTTCTCTCTTATTCCATCTGAATTTATTCACTTGACTTCCTACTATACCAGCTTTGTTGATTCTGTTGTCTATTTTCATATTTAATTTACCATCTTCACTAAACATCGTGCCCAAGTAGCTGAAATGTTTCACTTCTTTTATAGGTTCTCCATTCACGATGAAGTTGATATTTTCAACGATTCTGCCTATTTTCATTGTTTTTCTCTTGTTATTGCTGACCTTCATACCATATCTATTACAACAGCTACTCGATTTAGTCAGGGAATCTTGCAGACTTGTCGTGGATTTATTTAGAAGTATAACATCATCCGCATAAAGGAAAGAGCTGACATTAACATCTCCAATTTTGATATCAGGTTTAATACCACTTTCCTTCATAATGTGATCCATATGGATAATGAATAACAGAGGGGATAATGTACAGTAATCCCTCGATTAATGCACCCACAATTAGTGTATTTTCGATTACTGCATCATTTTTTTTTGATACCCAAATTCGATTAGTGCGCCTCCAAAATTCGATTACTGTGCCTATATACATCTTAAAAATAAATGTTACAGATTTTAAACATATTTTATATATACATTTTTTATGGCAACTATTTGAAAAAAATCACTTACCAGAATGAAATAATTTAGTTACTGATTTAAAACATTTTACAAAGTTATTTTTAATAGCTTGCTACACTACTTCCATGTACACTATGTATACTATGTTCCTAATTTTTACTGCCAAAATTTATGTCATCTACTATAGTATGCCCACAGATTCGAAACCCTTTGACATTTCTGCGCATGACACAAAAAGGAGAATCCATTCTGATAATAGGGTAATCAATCTGTTTTCTGGGATGAGTTGTTTATTATTACACATCAGAAAATTAACATATCTTTTATGATCATTGTAGTTTTTAAAGTGTTAACTATTTTGCTTGTTTAACAGTTGAGAAATTTTATCTATAAAGCATGTGATTTCGCATGTTGGCGACCAATTCTTATGTCCTTCATTTCTTTCTCCCCTTTAATGATAACATCTAAGAGTTAATTAAATCTCATTCTGAAGAATTGAGTGAATCCAACCTCCTAATTTAGATACACAGTGGGAAAATCCCAAAGAATATGAAGAAAATTTAATCACTGATAGTCAGCCAAAAGAGATTATGCAGAAACAATTTGAATATATTTTTCGTACAATCGAAGTTTTTAAGCAGCATGCTTTGTGGCTGACCCTGATGAAGAGAGAAGCAGTAAAATTTGCAGAAGAGTAGAAGAGTCAATAGGGCCATACCGTTGGTTGTATGAAGAAAAGAAACAAAATGCCCGCCAAAGTACGTTAGCTCTGTTAAGAAGTAGAATAATAAAATTTATATTCTGAATATGTTTTATTGTCTTTCAGCTTCATAGTTTTCCTTTAACTAGGCCCTGAGACATACCCTAATTCTTTTATAAAAAAATTAAGGTTCAAAAAAGAAATTTGAGGAATGAATTATACTTTTTCCCATAGGTTATTATATTGATTAGTACATTTTCGATTAATGCGCCTGTTTTAAAGAATACATTAGGCGCACTAATCGAGGGATTGCTGTACATCCTTGTCTGATAGCAGATTTAACATTAAACTATCTTCCTATACTCCCTTCAATTCTAACTGCTGACTTACAACTCAAATAAAGACTAAGCATTGCTTGATATAATGCCCCATTTCAACATATAACTGTAGCATACTGCATAGCTTTTCACTTTGCATCATGTTATGTCTTTTCCAGATCTAAACCTAAATACAGATCTTTGTTATATTCAGATGATTTCTCAACAATTTTTCGTAAAGTGAAGAATCTGATCCTGATAGCCTCCATTTGGCCTGAATCCAGCTTGTTCTTCACCAAGCTTTTCTTCCACAATTCTTCTCAACCATTTTTCAAGTATACTTGCATAAATCTTACCAGGAACACTCAGTAGGGAAATACCTCTGTAATTCTTACAATCAGTTTTATTTCCCTTTTTATATATGGGTATTATGAGAGCTCTACTCCAATCATCGGTATTTGTCCCTCTGTCCAGGCCTTCTGAACTATGCAGTGCAGCCACTGTGAGACTTTTATACATTCATACTTCAGCATTTCTGGTCGAATATCATCTACTCCTGCTGCCTTTCCACATTTCAAGCATTTGATGGCTTTTTCTATTTCAAGTATGGATATGTATTCCTGATTGCATGCCTGGTCAGTGTTTTTTACCGCTGTGCTATCACTCTTTGTTTCATTTAGCAATTTTTCGAAGTAATTACTCCATACTTCAAGGATATCTTTTTGTCCCATTTTTCATGTCATCTTTAGGATCTCTAACGACTTTTACAGCACTCTTTCCTCACAGCATGCTTCTCTCTGGCTGAATCAGTCAGTGTTTTCTTCTGGCTTGCCACTGAATTTCCAAGGTTTGGTTCCTGTTCGCAAACTCTTTCATTTTTTCTTCAATAATGTTTGTATATTTCATTCTATAGTTCACATCTGAGAGCTGCTCAACTTTTATTCGCTTTAAAACTTTCTTACATGTTCTTCTTTTCAATATGAAATTCAATTTTATCCTGCTCAAGACTAAATAGTGATCACTTCCAATTTAAAATCCTCTGTACACTCTGGTGTCCTGCACCAGGGAGAAAACATCACTGTCGACAATAACAAAGTCAATGAGACTTCATTTGTTCCTTGCCTCTTCTCTCAATGTGAATTTGTGCACATTTTTATGTTGGAACATGGTGTTAGCAATAACTGGGCTATGTCCTGAGCAGGAATCCAAAAGGTATTTTCCATTATTATTAGCTTTGCTCTTTTCTCCAAATTTTCCCAAAATATTTTTGTATGTCTCACAATCATTTCCTACTTTGCTATTCAGATCCTGAACAAGGACCAACTTTTCCTTTTTCATTGTGTCAGTTGCTTTTTCTAAAGCCTCAAAAAATTCCTCCACTTCTACCTTAGTAGAACCTTCTGTGGGACCATAGGCACAAATAAGTCTCATTGTCCAGTTCCCCATTCTCATATTTGCCCACATTACTCTACTTGAGACTGCCTGCCATTCAAGAAGATTAGCCTCGTATTTTGGGTTGAATACTATGGCTACTCCTTCTTTTCCTTGATTGTCATTGCCTGAATATAACATTTTGCATTTATTACTCAGAAAGATCTCACTAGTTTTTGTCTTTTTTGTTTCAGTTACCCCTATTATGTTGATCTGGTACTTATCTAATTCCTCAGCTAACTCCATTTTTTTACAATTCACGATTCTTATGTTGATAGTACCAATCTTGAACTCTGATGTTGAGGAGGGGGTGTGTTTTCAGATTTGTTCCAGTAGCTGACTTTTCGCTGTTTGCCCTGGTTCCCTAGCGAAAACAACTGGGGCCTTGTTTCGGTATGAAATTCTGTCATGTTGTACCATCATTTATGTTTTGGTTTAAGCCCATAAGAATGCAGTTTGGTTGACTAAATCCCAAATTGTCGCCCATCCTCGTTTGTTTAGTATACAGGTAGATATCTAACATGGTGCACCACAAGAAGGTGAGGATTGGACATTAGGTCAGAAGCCCTGGTCAGTTCTCTGCATTCCTTTAAAGGCTATGTGGAGGTCTCCTCTCAGTTATGCAGCTTTGACCCTTAAGCATCCTGCATACTCTTTCAATGATTATTTAATTTCTTTTAGATTCTTTTATATTTCTCTGACAAGTGTTCTTGGAGATTTTCCTTACAAAGATATAGGAAAATGCTACAAGTTTTTGGCTAGGTTTGTGGGATTTTTTTATTTATATATTTATTTTGATTAAATTTAAAAAAGTTTGATTTTTTGGTTATGAGTTAACTGGTATTTGTTTATTTTTTTGTGTAATTAGAAAAAGAAGACCATTAAAAAGAGAAAAGAAGAATTTTTATTTGCTTCAGTAGATAAACAGTTTGAAGGAGAGAAAGCAGAGGATAAGCTTAGCCCTTCTCAGAAAGATATGCGTACTGCAGTGAAAGTGAAGAATATTCTAAAAGTATGTGGAATTATGGTATTTTATGAATACACTCTACTCCCACTATAACAAATACCATTGCCAAATGCCCTGATTTAATGAATCCATGTTAGTCTTAATGAAATACACATAATAGCAAACTGTCCCCTGTAATAAACTATTTGAGGTCCCTATGAATTTGCCATCACAAGGGTCATTTGTATGGTGTTTATATATAAATTTTCTTGCTAAATGGCTAGAAAAGGTTGTAGAATAAAATTATTAGGAATTCACCATTCTCCTCCCCTCCAAGTTTTTTTTTTTTTTTTTTTTAAATTGTGATATTTTCAAGATTTGTGAAATAAATATATATTTTCATATGATTTGTCATGGTTAAAGAATCCATTTTTGTAAACTTAATATTTAAAACATTGAAACTTTAGAAGACTGGACTTTTATTATACAAAACAGATATGTATTAATGGTGGACTCCTAAAATTTTTCACTTGTTCAAGAGATGGTTTTGAATAAAGTCTTGTTTGGATTAATTTTATTAAAAAAACTTTCAAAGATAATTCATGATATTTTTGAGAGTTTGAGGGTAATGACTGCATAATTCTGGGGGATGAAAAAAAATTATTAGTACTGTTCTACTAGTTTTGTGCACTCTCTCTATGTCAATATGTAGCTGAGTACTGTTCTACTAGTTTTGTGCACTTTGGACAGATGGGGAGAGAGAGAGAGAGAGAGAGAGCAAATTGAGCCTTCAGTTCTTTTATATCAGTATGTAGCTGAAGGCTATTCTTTTCCACCAGTCTCATGTGACCAAAAGACCAATACTGGGTTTCTCTGCCTAGGATTGCTCTCCAGTCATCCCTGCAATTAACCATTAAGACCATTGTGAACTAAGATGATAGAGCCTTATAAAAACCTCTTATAATAAAAATAGACAGAATTTTACCTTCCTCTGGGGAATATTGCATAATGTGAGTAGTCTACACCAGTACTTCCCAAACTTCTGGATGTCAGGGCCCCCTTTGCAAAAATTAAAATATTTCACGGTCCCCCCTCAAAAAAAATCGTAATAGAGAGATATATTATTATAATATTTAATGTATTTATATTCAATACAAAACATACACAGCGAATATTGCAAAAATTAAATGCAAATATTACATTTTTTGCCTCTTACCGTTTGGTTCTGAAGATGATGCGGGCTGTTCTGGTAAAATATGAAATGCTGTCCTTTTTTTTTTTTTTTTTTTTTTTTTTTTAAATTGTGATATTTTCAAGATTTGTGAAATAAATATATATTTTCATATGATTTGTCATGGTTAAAGAATCCATTTTTGTAAACTTAATATTTAAAACATTGAAACTTTAGAAGACTGGACTTTTATTATACAAAACAGATATGTATTAATGGTGGACTCCTAAAATTTTTCACTTGTTCAAGAGATGGTTTTGAATAAAGTCTTGTTTGGATTAATTTTATTAAAAAAACTTTCAAAGATAATTCATGATATTTTTGAGAGTTTGAGGGTAATGACTGCATAATTCTGGGGGATGAAAAAAAATTATTAGTACTGTTCTACTAGTTTTGTGCACTCTCTCTATGTCAATATGTAGCTGAGTACTGTTCTACTAGTTTTGTGCACTTTGGACAGATGGGGAGAGAGAGAGAGAGAGAGAGAGCAAATTGAGCCTTCAGTTCTTTTATATCAGTATGTAGCTGAAGGCTATTCTTTTCCACCAGTCTCATGTGACCAAAAGACCAATACTGGGTTTCTCTGCCTAGGATTGCTCTCCAGTCATCCCTGCAATTAACCATTAAGACCATTGTGAACTAAGATGATAGAGCCTTATAAAAACCTCTTATAATAAAAATAGACAGAATTTTACCTTCCTCTGGGGAATATTGCATAATGTGAGTAGTCTACACCAGTACTTCCCAAACTTCTGGATGTCAGGGCCCCCTTTGCAAAAATTAAAATATTTCACGGTCCCCCCTCAAAAAAAATCGTAATAGAGAGATATATTATTATAATATTTAATGTATTTATATTCAATACAAAACATACACAGCGAATATTGCAAAAATTAAATGCAAATATTACATTTTTTGCCTCTTACCGTTTGGTTCTGAAGATGATGCGGGCTGTTCTGGTAAAATATGAAATGCTGTCCTTTTTTTTTTTTTTTTTTTTTTTTTTTTTTTTTTTTAGCCTGTTTCTGATTTTTTTAAAATTTTTTATCAGCCACTTATCCATCTTAGGGTTAAATTTTTTAACGTAAAATAGATCAAATAATATCACCACTTACCGATACTGGCACACCACAGATTGATAACATGAAATTAGTGAGTATTACCTGAATAAGGAAATCCCCGGACCAGGAACATTTTTTTCTTTTGTGACTTTTCTCTCTTTATGGTAATTAAGCCTAAGGCGAAACAGACAGCAAAGGCAGGTTATTAAAACGTGCATATGATTGGTGTGAATCGCGCAACCGAAATATAAAAGCATAGCTGACAATTGAGTTGAAATGCTAACTCTCTTCAACCGAATTCCATATGTGAAACTGCCATAACATTCATTATGTATATATATTACTTAGTTTTAACACTTTTACGAATTTTAACACGTTCGGTTGAATTTTATTGCTCCTTGGGAAATCGAACTCACACACATCTAATTAATAACAATAGTTTTTAGTTAGATACTGTGTTTGCCTATGCAACATATGGTTTTGTTTCTGTATGAGGGGACATGTGATTCATTAATTAGTGTGTTTTTATCGTTGTCTCTAATTGCACTATTTGTTGAGAAATATATTACACAGACTCCTCATACCTTATTCACTGCCATAATAAAAGTACTTGTTTTTTTATTTAAATTAAGGGGATATTAAATCCCACATTCTTTTAAAACCGAATAAGAAACTCAAAGATTGCAATCAGAGAGTTTCTTGCCGAATATAGTAAACTATAAAGTATCGGCGACTACTAGCATGAGCTAATGCAAGTGACCCTAGTACGTAGTACAATACCGGACAACTCGTAGCAAAGGTGGTGAAGTTCTGATCGCTATTCTTAGGTATTTCCCATAATGTAAAAACATATTTCCTAGGAAATGTATGCTGTTATTACATTATGGTGGAAGGTCACTACCCAGACCGGTTTCAGCCTTTTTTGAGGCTTCATCAGTGAGTAGCTAGACCAATTAATACCAAAGTGTATAGCGAAAAGAACTTATATACTCTGCTATACTAGCAGAGTATATAAGTTCTTTTCAAATATACTCAAATATACTTATATACTCTGCTATACTAGAAGAGTATACAAGTTCTTTTCGCTATACACTTTGGTATTAATTAATAGCTAGACCAATTAATACCAAAGTGTATAGCGAAAAGAACTTATATACTCTGCTATACTAGCAGAGTATATAAGTTCTTTTCAAATATACTTATATACTCTGCTATACTAGAAGAGTATACAAGTTCTTTTCGCTATACACTTTGGTATTAATTGGTCTAGCTACTCACTGATGAAGCCTCAAAAAAGGCTGAAACCAGTCTAGGTAGTGACCTTCCACCATAATGTAATAACAGCATACATTTCCTAGGAAATGTGTTTTTACATTATGGGAAATACCTAAGAATAGCGATCAGAACTTCACCACCTTTGCTACGAGTTGTCAGGTATTGTACTACGTACTAGGGTCACTTGCATTAGCTCATGCTAGTGGTCGCCGATACTTTATAGTTTATTATATTCGGCAAGAAACTCTCTGATTCCAATCTTTGAGTTTCTTATTCGGTTTTAAAACAATGTGGGATTTAATATCCCCTTAATTTAAATAATGTTTATATTGCCGAAATGAAGCTTATTAGCTCTTTATATTTAAGTACTTGTTTTGATTGCCTCTGCAGTATAGTGGCTGTTAGGGAGGGGTGTTGTTTACCACTGCAAGCGAGTTACTATCTCCCCACATGAACTTGTTTAAGGCTTTTTTCATGTGTGAAGTATATGCGAAACTTTTATTGGTAACAGAAAACCAGCTCGGATGACAGTGATAATATAAAACGAGTTTTGATATGTATATAAAGTCAATATCAACAGTCCCTGATTACGAATGCGTGATGAAAGGGACAGGAAGATTTGGAGCTTCCCTGGAGAGCATTCGAAGTAAATACAATTAACCACTGCTTTGAAATGAAACATATGAATAAGCAATATTTACTAATATTCATTAAGCGTCAAAATACGCAGGATGCAAAGTTTGTGAACCAACACCAATGTGTGAATTTTTCCATTAAAATATAAAAAATAACAAAAAAGAAATAATAAAAATTAAATACGTTTCTTTTAAAATAAAAAAATCTACTTAGTCTTAAAACATTTTAAATTTGTTTTCATTATTTCATGGCCCCCTCAACAAAACCTACGGCCCCCAAGGGGGTCGCGGCCCACAGTTTGGGAAGCACTGGTCTACACCACCACCACCTAGCCGAAAATTTGATTTCTCCTAGAATGCTTCTTTCTAAAAAAAACTGTTAGATTGAACAATATCATCTCCATAATACAATATTATAAGCATATGTATGTCATATTGCTGGTTTTCAATTGAAGGTTTTTCCCCTAACTTTTCATCAGTTAGAAAAATCAAAATTTTCTTTTCATTGTTGACAGTTTTTTTTTTTTGGGGTGTGGGGGGAGATTGCAAGAACTTAACCTTATCTGTTGTAAGTCATGGAATGTTCAGTACATTACATAATTTGCTCCAAATATGCAGGGCAGAAAGCAGCTATAGAACACATGTTCTACTGTTTCCAATCTGTAATAGATGTTACAGATTGGATTTCCAATGTTAAAGTATCTTCATTTGATGGCATTTACTGTTAGGTTGATCATATGCAATTCTTCAAGCAACATTCCTTCTGTTAGGTTATCCTTGGAACTTAGTAAGTTATTAAACAAAGTATTATTGTTAGTACCCAACTGTGGAAGTTTGTGGCAGAAGAGGTTAAAGATTTCCTGATACCAAGTTTTGCTGCTATTAATGGAAATAATGTCAGTGCCAAAATGATATAGCAGTCTTTAGTTAAGCACAGAATGTTGTAATATTTAGGAACATTCTCAACTCTTGGACCATTATAATCATTTACACTAGCAGCCAAAGATGAGGAAACCTTTTGGAAAAAATGTATTTCTGAGGTTTGATGGCTCATAACACTACTTTTTTTTGGATTAATACTATAAAATTATATATCAATGGAAAGATAATTTAATCAAGAATGTAATGCAATAACTTTTGAAGGATTTTTTATTAGAACAGCAGTTATAAAGAAGAAAAGTGAAACAGATAGAAAAAAATGAGATATACAAAAAATATTCTCACAATGTGAGTTAATACTTAGTTGGGTAACCTTTAGTGTTAATTATGGCCCTCCAATGCCTTCCCATGGAGCGAACCAAGTTTTTTAGTTCTGCAGCTGTTATAATGTGAAACCAAGATTGAATTATTGCTTCTATTAATTGGATTTTATTGCTGGGTTGCTTCTGACTAACAAGTTTCTTTAGTTGGTTCCATAGATTTTCGATTGGGTTAAGGTCTGGGCTATTCCCAGGCCATTCCAGCAGTGGAATATGATTATCTTGAAACCACTTTTTGCACACAGCAGCAGCAACATGACATGGAGCTGAATCCTGTTGAAATATAAATGCTTCATTATCTTGGAAAAGATCATGTGCGGAAGGCTTCAGGTTGGGCTCAAGTATTTCATTTATGTATTTTTGGGCATTTATATTCCCATTAATCATGCTAATTCTGCCCACACCTTTTGATGTCATACAACCCCAGATCATAACACTGAGTGGGTGTTTCACGGTAGGTGTAATGCAATCAGGATGCAAATCTTCTCCGATTCTTCTCTTTACGTATTTTATGCCATCACTACCAAAAGGAGATTTTGGTCTCATCACTCTAAATAACACTGTCCATTGTTCCGCTGTCCAGTTAACATGGGTTTTAGCCAAGTTTAATCTTTTCAACCTTTGTTTGAGAGAGAAAAATGGCTTTTTTCATGGAATTCTAGCATTTATACCAAATTCCTGCATTCTGCACCAAACAGTCCTTGCACTCAACTTCACACTGTATTGTATTGCGCCATTTCATCTTATATACATCCAGATGATTTTCTTCTGTCACATAGGCAGAGTCTCTCAATTCTTCTATCATCATTTGCTGTTGTGCACCCTTTCCTGCCTTTACCAGTCTGGTTTTGTAGTGACTGAGTCTCTGTATACCCCTTCAAAAATTTAGAAATGCCACCTTTGATTAAGTTTCCACCAATTTTTCTTCTAATTTCTTCATAACTGTAGCCTTGTTCAATTAATAGTACTATTTTACATCGCTTTCTGGGTGACTAGTCAACTCTTTGCGCCATTTCTTTAATTTTATTACGTTTTACAAGCTCACTAAATGAAAGAACACAAAAAAAAAAACCCAACCAACTTGATAGCAATCACATAACATACTGACAAATGTCCTCCTCTCAGCTCCAATACATGACATCAATAGCTGAATCCTACTGTGACCATATTGGCTCATTGCCAAAACAAGATGACACCTGATTGGCTCTCTGAACACTCATGCTCATTGGCTACATTCAAATGAAGGAAAGCTACTTCATATCAACCTAAACAAGTTGTGCTTCTTTTTTCTGATTATTTGGCTATAACTTTTCATAGAATGATTGAACAAACTTTGTTGCATTACATTCTTGATTAAATTATCTTTCCATTGATATATAATTTTATGGTATTACATCAAAAAAAAGTGGTGTTATGAGCCATCAAACCTCCAAAAATATACTTTTTCTAAAAGATTTCAACAGTTTTGGCTGCTAGTGTATGTTTAAGGGATATACCTCTCCAAACACTGAGTGATCTACATGGTCACTCTAAATCTCACTGAGTGACCATGAATGACCACTACTAAAGTCATCACTCCAGGACAGGAAACTTAGTGGTGGTTCACCCGAATGACAGGCAAAACCTGTCACCAACTAGAATCCCCCCCCCTCCCCCAGAAAGTAAGCAAATCCAATAATGAGTATTAATAAATGTCATCACTTTATTCAGGTGAAAAAGTAAAGGGCTGTGCATCATAGGCCTAGAGTAGTTCATATAGGGGTGCAAGAGAGTATGATAGTATTAGGAGAAAGAAAAGACAGATAGATAGTATCAGAGATAAAGGCCTTGGCTCATTTATATCATTATATAGCCAAATGCTGTCATTGTTTACTTTTTCATCAGTGTCATGCTGATGAACATCCAAAAGACCAATTGAAATTCAATTGCAAAGATGACTGATACTCAGGTGGTTAGCCTTTTTGGAGTTAACCACTTTGAGTTGGCCTATCTCTCTCTCTCTCTCTGTGTGTGTGTGCCTGGGATTGCTCTCCAGTCATTCTTGTAATTGACCATAAGACCACATTGAAGTAAGAGGATGGAACCATTTAAAAAAACTTACAGTAACAATAGACAATTTTCTCTCGCTGGTGAATATTGCATAATCTGGATGGTCTGCACCACCTAGCCAAAAATTTAATTTTCCTTAGAATGCTTCTTTCTAAGTATAAAAATTGTCTGACTGTACAATAAAATTTCCACAATGCAATATTGTAAAGCATTTGTATTAAAAAACGTTTAATTTTCTTGACCATAAAAGCTCTAATGGGACTATATTGATCAAGTACATATAATAAACAACTATGTTATACCAACTAGTTTCACCAACTAAGGCTGTTGGCATCTTCAGGGTACATAAGTGATGTAAGGCACTAAAAAGTAAAAAAACTGTTATAAACTATAATCAACCGATTCCAATTATATTAGACAAAGAACAGGGTTAGTACAATACACACATAGAGCGTGCATGATCTCACTTGTTATTTAGGAACATTCTATAGTTGGCACTGTAATTCAGTTCTGGTGAGTTAAGAGATCTAATAAGGGTCTTCCAGATCATGTGCAAGATTAGTCCTTGGTTCCTGTTAAGGTTTTGTATACAGTGGGCAACTGCTGTGGCTTCTTTAAAAATTCGGGAGTGGAAGTCCTCCTCTATGTAAGGAATTGTGCTTCTATTCCACTCTATCATATGGTTCGTTCTTGAGAAATGAAAAGCTAACCCCGATTTTTCTTCTCTGTTATTATTGACATCACCAATATGTTCTTTTTGCCTAATTTCAAAGCTCTTTGAAGTCTGGCCGATGTAATTCAAGCCACGCAAGCAGGGTATGTTGTAAACTCCAGCATAACCTACAGAAACGAGTAGGCAATTCTTAAAATCTCCAAAAGATAGCCATCCTTTCTTCAAATATGCTGGAGTTTACAACATACCCTGCTCGTGTGGCTTGAATTACATCGGCCAGACTTCAAGGAGCCTTGAAATTAGGCAAAAAGAATAAACACATTGGTGATGTCAATAATAACAGAGAAGAAAAATCGGGGTTAGCTTTTCATTTCTCAAGAATGAACCATATCATAGAGTGGATAGAAGCACAATTCCTTACATAGAGGAGGACTTCCACTCCCGAATTTTTAAAGAAGCCACAGCAGTTGCCCACTGTATACTAAACCTTAACAGGAACCAAGGACTGGTTATCTGGAAGACCCTTATGAGATCACTTAACTCACCAGAACTGAATTACAGTGCCAACTATAGAACGTTCCTAACAACAAGTGAGATCATGCACGCTCTATGCATGTATTGTACGTGCTCTGTTCTTTGTCTAATATAATTGGAATCGGTTGATTATAGTTTGTAACAGTTTTTTACTTTTTAGTGCCTTACATCAGTTATGTACCCTGAAGATGCCAACAGCCTTAGTTGGTGAAACTAGTTGGTATAGCATAGTTGTTTATTATATGTACTTGATCAATATAGTTCCATTAGAAGTCATTCCAAAACATTCGTATGTCATATTGCTGGTTTTCAAATCCATGTTTATTCCTAACCTTCCATAAATGGTATTTTATTTCATTAATTATAGAAATCAAAATTCTCTTCGCATTGCTCACATGTGGCAGGTACTGCAAAAAAGGAACCTGTTCTGTTGTAATAATGGAATGCTCAACACATTACATAATCTGTTCCAAATATGCAGAACAAGAGGACAGCTGCCTCTTGTTCTGCATATTTCTGATAGGTGACAGATGCCACAGATTGGATCTCCAGTGTTAAGTACTTCCATTTGACAGTATTGACTGGAAGGTGACTATGCAATTCTCAGATCAAGATCCCTCCTGTTTTGGTATCCTTGGAACTTCAGTAACAAAGTGTTGTTGTCAATACCCAACTGTGGAAGTTCGTGGCAAAAGAGGTTAAAGATTTCTTTATACCAAATTTTACTTTTATTAATGGAAAGAATGTTAATGCCATAATGTGGTAGCAATTTTAGAGTTAAGCACAGAATGTTGTAGTATTCACAAACAGTCTGAGCTTTTCGACCTTCATGAGTGAGAGAGGTACACCCAGGAATTTGCTAAGATTAAATCATTTGCAGAAATCATATATTTTCCATATACAGGGTGTTCGGGATAAATTTGACGGTTTCGTAAGGAAAAAGAAAATCTTCTTTGTATCTATTAAATTTAATGAATTGACAAAAAAACATTACAGGCAGAGTTAATTACAATACTATCAACAAGATTTACTCAAAATAACCACCATTAGCATCGATCACAGCTTCAATTCTGCTTCGGAACCTCGAACAAGCTGATGCTACAGTCTCCCTGGGAAGGGCCGCAAAAACTGTTTTAATTTTATCCATTAACTGGGCTTTTGTATTACTGGAAGTGCGATTGGTGTCTTTTTCAACTGCGCCCCATACAAAATAATCCATGGGGTTAAGGTCTGGGGAGTTTGGAGGCCAAACATTTGGACTGGTGAAGTCGTAGAAATTTTCAGACAACCATTTTTGACTTTTCCCAGAGGTGTGGCAAGGGGCCGAATCCTGCTGCCATACATACGGCCTACCATTGGCTACCCTTGTTATCCAGGGCTTGACTACAGTTAGCAACTCCACGAACAAAGCCCGAATTCCAATGCCAGGGTTCTTCAACACCTGTTCCTGCAGATTTGCGAGGAATTCTGCTGTACGAACGCAATCAGATGGTCTGCTAGGGATCTTTCTTCTTGCTACATCCTCGTAGTCACCATTGCAAGTCTCTAGTTCATGCCTGATTGTTTTTACTGTATTCAGGGAGCATTGGGCAGCAGTCGTAATATCCTTATTTTGATGGCGGGCACGAATCATCATGATACAAGTTATTCTCTTCCATGATTCAGGTGGGTTCCAGCTATCCATCCTTTCTGAAATCTTGTATATGAATGAAGAAGGGTCCAAACTTTTAAATGAAGAGAAGTGTGTGTTAATACATGTAACTTACGGAAAAATATAATTAATTATAAATATGTCAAATTTATCCCGAACACCCTGTATAAGTAGTAAAATGGTGTATCATCATATTATTAAAAGACTAGATCAGTTGTAAAAGTTTTTTTTGCTTGGTTACAAAGTACATTATGCTTTACAAGAAATTAATTCTTATTTTGATCCTTTACTCAATGTAAGCAAACAAAGTTTGTATGTGAAATATATTTATGACTGATCTCTCCTTGTACGAGGGTAGTCTGAAAAGTTCTTGGCCTAACAATGAAACAACAAATTTATAATTTCAAAATTATTTTTATTTTTCAACATAAACTCCCTTAAGACCAATACATTTATTCCAGCCAGCGGTGTAGCTAGCTTTTGCCGCCTGGAGTGGTCTCTGAGTTTGCCACCCCTCTCAGTACACACCAAAAATACTACAAAAAGTCAAAACGACTTATAGGGAAATAAATTAAGACACTGTTTATTTTTGAAGTAAAACTTTAATTTCAACATTCTAAAATGTTATTTTACTTGTTTTTCTGTTAGCAAAATCGTCGATGACATTATCCAAGTCTATTTCATAGTAATGTAGATAATTCTTAATCGATTTTATTTAGAAAAACTCCTCTCACAACTAGCAACACTTACAGCAATTGTGAGGAAAATTCGCTGTAATATTACAATAGTTGGAACTGAGTTCTTGAGACTGTATTTTAGAATTAACTGCAAAAGTTCAAAAATGTTCACAGTGCTGCCTGGGGCGGACCCCCCACTTCTGCCCCCCCCCCCCCCCCCCCAGCTATGCCTCTGATTCCAGCGATGCTCCAACACCATTATCCTGTTCCTAGTGGTTCTCAGTAAGATCTGCAAAAAAACCTCTACACCTACAATCACCACTTGATTCGAAGGAAAATGCTGACCAGCAAGGAAGTGTTTTCATTTTGGGAAGAGTTAGAAGTCAGAGGGAGCCAAATCTGGGGAAGAGGGTGGATGTTCCAACAAGTCATAGTGCAGATCTCTTAATTTTCCCATTGCCAAAACACTTTTGTGGGCAGGTGCATTGTCCTGATGAAAGATGATTTTTTTCTTCTGCAAACCGGGTCTTTTCTCACAAATTTTTTCGTCTATTCTGGTTAAAAGATCTGAATAATATTCCCCGGTTATTGTTTTACCATTTTCAAGATAATTAATAAACAAAATGCCTTTAACATTCCAAAACACCGATCCCATGACCTCTCCTGCTGATGGAATCGATTTTGTCTTCTTTGGCACTGAATAACCAACTTCTGTCCACTGCTGCTGTTTGGATTCTGGTGTGTAATGGTGAATCCAAGTCTCATCCATAGTAATATAAAACACTCCAAGCACTATTCAGAAATTTTCATGCGAGTGCGTTTTTGATCTGCTGTGAGCAAGTGCAGCACCCATCTTGTGCAAAGCTTTTTTGTTTTTCCAATTCTTCCTTCAAAATATGTCCTACACGTTCTTTTGAAATGCCTATAGTCACAGCAGTTTCACTCACTTTGATTTGCTGGTCATCCAATACCATATCGTGCACTTGATCAGTGATTTCTGGTGTTGTTACACTTTTTGGATGTCCTTCATATGGATCATCTTCAAGGTGCCATGTTTAAACTCAGCAGCCCATTTCTTGATTGTCAAAAACAAAGGAGAAGAGTGTCCATAAACTTTTATCAACTTTGAATGAATTTCTTTTGCCATTAAACCTTCTTTTATTTACAAAGAAAATTTCATAACCGCACGATACTCAATTTTATCCATTTCAAAAGATACAGACAACAGTTTTGTTTCAGACAGTTGTATAAAACAAACTACGTGATAGAATGATTTGCAATTTCACATGGGTGCTTATGACAGATGCACTAACTTACAAAGAAAAAATCTTGTCGATAGTGTTGCAATCTATGGACGAGGCTGAAAACTTTTCAGACCACCCTTTTATATAGAGGCTTTTGGCTTCAATATCAGTTGCTTCACTGTTAAGATAGATTTCATGTTAAGATCATCAAAAATCTCATACAGACTTTGGATACGATGTACATTATATTTTGAAAAGTAGTTCCAGCTAAGTATATATACCATTATATATCCATTGTTAATCATTATTAAGTCCATGTGGTTAGCCTAGTGGCTGTGTGCTTTGCAACCATATGCCTGGGGAAGGAGTGTCCTAGGTTCGATTCCCATTGGTGATATGAGGAGCTGAAGGATCTTTCTCAGCCATAACTAAGTTAGCCGGTCTTGGGCAGTAGGGTTTTTTCTCCAGTTTATCCTGGGATTTTTCATCCTGCAATGCAGGCAAACTGGCCTTGAGAACTCAAAACCCTACACCCCAGCATATAAATCCCCCATATAGATTTGAGAACTCAAATCCCTACACCCCAGCGTATCCTACAGACATAGGATACGCTGGGGTGTAGGGATGACCACCTTATGATAATTTATAAATCCTCGACACCGCAAGGTAAAAGAGGGAAAGGAAGATGAGATGTTAATCATTATTATTACTATTATGTGACACCTCTAACGCATCCAAGGACTCAGTGCAAGAGAGCACGCCACTATGCTGCACACATCCCACTATCTCCCCTATTGCTTAATTCTTCCACTATATAGAACTATCATCACTGCCAACTACTGCCATCACCACCACCAACAGCTTTTGTGTCTGTAAATTGCGTGTGTTCTGAAGGCTAATTTATATCTGTATGAAGGATGCCGGCCTGGTTGGCCGAGTGGTTAGTGTATCCGAATGTTTGTGATTGTCTGTGGAAATACTAGTGGTGGTGATGGGCTTTGGATGGTGTTGGTGTAGTTGGTGGATTTCAGTGGTGGAGACAGAGTTGTAGAGTAAGTGCCCTCCCTCGATGAGTCTTTGGACTCCCTAGAGGTGTTACATAATAATAATAATAATGAAGGATGAAAAAAAAATTGTTTTCGTTTGTTGATTTGATTCTTGTTTACTGTGGTATTTTAAAGATTTCTTATTATTTAATGGAAGCTACACTTAAGGAGTATAGTACTAATGAAGTTTTATTCAGCTCAAAATTATTTGCCCTTTGTATTTTAACTCTCAAAAATTTCAGCATAACCACAAAAACTCATAAGGCTCAATTCATGATACAAATTTTCTGTCTGTTTATTGCACATATTCCTGTTGTTTGCTTATCGCATGTGTAGTTCATTAGGGAGAGCATTTTTATAAAGTTATTCTTGCAACAGGCTCTGAAATTCCAACAATAAGGCATAGGAACTGTTTTTCCATTGTGGTATCCTGGGGAGTTCAATTATATGAGTCAGTGATATGGCTTTTTTTTCATGCGTTATCCATTTAATTCCATAATATGTTTTAATATGTATAGTTCTTGCTATATAAAAAATGAATCGGAGCAGCAAATGATTTCATCTGTTCTAAGTACATTTAATGATGTCATTCTTTTAGGATGATGAACAGAATACTGTTGCATATACTTACAAATTTGCCTTTCTTAAACTTCAGACCTCTTCTGGCACTGCCTCTCTTTGTGGTGGAGGCAGAAGCATACTGTAGATGGTTTGTGGTAGCTGAGATTTGCCTTTATCATCTAAACAAGAGTTGAAGGAGAAGAAATCAGCCTTATCTTTAGAAGATGCTGGCACTTTTCACGATAAGAGAGATGTAGAAACAAACGTAACAGGACAGAAGTATTGTCCATCAGCTTCGGAAAGGGATCAGTAGTCTTGACTGCCATTTGAGTGTATGGTGCATTTTTAGCTTAGGCTGGTTTGACACATTTTTTTTTTTTTTTTGGAAACCATTGATTGGATTAGAGTTGGAGATTTTGAGTAAAAAGGGAAATAAAGGCACTCATCCCAGGTAAAATAATTTCATTTATTAAAACAGAATAAGCTTGGATCAAGGGAGCAGAAGTAATAATCAATCCTTGGAAAAGCAGCGTTGAAATCTCTTTAGTCATCCCATTTGACATCACTGTAGTTCCATAGGATAACTGGGCTGAAGTTGTGTGGGAAAAGGATAATCTATAGTAAAAATAATTTGGACAAGGTTATGATTGAAGCTAATAGTAGGTGAGCTAATGTCATCCCTGTATTTGGAGGAAGAGCAGGTTAAGAAATGGTCTAGGCTGTTGGGAGAATGATGTGGATTAACTGGTGTTCTAATAAATAGGCTGAAAATTTGCATTAGATTATTACTGATATGAGGCAATTTGTCTTCTTTTCCAGTATGATCTGTGAAGTTAGAGAAGGATTGGGGAGGAGCCAGTTGCAATTATGAACATTGAAATATCAGGGAAATTTATATCACTCTTTGGGTGACTAGGCTGTATGCAGTCAACTTTCATAGTTTAAATAATGAAAAATAAAAAGTTAGAAGAGCATTAAATGAAGCAAGGAAATATTAAGCAAAAGCAGATCATATAAAGGAGATTCTGGGTCCAATAACTTTTGGCATGGAATATCACGTGACAAAAGTGATCCCCCCCCCACACACACACATGCAAGACCTTCTGCATAATATACTGTGGAAAACCTTTTTTTTTTTACCTGGTATTCTTTTTTTGCAATTTTTTTTGTTCTGTTTTTGATATTATTTGAATTTACATTTTCTTTTTTTTTATTTTCTCAACTGCAGTGATTCATTTTTTATACCAACTTTCATATTAGAATGTTAGGAAAATTTATAGAGCAGGAGTATGTAGTATGGGCGAAGGACTTGATATGAACATGACTTCTACACAGAAAGGACCCAGACTTTAATTCATGTGTGGGCTCAACAATGTCCCTTGCAAGGTACTATAGTTTGGACTCCCTCCAGACACAACCTAGCATATCAAGCTAGCATCATTTGGCTGTCCTACCAAAAACACTTTACTGACCGTCACTTGGAGAAAGTGCATAATGACTGCCTATTTTAGTAATTATGGTGTGGAGAGCATGCCCAGCAAGGCCACCAACTATACTACATACAGGAAGAAAGGGAAAGGGCAGAAACCCTACTCTGGAGAGGAGAAACATGGCAGTTACCACTTTGCTTCCAACAAATAGGCTGGTGATGGTGTTTAAGTGGGTGAAGAAAGTCATCTACCAACAGGAAAGGTATGCTTTCCTTGCCAGAGAGTCCCATTTGTGAAGAGAGATCATACTATAGGAAGGGTGGGTTGATTTGGCTATGATAAGTTATATATTGTGTGTTACCCACCCATTAATGATCCATTTACAGCAGAAGTCCTGAAAAGTAGTGTTTGGTGATCAAAATTTAAACTAAGAATCTACAGCACTATAATTTTCATCTTCGTTTACCCCTCTTTTACCTTGTGGTTTTCTATTCATTTAACTGCAACATTTGTATGAGTATAAAGTGGTTAGCCCTATGCCTTCTAGTGTATCCTATATCTGTAGAGGCATTGAGTTCTCAAGACTGGTTTGCCTGCTTGTGGGATGAAAAACCCCAGATAAAATGAGAAGAAAAACCCTGCAGTCCATGGCCAAGACTGGCTAACTTGGCTGTGTCCGAGAAAGATCCGAAGCTCCTCACATCAATGATGGGAATCGAACCCAGGACACTCCTTTCCCAGGCATATGGTTGCAAAGTGCATAGCCACTTGGCTAACCATGCAGACTATAATTTTCTAAATTTAATAATCCTGATTCAGTACAAATTAGTAAAATATATTAAGATGTTTGATTTTGGCTGACTCGTGCTTACACATAACGGTTTAATATTTTAAGCATTGGGCAGTTTTTAGTTTGTTTTAGTTATGAACTGTCATGTATCGTGATTAATTCAAGTGAAGTGTGGATGAAATCCAAATTAGTTTATTAAATCAATTTTATCATCTTAAATATGTTGTTCTTTCCATAAATTTCCAGTTTATCTTATAATTGACATGTAAATTTGATTTGTTTATTTTGTAGTCTGAATACAATATTGGAATTCCTAAT
Organism: Typopeltis vanoorti; assembly: GCF_054136105.1. Classification (NCBI taxonomy): domain Eukaryota; kingdom Metazoa; phylum Arthropoda; class Arachnida; order Uropygi; family Thelyphonidae; genus Typopeltis; species Typopeltis vanoorti. Next base: position 97,085,839 of record NC_143564.1, read on the forward strand.
CATAATAAAGGAAAACAGAATAGAAATATTTTCTGCATATATTCTGCAAACTGTCTGGTGACCTTAGAACTTTTTTCTTATTTAATAAAATAAAAGTAAAACTTTATTTTGTTCTAAAAGAACTTTGTCACAAAATAATTTTATGTTTATTAAATAAGATGTGCAATGTTTAATTTCTTCTTTGTTTTGTGTATTTGCTAAGAAAAAGAGCCCCACTAAAAAAAAAAAAAAAGAACCTCTGAATGCAGAAGTAGAGAAAATGATTGAAGGAATGGAAGGAGAAATTGACCATGTTTTAGAAGATACTGCACAGAAAAATAGACTTTCCACAATAAATGTTAAAAATATTCTTCGGGTGAGTATTATTATTTATAATATCTTTGCATGAATCCCATTTTTTTTTAATTTATTTTTTTTTACACTAAAGGCCATGAAACTTATACATGAACATCATGTTTTTTTGGTTAAAATGAAATTTTAACCAAATTTTTCGATATGTTTTTTGAACAACTAGAGGTTGTAGTCCTTTGGTGGAAAACAGTATAAGGGATTCTAAAAGATAGAAGTAGATAGAAAGTCATGTCTTATTTCATACAAGAAAGATTACACTTAATCTCTGCTCATGTTCTATAATACCCAGATCTCCTGACAATATCAATATTTTAAAATATTGATATTGTCAGAAGATCAATTCTGACAATATCAATAAGAAGATCAATTCTGACAATATCAATATTTTAAAATATTGATATTGTCAGAAGATCTGGGTATTATAGAACATGAGCAGAGATTAAGTGTAATCTTTCTGGTATGAAATAAGACATGACTGTGTTTTAGACATGGTAATATTCAACAAGCCTGGATTCAGGCCAAATAGAGACTGTCAGGATCAGATTTTCACTTTACAACAAATAATTGAGAAATCATGGGAATATAACAAAGATCTGTATTTAAGTTTTGTAGATCTGGAAAAGTCATGTGAGAAGGTGCCAAGAGAGAAGCTATTTGAAACACTACAGTTATATGGTGTCAATGGAGCATTATATCAAGCAATACATAGTCTAGATTTGAGTTGTAAGTCAGCAGCCAGAATTGAAGGAGTACAGGAAGGTGGCTTAATATTAAATCTGGTGTTAGACAAGGATGTACGTTATCCCCTCTGTTATTCCATTATCTGTATGGATCATATTATGAAGGAAAGTGGTATTAAACCTGATATCAAAATTGGAGATGTTAATCTCAGCTCTTTGCTTTATGTAGATGATGTTATACTTCTAAATAAAACTGCTACAAGTCTGCACGATTCCTTGACTAAAGTGAATAACTGTTATAAAAGATATGAAGGTCAGCATTAAAAAGACAAAAGACAATGAAAATAGGCAGAAACATTGAAAATATCAACTGCATTGTGAATGGAGAACCTAGGAACAAGTAAAACATTTCAGCTACTTAGGCACGATTTTTAGTGAAGATGGTAAATTTGAAAGAACTTGACATTTTCAGCATCCAGGAATGCGTTAGCAGAGCTAATTTCAGATGGTATGGTCACTTAAACAGAATGGGAGAAGAAAGGTTACCAAAACAAGTGTTCTTTGCCAGGTTAGCAGAGTAAGACCAAGATATAGGTGGATTGATACAGTAAAAAGTGCCTTAAAAGATAGAAATATAAGATCTAATAATGTTGGAGTCTTGACTGGTAACAGACTGATTTGGAGAATAATTGTAGATAGGAAGTTAGTAATGATGTAATTTTTCATGTAGTACTATCATATCCTGTAGACCCCTTCAGGGTATATATCAGGAATTTGATGATGATGATGATAGTATGCTTTTCTTCCTATATTCTTTGCTCTACTTCTGCTCTTTTTTTACTGTTGTATCTTCCAGACCACCATCTGGAAGATACAAGTGTTTTGCTGTTTGGTGCAACCCATGGGCATCCAGAAACAGAGCTCCTGGTAGTCTTGCACTACTTTTGCAAGATGAGTATTCCTGGATGGATTAGCCAAAATCACTTGACCTGTCCCCAGACTGACAGTGTTGCAGTCAGTCTGGGGTCATGATCCACAGCTTACTGGTGCTTGTATGGCACTTGGGACAACCCTTGCATTCAAATCCTGAGTGCAGTCATTGTTTTTTGAAGAGTGGGCATCCATGTTTGACTCCATGGCAGGTGGAGAACTCTGGCACTGAATGAAGCCTCCTTAGAGAATGAATAATTTTTCATCTTGTTTATCGAAGATCCACAGCAAGCTCCAACCATGTTCATAATCCATAGAAACATCAGTTCTGCATTCAACAGGGGAACACCTACTTGGAAAAATGTCACCTTTCTTCATCCAGAAGGGTTGGCAGGATCTCAAAAATCTATACAGAAAGTTGTGTTTTCAGGAGATTGTTATTATTATTATTACTACATAACACCTCCAAAGACTCATTGAGGGAGGGTACCTATGCTACAACTCTGTCTCCACCAATCGCAACTACCATCATCATCTACACCAATGTCATCTGCTGCTGCCCACCACCGCTAGTATTTTCACAGACAAACATTCATGCCCACTGTGGAATATTCTTATTAAAGCAGCAACAGAAATACGATCCAAAATATTACTTCTTCCAATCTGTTGGGGAGTATTGATTACAGTCCCACATACACAAAACTTGAAACTTTTCTAGAGGCTTAGTGTAACAGTGGAACCTCTTCGATATTCCTCTTGAGGAGATCTGCTCTGAACTGAAGGACCACGGGGTGACAGCCATAAGGATACATAGGGCTGGGCACCTTGTTTCCATCAGGATGAGTTGAAGGTGAGGATGATTGTCAGGAACATCATCCTTACCTTCAACACATCAAAACCACCAACATCTGTCAAAGTGGGTTATCTCATCTGCCCAGTAATTTTCTATATCCTGAACCATTTATGCTGTTTTCAATGTTAGAAATATGGTCATGGCTCTGCCATCTGTGCCTGATGTCGCACTAAAAATCATGAGAACAAAGACTGTAAAACACCAAAATGCTCTAACCGTGAAGGATACCATCCAGCGTGTTCCTGAGCATGACAAAAATGGAAGGACGAAAAGGAGATAGAAAAAAATAAAAGCTATCCATGCATCACTTATAAGGAGACAAAGAGGTAGTATACCACAAAAGTAGCAATAACATCTGGTATGCTGAGAAGACAACAGTAAAAGTGTTAGTAGGGATGATGACATGTATATTGATCATTGATTATCACAACTACAACATCCCTAAACTTGTATTGGCTTGCAAATTTTTACTAAATTACTTGATGGTATTTGTTAAAAATGATCATAAACGACGACAATCAGTACATATTAATAAACAAAAAAAGAATTGTATTGAAATATAAGACATAAAAACATTAAAAAAATTATTCTAAAGAAGAAAAATTAATACTATTAATATTTTTCTTCTTATTATTATTATACTAGTACCATGGAGTCCGAAAACTCATGGCGAGAGACCCAATCTATCCACGCAATCTATCATACCTCTCCTTGAACCCATTAACAGACATAGCACTTACAACTGACTCTGGCAACCCATTCCACTCATTCACCACTCTCCAAGCAAAAAATCTAGTCCTCACACTGCTACTGACAACACCTTTATTCACCTTCCAGGGATGACCCCTTGTTTTGGTCCCTCTAGCCAAGTGCTGAAACATTTCCCCTGCATCTATCCTATTAAATCCTTTAAGCAACTTAAATGTTTCTATCATATCCCCTCTTTTTTCTCCTATCAACCAACTTTTGCAATCCACACACCTTCAATATCTCCTTATAGGGAACATTCCACAGGCCACTCACCATCTTGGTCACTTGCCTCTGAATCCTCTCCACTGCTTCCTCATCCTCAAGAAACTCGGTGGACCAGACTTGAGCATAGTAATTCAGATGTATATCAAGGCCTTATAAAGAGGAATTACTACTACTTTATTTCTACTTGTTAATGTGTTCTTCACTAGCCAAGTAATCTTATGTTTTAGTTTAGCAACCTTAGCAATATATCCTCTAAACTTCCACTCTCTATCCATCACCACCCCCAAGTCTCTATTTTCATCTATTTCCTGCAGTACAGTGCCATCAATGTGATACATAGCTTGTAATCTATTTATCCCAAAATGCATAACTTTACATTTCTCAACATTAAGCTGACACCAATTAACTTTTGCCCATACTGACAGCGTATTTAAATCTTACTGCAAGCTTTCCACATCACCTTGATTAACTATTACTCTACCTAATTTTGCATCATCACAAACAACTGAATATTTCTTTTCAGGTTATTTCCTATATTATTTATGTACAAATTAAACAGCAGTAGTCCCTGCACTGAACCTTGTGATACACTAGTCACCTGTTTTTGCCTGGATTCTCCCCCCCACCTCCACATACCACTTTTTGATACCTGTCCAGCAGCTATCTTTTTATTCACTTAACCTGTGTCATATCCATTCCCATTTGTTCTAATTTGTGTTACAGTGTTCCATGTGGTACGCTGTCAAATTCCTTTGCAAAACTCAGCAAAATGACCGTTTCCTCTTTATCCAACTCACCTTACTCTATTATAAAAAGCTAGTAAAATAGTAAGGCATGACTGACCCTTCACAACCATGTTGACTCTCATACAGTATCATATTTTTATTTACCAATTCTCGAATTCTCTTTTTTTACCAGTTTTTCTAGTACTTTTGCCACCACACCTGAGATACTGATTGGTCTATAATTTGTTTCTGTAGTCTTTAGAACCTCCCTTATGCAAAGAAGTAATTTTGCCCTCTTTCCACTGCCTTGGAACTTTACCAGAGCTGAGACTTAAGCAGCTTAGTCAAAGGCATTGCCAGTTCCCTTGCACATTCTCGCAAAACCCTAGCTAATATCCCATCTAATCCCACAGTTGTATTTACATTGAGATTCTGCAATATCCTAAGAACTTCCAGTTCAGCCATCTCTGTTCCCACATGAGTGTCTTTCACATAGGTTAAAGCAGTAATCTCACTATGATGATATATCCTTGCAAAATGGTCACTCAGTAACTCAACAATTTTATTCACTTCTGTCTCCTCATGACCATCACTCATTACGATTAATCATCCATAGTTATTCTTCCTCTTATTTGCCACATAACGAAAGAGCTCTTTGAGATTTCCTTTGGCCTGCTTGGCTAGATTCTTCTCATAATTGAATTTTGCCTTCCTTGCCCCGCTGGTAACATTTCTTGCCTGAGCCTTGTACTGTTCATGACTTTGCTGGTCACTTTTCTCTGTATATACCCTCCATTTTCTTCTTCTGCAGCTTGTGCTTAATGATATTACTAGCACACGTGTGTACTTTAATTTAAACAATGTCGTAAAGTATACTTTACGACATTGAAAGGGGGGAGGTAAGCCAAGTAGATTATGAACGGACTGAAGTAGGATAATAGTGTTATAAGTGAGTCTGAGGTTAGAGCATATAGGCTTTTTTTTTGTTGAAAGTTTATTTTTCACTTGGTTAGACTATAATAAATTTAGTTTAATCCTTTATCCAAGTGTGAGCAAACAAAGTTTGCACCTGAAAGTATCTTCAGGACTGGGGTAAGGTAGTACAACACCGGGCACCTCGTTGCAAAGGTGGAGCAAGCTAACATCACTCCTATCTCGGTATCTCCCATAATGCAAAACACATCTCCTTGCAGATATGTATAATGTTATGCATTAAGGGAAGGGCCACTACCCGGACTAGTTTCGACCTTTATTGAGGTCTCTTCAGTGGCAGCCAGGCCCAAGTGGAGATACCAGGCAGAAGCATCAGCAAGGCTATCTCTACCTATAGGAGTTGCCAAACAGTGTGCCACCTTTTTATTAAATTACTCTGGATTTAGAGAAAGATGTTGAAAGTTTATTTTTCACTTGGTTAGACTATAATAAATTTAGTTTAATCCTTTATCCAAGTGTGAGCAAACAAAGTTTGCACCTGAAAGTATCTCTTCTGCCTGGCATCTCCACTTGGGCCTGGCTCCCACTGAAGAGACCTCAATAAAGGTCGAAACTAGTCTGGGTAGTGGCCCTTCCCTTAATGCATAACATTATACATATCCGCAAGGAGATGTATTTTGTATTATGGGAGATACTGAGATAGGAGTGATGTTAGCTTGCTCCACCTTTGTACCACCTTACCCCAGTCCTGAAGATACTTTCAGGCGCAAACTTTGTTTGCTCACACTTGGATAAAGGATTAAACTAAATAATATTTAGTTTAGAGCATATAGGCATTTTACACAATCTTAAGCAGACACAAAAATAACAAAGTAAGAAGGAAAATACATTGAAGATAAAATTAATGTTATACAAATGTACATAAAATAACTATATACGTATATAAAAATGTTACACTGGTTTGTAGAAGAAAAAAACCATCTTTCATCAGGACAATGCACCTGCCCACAAAGGTGTTTTGGTAATGGGAAAATTAAGGGTTCTGCACTATGAATTGTTGGAAAACACCTACCCTATTCCTCAGATTTGACTCCCTCTGACTTCTATCTATTCCCAAAACTAAAACTCTTCCTTGATGGTTAGCATTTTTCTTTGAATCAAGAGGTGATTGCAGCTGTAGAGGGGTATTTTGCAGATCTTACTGAGAACCACTACAGGGATGTGATGATGGCACTGGAGCATCACTGGAATAAATGTATTAGTCTTAAGGGAGATTATACTGAAATATAAAAATTATTTTGAAATTATAAATTTGTTTTTTCATTGTTAGGCTGAAAATTTTTCAGACCCCCCTCATACCTTAAGTAATTATCCCTGAACAGGTGTATAAATTCTGTTTCTTTCCTGCCATGTGATCTTTTTTCCTTCCAGTCTATATCTCCATAGTTGAAGTCCCCCATAATAATCACTCGACCTGTACTCGTTTTACTAATTTGGTGATCCATATCTTTCAGATCATCTGCGGAACTCCCTGGCCTATAGAAACAATCAACTGTACAATTTGTCTTATTGGTCTTAATCTCAAATGAACTCACATTGCTTCAGATGAACAGCCACCTTCCCCTGTCTCCTATTCTTTTTTGGTTGCAATTCATCTGCTATTATCAGCAATACCCCCTCCATCCTATCTTCCCTGAAAGTACTAAACCCTTCACATTCAATTCCTGTAACTACATCATCTGCTGTTAGCAAAGTCTCACTAATGCCTATAACTTTTGGCAAGGTTGCACTAACCAATGCCAAAAATTCCTCCCTCTTGTTCCTGATACTTCTGGCATTAGTACATAGAAATGGCAACATCCCTTTATTTCTTCACCAACCTTTACTTTCTAAATTGACTACCTTGTTCAGTATTTTTTCTTGAGAGACTAGATTCCTCACTTGGTCATTCTCACACTCACTTGCTTCATGGGTGCCTGCAGGGCCGTTTTAAGGTAACAGCGAACCCGGCAGATGGAGGGGCCCACTCTTTATGGGGTCCCAATTGTCTTAGTGTGAACTAAAATGAAATTACTAAAAAATGAATTAAGAAACAGCATGGCACAGTCACGATTAAACCACCTAAGTTTAATGATCATTGAACATGAGATTTTACAAAATATTAATTTTGATGACCTAATACATGATTTTGCCACATCAAATGTAGAAAAGTCACTTTATAATGTTAGTTTTGTTATGGGGAAGCATGTGGGTGGGAAGGAGTGAATTTTTGTGTTATTTTTGTTTTGAATATCGCCTTCACATCCACCAATGGAATTGCTTGGATTTCAAAATCAATAAGTATCTTACTATTATTATTATTATTACCGAACATTAGGAAATGTGAGACCCCTATCACATTTCTCTTCCTGCTGGGGGCCCAAGAAGGTGTTGATCTGGCCCTGGGTGCCTTCACAGAAACTCACTTGCTTCCACCCTAATTGCTTAAGTTTTCCTGAATTTGCACATCGGCATGCTCGGTGAACAAAGCTCTCTCTCCAGACACCTAACACCAAACAAAACTTAACAACCATTCAGATGCAGCCCATCGCATTGTACAAATCCTTCAAACAGAGACCACAGATCCACAAATTCTACACCATTCCTTTTGCACAATCTACATATAGACTCATTGGCTATCAATGCCCTCCTTCTCACTTCGCCTCTATCATAGTGTGGTAAGACACTTACAATCTTCACCTTCTTGCTCTTCAGTTTTGCCTCTTCTAACAACTCCTTTACATCCTCCCTTATAGAATACTTCTTGCCTCTAAAATCATTAGTACCAACAAAAACAATCATTTCCTTCAACTTACCTTTTTGCATCTGGATGGCATAGCTAATATTGTGAATTTTTTCTCCCAGGAAACATGATTTTGTCATACTTTCGTTAATACTCCCCTGATTATTGAGTCTCCTTAGATAATTTTATCCTTAACTTGTTTTTCTTGTTCGTTTGGTTGATTTTTATTATTTTTTTGGATCATCCTGCTTTCTTTTTTTTTTTTTTTTTTCCCCAGCCCTGTTTAACTCCAGCCACTTCTGCAGTTTTTCAATTTCACACTTTGTCCTATGAAGAATAACATTTAAGTGCGCTATTTCTTTATTTTTTATCCATTTCATTCTCGTCTATTTCCACGGCTGCACGTTTGATATTATTAACACCATTTTCCTTCTTATCATTGGTATTTGTCGCATTCTTGTCACCTAACACCCACTTTCAAAACACTTAATACATACTCTGTCTCCTGTTTCAGTTTCTTTTCACATATTCTTTAATTTTCTTGATGCATACATTTTGCATACACTGTACTGAATAATATCCCACAAATTCAAATTGGTGGACAACATAGTATTTGCTGCCATTGTTCGTCGCATTGGTGCATGCCGACAATATCACAATAAAAATGTTATAAATATACTCTAAAACACGAAAAATTACACTAATACGCTATAATATTAAAAAGTGAGACTTTTGTGGTTATGAAACCATAGGTTCTTTAATTAATACATATATTAGTATAATCCTGCCTACTAGTTTCGCTAGCAACTGTCTAGCTTTGTCAAGACTTGAATGGTACATACAAAAATATATGGGAGAATACAGAAACGTTAACTGTTAGGCAGTAAAGTTTGAACATATGCGTGCATGTGTTGAGAAGCTTCAGTCAGTATCATGGATACGTGTTGTATGAACACATGTAACATGATTTTTCATGTATTGTAGTTCCATTAAACTGAGTGAGTTGATTAAGTTTTTCCATATATCTTTCAGTATGGCACCCTGATTTCTGTTGAGGTTGTTGCCTGTTCTTAATACCACTGCCACTTCCTTGAAAATTCTGTAACTGTAATCATCATCTAAATATGGCATAGAGCTATTTTCCGAGTCAATTACATGGTTGGAAGTAGAAAAGTGATGTGCTAAGCCTGAGGAGACTGTCCTGTTGTGATTCACATTCCCAACATGCTCCTTCTGTCTGATTTCCAGGCTTCTTGAAGTTTGCCCAATATATGAAAGACCGCACGTACATGGAATTCTATAAACACCTGGATATTTGAAAAATGGTACACTGTCTTTAGGAGATCTTAATACTTGTCTGATGGTGGTAGTTGGCTTAAATACCACTCTAATGTTGTGAGATTTTAACATTCTCGCTAATCTTGAAGAGACTGAATCAACATAAGAGATGACTACTGTTGAAGCATACTGGGCGACTGTTCCTTGTTGTTGGAGGTTGTCTTTATAAAGGTATTTGTTGATGATGTTTGTAGGAAAACCATTCTGCGAGTGTTATAGCAATTTGAGAAAGTTCTGTCTGTACCTCTTCTTTGTCTGAAATAAACTTTTTGGCTCTGTTCCGTAACATGTGAATGATGCTATGTTTTTGTGATCTATGATGGTTAGAAGAATAATGTAAATAACGTCCAGTATCTGTAGGTTTTCTGTATATGTAGAGTTTAAAATTATTTTCCTGCCTTTTCACCAGCATGTCTAGGAACGGGAGTCGTCTGTTTTTTTCAACTTCTAGAGTAAATTTAATTTTGTTGTGCAGTGTTTATTCTCTCTAAACACACCTGTAGGTTTTCCATGTTTTTATTCCAAATGATGAAAATATCATCAACATATCTCCATCATATCAATGGTTTAGGTGTAATTTTGATAAAAATTTCATTTTCCAACTTTTCCATGAATAGGTCTGCACAAGGTGGTGACAGTGGGCTACCCATTGCTAGGCCTTCCAATTGTTGGTAAACAGTGTTTACCAACAATTGGCTCAGATACACTCCACTCCTTCCTAACACACTTAAACAACCAAAACCCCAGAGTCCAGTTCACCTTAGAAAAAGAGGAAAACAACACCCTCCCCTTTCTAGACATTCTAATCACTTGCCAACCTGATGGATCTTTGGTTTTCTCTGTTTATAGAAAACCCACCCATACAGGCAGATGCATTCACCAGCAATCCCCCCCCCCCTCACAACAATATGGGGTAATTAAAACACTATTCAACAGGGCAAAATTAATCTGCTCAGATCACGACACCCTAACCACTGAACTACCACATCCTCAACACTTTCTTAGCCAATGGCTATAACCCCCCAAAAATAAAAAAAAATGGTAAAACCAGTAAACCACAACCCCCCCCCCTCCCTCCACAATAAAGATTACACTAAATCTATCACCATCCCCTACATCCAATGCACCTCTGAGAAAATAACCAATATCCTCAAAAAATATGACCTGACTTCGTGTTATAGACCATATAAAAAGTTGGCATTCCTTATCCGTTCTACCAAAGACCAACCACTCCCCGTAGACCTACCTGGTATATACCAGGTCCCTTGCAGCAGTAAACTGTCCTACTTTGGCCAAACAGGCAGGACAGTGAATATCAGGATTTCAGAACACAAAGACTACATCCGGTTTCACCAGTACAGCCACTCTGAGTTGGCAGACCATGCCTTAGATACCCGCCATAGAATTCGTTGGAAGAAAACTAAAATAATACACTGCAGAAAGTTCAAGTACGAAAGATTATTCATGGAATCATCAGCAACTCTAAAAAATTATTCCAAACCTCAACAAATATCGGTGCATGAAACTACCACAAATTTGGGAAACCTACATTATGAGGACTTTAGCCCAATGGCCAAGACAACCCAATTAGTCTGCTAGGCGGCACCATTAGGACTTTAGGAACAGTTTTAGTTTCTTGCCTTCTTCCTCATTTGCTTTTGTTAGTGCCTGCATGCACATACCATATTTGTATGTTCCTGAAGATGGCAACGTCACGTTGCTGAAATATTGAAGGTATTCATTAAAGTTTGCTTTAATTAAGATGCGTTGTTAATTCCTTAAGCTAATTACCAGTTATGTATGACCAACGTATAAGCCTTGCTACAAGAATTGGTTTATATTAAAGTAAAGTTTTACTCTAACACGGTAGTTGTCTCCATAATTTTCCATAATGTATTGGTTTTTTTCGTTTAATTTCTTCATAGCCTCTTTGTAAATATTACATAAGGGTGAGAGTCCACATTCTTTTCTATTGCTCTTTCTTGTTTTAGCTTCTCTCCTTTGTTTTGCCTATGACTGCAGTTTGATTTTTATATAGCTGATAAATTAGTCTCCTGTCATTATAATCTATCTTCTGATTTTTGAGGTGTTTGACCATGATATTTCTGTATCAGTGAATGTCATAAGTACAGAAGTGCTTTTTCTGTGATCATTCAAACCGTATAACTTCTCTTGTCTTTATTTCTATGAAGCCAAATTAGTCATCAGGTAGCTTTTCTTCCATTTTTCTTTCAGTGTGACAGTAGATAATCAAGAGAATGAGGAAGGACAATAACAAAGGAGATGGGGAATCCAGGGGACAATCTTGGGGATGAGGAAGTGGAGAGGATCCAGAGGCAAGTGGCCATGATGGTGAGTGGTCTGTGGAATGCTCCTTATGAGGATAGATTGATAGCATGTGGACTGCAAAAGTTGGTTGAGGCAAAAAAGGAGGGTTATGATAGAAACATTTAAGTTGCTTAAAGGATTTTATAGGATCGATGTAGGAAAAATGTTGCATCACTTGACTAGAGGGAGCAGAACAAGAAGTCATCCCTGGAAGTTGGGTAAGAGTAGTTAGCAAGAGCATGAGAACTAAATTTTTTACTTGGAGAGTTGTGAATGAATGAATGAATGAAATGTATTACCTGAGTCAGTTGTAAGTACTTTGTCTTTTAATGGTTTGAATGAGGGTTATGATAGATATTGTGTTGATAGTTTAGGTCTCCCATATGGAGTCTTAGGACTCCATGGAGGTGCCTGTGCAATAATGATAATAATGATTCCAGTTAGGATTTTAAGACTGGAGTATTAAACTGAACATCTGGTGATCTTCACATTCTTGTGCTCTTACTTTTTTTTTTTTTTTTAAATTGAGAATGTAATGCTTTGCTCGGAATCTTTTCGAATTTTTTCTGTTGTGTACAATTGATTGATCATTTTAAATAGTTCACTTTTTTCTTCTTCACCCAGGTTTGTAGAATTTCTTTCAGAATTTGGTCTATTCCTGATGCCTTATACTGTTTTGCTTAGAGGGTTAATTTTATTTATTTGTTTTTTATATTTTGTGGAGTCCTCATGGTTAACCCAGTGGCTGTGTGCCACTGGGTTAACCATATGACTGGGAAGGAGTGTCCTTGGTTCGGTTCCCGTCGGAGACGTGAGGAGCTGAAGGATCTTCCTCAGCCATAGTCAAGTTAGCCGGTCTTGGGCATGGAGAGTAGGTTTTTTTCCCCAGTTTATTCTGGGGTTTTTCATCCTGCAAAGCAGGCAAGCCAGCCTTGAGAACTCAACACTACAAGAATAGGATACACTGGGGCGTAGGGCTGATCACCTTGTCCTGTTGGCCGTTTGAGGTCTGATGATTAATAAACCCTCGACACTGCAAAGTAAAAGAGGGTAAAAGGAAGATGAGATATATTTTGTGCAAGTGCATGGAAAGTGAATCCATCCAACCCCAACTTTGGGCAGCTATTCTCATAAGCGCTGTGATCAAAGTTTCTATTTATATTCGATTTTGAAATAAGGTTGTATGTTTAATATTATCTATTTCTGTTTGTTTTATATCCCTGAAATTAAGCCTTTTGGCTCTTTTTTGTAATCTTAGTGTATTTATAATAATCCTTTTGCATTTTGATTTGCATCAAAAAAGGCTGCTAATATGGCAGTTTCTAATTATGAGATTTATTTTATTTCAGCATGTTATTACCAATGAATATGTTTTAGCCATGGTTCGAAACACTATGAAATCCGATGCAGGAGAATATGGCGATGCAGAAGAAGCATTCTATGTGCCAAAACTTACACGATCCAAGGCAAAGGAACTTGAAGAAAAGAAAGCTGTAAATATATATATATATTTAAAAAAAAAAAATTTTTTTTTTATATATATATCAGCATCTAGTCTAATATTATAATGTAAATTGATTTGAAAAAAAAGCATTATTACTTAAATTGAATTGAAAAAAAAAAATTATTCAATTAATGTTTAATTTTTTTTTTTTTTTTATCCAGATAAACTTTCATGTAGCCAAACTGGTTATTGTGGATGCTCCAGTGGGGATTCCAGTGACTTAAGTGATGGCACATTTAGATACATTTAAATGCCTATCATGTCTCTCCTTGAATACATTTACTGAGGACACACACCATCTACTGGCAACTCATTCCATTGACTTGCTATGTGCTATGTGAAGAAAGTGGATCTCACATGCTCCCTAGCCAGCTTTCCAGAACGATCTTGAGTTTTACCTCCACTATCCATAATTTGCAAAATCTGACTTGTTTATACCAATAAGATTGTCTTACAGTTTTTTGTTTATATCTTATCTCCTCTGCTCAGTCTATTCCTCAACCTTTGAAGATCACATTCCCTCACTATCATTTTGGTTACCTGCTTCTAAATCTTTTTGTCCATTTTCCTCCATCTCCTCGAAAGTATACAGTAGTACAAATGTGGTCTTATCAAAGCCTTGTTAAGTGCCAGAATAACTTCATTTCTACAAATTATTGTGTTCTCTTTAACAGCACTGTTATCCAATCTGATAACTTAAAAATGTGATCCCTAAACTTTAACTGTTGACAATTCCAAGTCTCTAGCTTCATTGACTACTTTCACCAAATTCTCATTAATATAATACTTCGTCTACAATGTCCTCCATTCAATCTGCAGGAAATAACCTGGACAAATGGTTTCAGGTCTATCTCGCCTCCTCATCATAGACTCATTGTAACCATACATCACTTTCTAATACTTGTCTGTCACTACTTTCTCTCAAATACATGTCACTAACTTATTTTGCAAACTTAACCTATTGAGTTCATATAACAACCTCGTCATCATGAAATTCCTGCCTTGTACCATTAAGGGGTGTACAGGATATGACAGTACTACATAAAAAATTTATATCATTACTAACTTCTTATCTACAATTTTTGTCCAGATCAGTCTGTTACTTGTCAAGACTCCAACATTATCAGATCTTATATTTCTATCATCTAAAGCACTTTGTACAGTATCAATTCACCTATATCTTGGTCTTCCTCTAGGTCGTTTTTCCTGCCAACCTGGCAGAGAACACTGGTTTTGCTAATCTTTCCTCGCCCATTCTATTTAAGTGACCATACCACCTGAGATTAGCTCTGCTAACGCATTCCTGGATGCTGACAATGTCAAGTTCTTTCCTAATATCCTCGTTTTTAATATGATATTGCGATTGATGCAATATATTCACACCTCTAATCTTTCTCAGGACTCTCATATCTGCAGTCACTTGTTTTTGGTCAAGTGTTTTACTTCTGACTCAGATCCATAAGTTAAAATTGGCTTGAATACCGTCTTGTATACAGTTAATTTAGTGTTTTGGCTAATTTCTCTCTTATTCCATATAAATTTATTTAGCTGACTTCCTACCATACCAGCTTTGTTGATTCTGTTGTCTATTTCCATATTTAATTTACCATTTTCACTAAAAATCGTGCCTAAGTAGCTGAAATGTTTTACTTGTTCCACAGGTTCACAACGCAGTTGACATTATTTAGTCAGGGAATCTTGCAGAGTTGTAGTGGATTTATTTAGAAGTATAATATTGTCCGCATAAAGCAAAGAGCTGA
The DNA here is from genome assembly GCF_054136105.1 of Typopeltis vanoorti. Classification (NCBI taxonomy): domain Eukaryota; kingdom Metazoa; phylum Arthropoda; class Arachnida; order Uropygi; family Thelyphonidae; genus Typopeltis; species Typopeltis vanoorti. The sequence goes on from NC_143564.1 coordinate 97,100,998, forward strand.
CATTAAAATCTCCAATTTTGATATCATGTTTAATACCACTTTCCTTCATAATGTGATTCCGTATAGATAATGAATAACAGAGGGGATAATGTACATCCTTGTCTCATCTTCCTGTACGTCCTTCAATTCTAACTGCTGACTTACAACTTAATTAAAAACTAAATATTGCTTGATATAATGCCCCATTGACACCATATAACTGTAGCGTATTGAATAGCTTCTCTTTTGGCACCTTGTCATATGCCTTTTCCAGATCGACAAAACTTGAATATAGATCTTTGTTATATTCCGATGCTTTCTCAACTATTTGTCATAAGATGAAGATCTGATCCTGACAGCTTCTATTTGGCCTGAATCCAGCTTGTTCTTCACCAAGCTTTTCTTCCACAATTCTTCTCAACCGTTTCTCAAGTATACTTGCATAGATCTTGCCAGCAACACTCAGTAGGGAAATACCTCAGTAATTCTCACATTCAGTTTTTTTTCCCTTTTTATATATGGGTACTATAAGAGCTCTACTCCAATTATCGGGAATTCGGCCTTCTGTCCAGGCTTTCTTAACTATGCAGCCACTGTAAGACCTTTATACCATCATACCTCAGCATTTCTTGCCTTGAGTGACAGTAGTGATAGAATCAGATGTAGTCTTTGTGTTCAGCAAATCTGATATTGGCTGTCTTGCCTGTTGGATCATATTATAATAGGTATGTATGCTGCATCAGTAGCTGGCAGACACTGGAAACTTCTAGGGACTGTGGCTGGTCTTTGGAGAGCCGATGAAGGATTTTTTATGTGATCTGTAGGCACAATGAAGGAAAGGATCATAAAGCAAGGATTCTAGGTTCACTCGAAGGTGGGATAACAGAGGGAACCTATATGTAAATGTCTCCATTGACATTTAAAAACATCAGTTCATGTAATTGGTAAACATAGAAGTGAATAATGATTGGAGAAATAGATAATTTAGTTTCCATTAAGAAGTTAAGGTGATAGGTAGCATGAAAGGGCTTTATAGAATAGATGGTAAAGAAATTTTTAATTCATAACTGGATGGAAGTGAAAGTGATCAAGTGGTGACCACTGGAAGTTGTGTAAAAATGTTTGTAAGAGAAAGGACCTAGATATTTTTGTATGGAGAGTTGGAAATTAGGGAATTGGTTGAGTACTTTCTCAATGAACAAGTTTGATGAGAGGTATGTTGGACATAGTGTCAATAATGAGTTGTGTGGGCATTTATGAAGAGTCTTCAGGTTCCATGGAGATGCCCATATAATATAATAATGTTCAAACCACAAATTTTTGACTGTAAATGATGTGAATTACACATTGAATTATTAAGAAATTAATAATTCAAATTCTTTTTAATTAGAAATTAAAAAAAAAAGAGGATAAAATAATAATGGATGCAATTTTGAACCTGAAATTGACAAATTTCAGCCTTTAACCTTATAATTCATTAGCAGTTCAATTGTGATACCAAAGTAGATAAAAAAAGATAATGTTAAATGTGGATGGTGATTAGAAGGAGGAAGAGGAGAGAGTGTAACTGTGTTACAGATTATGAATAGTCTGTAAACAAATCATGACAGGAAAAAAAAAAAAAAAAAATACATACGGGTAGACAAACATGCTATACTCTGCAAGGAACAGCATGGGTTTTAGCATGTTTTAGCAATTTGCTCATATTTTATAACAGTGTTATGGCCAAGTTAGATAAAGGGAATGGATACACTATGACTGTGGTGGCGAACCTTTTTATGTGCATGTGCCAAAAATTTACAAATTGAGTTGCTGACGCTCCGGGAAAAATTAATAGAAAATTAATCTAACTTAATTTATTTATTTATAATATGTATATTTATTTATATTTTATAAATAATTTTTATTAAATATAATTTTATTAAAGTTATTTATAATATTTATTTATATATACATTTTTAATATTATTCAGTGTAAAATTGATTATTGTATTATTAAATTGATTTTAATGTTGTTGGTTTAGAAAAAAAAAAGTGAGAAAAATATTTATGCATTGTAACTCACCATAGAAGTCAGCTGAGCAGAGGAAGCAGCAGAAGGATGCCAACATGTTGGCGAAATGCTTACTGTATTTACTGTAATATAACTTGTCCTCACATATTATAACTTGCACCCCTGATTTTACTTTACGAAAAAATGCCATTAAAAAGTTTTGTATATACCTAGCACACAAAAAATGTTTAAACGTGTTCACGTCGAGGCGATAGTAACTCGCTCCCCGCGATTAACAACATGCTCTCCCCAACAGCCATTATACTGCAGATGCAAGAAAAACGAGTAGTTTTATTGTATCCCTGAATAAGGTACAGAGCCTTTTGCAATCTGTGTAATATACTCGTATTTCTCAACAAATGTACGAGGGCAAGTTATATTTGTATTTCTCAACAAATAGTGCAATTACAGACAGTTGGAATAAAAACAGTGCTAACTAATGAATCACATGTCCCCTCACACAGAAACTATGCTGTATAAACTCAAGCAAAACCATATGTTGAATGGGAAACACAGTATCTAACTAAAAACTATTGTCCAATTTTTCAATTAGATGAAATAAGTGTTTTGTTTTATTACATTTGAAATTCTCGATGTCATTATGATAGATCACAAAGGCTAACTTCAAATAAAATTCTACTATGAATTGAAACATGCCATATAATGAGTGTGTGAGTTTGCCTGCCAGCTCAAATGCAAACAAGCTGCAATAAAATTCAACGAAGGGTTGAAACTTTGTGTGAGTGGAGCCTGCCAGTAATGAGAAGTTCCGTTGGAATGATAAACGATACCCTGTCATGAATGTGTTAAAACTAAGAAATATATAGTGAATGTTGTTATGACAGTTTCACATGTTATGGAATTCGGTTGAAGAGAATTAGCATTTCAACTCAACTATTGTCGGTTGCTGTTGTCTTTAGGTAATGCGATCTTTTGTTAATACCGCACCAATCATATACACATCTTCATAGCTGCTCTTTTGTGTTAAACAAAATTTAACTTGCACATATTGTGACAATAAAAAAAAAAAAAAAGGTTGAATAATTTATAAGTGTATAAAAGGATATCACATAAATCATTGACGTGGCTACAAATTTCTCAGATGTGCCACCTCTGGCATGCATGCCATAGGTTTGCCATCTAGGCATGATGATAATGTTAGTTTTCTAAGGCATTTGATAGGATATCACAAGGAATCTGCCAGATTTAGGGTGACCAGTGGTGTACCCAGGGTTCGGTCCTTGGGCAATTATTGTTCAATCTGTACATTAATGACATCAGGCAGAGTCTAACATCAAATGTGCAACTGTTTGCTGATGATGCGAAGATAGGTAGGGCAATCAAGGATGCTATTGATATTCAGTAATTACAGAATGATTTGAATAGATTGAAAATCTGGGCAAATGAAATGGCTGTCAATTTAATGCTAGTGAGTGTAAATTATCAAAGGTCGCATAGCGAAAGTTGCAAATACAACTCAGAGGATAATTGCGATGTTGAAGTGAACCTTGACATGTAAGGATAAGGAAGTCATTTTGCCTCTTTATAAGGCTTTGATAAGACCACACCTGGATTATTGTGCACAGATTTGGTCTCCCGGGTTCCAAGGGAATAAAGAAGCTGTACAAAGGGTGCAAGGAAGAGTTACAAATATTATATCTGGATTATGGGATTTAGATTATGAAGACAGATTGCAGGTCTATAAACTTTTGAATGGGAATTATAGGATATCAACTGATATTTTTTGTTATATGAAAGGTGGGGAGAGAACACGGGGTCATCCATGGAAGTTAAATTTATTTACAGTCAAGAAAGGGATAAGAGCTAGGTTTTTCTCCTAGAGAGCAGTGAGTGAGTGGAATAATATGCCCTTGAAGGTATGATAGTTGGTTTGAGTGATTGAGAGCCTCCTTCAGTGAGTCCTTGATTCCCTGGAGGTCTCAGATAATAATAATAAATAAAGATTCATTTATAAAAATGAGCACATTGTTTGCAATTTTTATGACAGTTCCAAATTACTCAAAGCAGTTTCCTCCATAAGGACTGCACAACATTGAGAATGTAAATGGGTTTAAAGCTATAAAAGTAATAGTATTGTGAAACTTAGTCAGTAAAAAAAAAATAAATTCATTGCATATTTTGATTACATCTCATAAAACTGGATCATTCGATTAACTTTCTGTTTTCTCTGGAGATTTACAAAATACTACTCCCCCCCCCAGAGTCAGAAATATCCAAGAAGTGAAGAATTCATAATGATCTCAGATGTAGTATTTCTGTGGCATACTGTACTGTACCGATGCATTGAGTTTTTTTTTTCCTTTTCCCCTCTTTGGGTCATGAGCTCTCTTCCTTTGGAATTACCAAATAAATCTAAAAAATAATTTTCTACATGCATTTTTTGGCTATTTTCACATCTCACCCCTTTGATTTCAGCAGTTCATTCAGTCATTGTCAGCACACATGCGACAATGACTGAATAATAAAATCTATGAATCAAATAACAGAAGTACTGCTACATAATCCTGTATGAAAATTCAAGGATTTTTTGAATATCAGAATTAAAATCTTATTTAATTGGTATATGTCATTATATACATTTTTATTAAATATTTCTTTTGATTTAGCTTCCTTGGCCTGTCTCCTCAGTGCATATTCCCAAGTCATCTACCTCCAAGCAACTTTTAGAAGAAGAGTTTTCTGAAGATGAGAACACCTCAGATGAAGAATATGAACCAACAGCAGAGGATGATGATGATGAAGAAGAAGAAGAAGAGGTAAATATATTATTACTATTATACATTATTAACACCAGACTTCCATGGAGTCAAAAGACTCATCATGGGAGTTGCACACAAAGCTCATTAAACTATAATTTACTCATTCAACATATCTGCACTCACCACATTGTCAGGCAGTGCATTCCAATCACCAACCACTCTCCATGCAATATGCCCTTGCTCGCAACCTCCTCATACATTTTCCAGGGATGTCCCTTTGTTCTACTCCCATCTTTCACTCTATGAAAAATTTCTTCCACATTAATCTGGTAATAACCCTTGACCAACTTAAATGTCTCAATCATATTCCCTGTCTTCCTCCTGTTCATAAGGATTTGCAAATTGCATTCTCTCAGTCTGTCTTCATATCCCAAAGACCAGTTAGTCTTCTCTGGACTAACTTTCTAATATATCCTCATCACCATGAAAACCAGAGTACTAAATCTGTGCACAATATTCTATGTGAGGCCTGATCAAGGCCTCATATGGATTTGCTGGACTTAATGCATCATTCTTGGGTCTACTCTCTATACTCTTTATGCAACTGATTATTACCATTATTCATCTTATGCTCCCCCCCAAAGTGGTGCCTTCTTCTAACAGAGTTCATGATTAATTCCCTCATTCATCCATTTTACACCCATCTAATTCAGTCTTTTGACCTTCAGAATAAATTCTCACATTGATGCTGTTAAGTATCTCTCTGCTAGTTCCCATGATGCATTTATTTTTTTACTGCTTAATTCCTCATTCTATGGTGTAGCTCCAAGCTATCTCCCAAGCTTCTTCTAATCACCAATCTTTTAATTCTCTCTTATGCTCCCCCCCCCCAAAGTGCCTTCTTCTAACACAGAGTTCATGATTAATTCCCTCATTCATCCATTTGACACCCATCTTATTCAGTCTTTTGACCTTCAGAATAAATTCTCACATTGATGCTGTTAAGTATCTCTCTGCTAGTTTCCATGATGCATTTATTTTTTTACTGCTTAATTCCTCATTCTATGGTGTAGCTCCAAGCTATCTCCCAAGCTTCTTCTAATCACCAATCTTTTAATTCCACATATATTGTTTCTTGACAGAGCAAGCCACAACACAGGTGATCGTTTCATGATCACTCTTACCAGCTGGGGGAGGGGGGGTGAATGCAAAACCCCACTCACATTCACTTTCTCTGATGAAACGATCAGGTCTAAAACTCTCAATTTTCACATGCCCTCGTTTACAAACTGCCTAAGATAGTAGTCTCTCAAGAAATTCATTTTCCTTATTCCCAAATGCTGTCTCTTCATTTCAGTCTATACTGTTATAATTAAAATCACTCATAATGATCACACTTCTCTTGTTCACCAAACTAAGTTTCTTATACAATTTTTCATCACCAACCTCCACATCCCTTGGCAACATACAACTAAATATCTCTTCCTGTCAACCTTCACCCCATACCACACTACCTCAAAGCCATTGCCACTATAATTCCCCTGCCATCATCAGCAGCACTACTCCCTACCTTGTTGTTCTTTTTATCCTCGTGCAAGACATTGCACTCTTCCATTTCTATTCTAGTCAAGATGCCATTCTCATTCAACATGTTTCACTTATTCCAACAAACTTTGGGCAAACAAACTCAAGCAATGAAATAATTTAATTTCCCCTATTTTTGATGCTCATGGTATCTTACAGATAATAAACACAGCAGTTCACTTTTAGGTCTATAATCAGTCCTACCCAACCCACCTTTTGGTTGTGATTTTTCCACCACATCTGCCCTTGCCCAATCACCTTAACTACCACTTACCCCATATATCTACTCAGTCTCCACCCCTCATCCCCCATATATACTGTTCCATTCCTATGTTGATCATCCTCATATACACATTCACTAATATACTGGTGTCCAAACGCTAAGAACGAACTACCTTTTTACCTGTATGTGAAAAAATTTTCATAACTACAGCCAAATGTGGACATAAATTTATTGCCAGCATACTACTAATAAATTATATTATACAAAAAATGTTATAAATTTCATATAATTTAAATTGCAATAAAGTTACAAATTTCTTAAATACATAGTTAAGGAATTAATGTACAGTGCTTACAGAAAACTATGCAAAGAGATATTTCAGTATGGAATATGTCCACCCCAAATCACAATGCAGCTCTCACATCGTATCGCTTAGCACCAAGTGAATCAGTTGTTCTTGAGGCAAACTGGCCCACTCCTCCTTCAGAGCAAGGATAAGGTCGTGTTTGTTTTCTGGAGGGAAATTTTGAGCAGTGGTTTGTCTCCCTATTGCACCCTGACTGTGTTCTATGGGGTTGAGATCTGGGGATCTGAATATTTTGTATATTTGTTTATATAAATTACATGCAAAATTATACCCTGACTTGCACGAATTCAACTTACGCGCATTTTGTTGGTCCCACCCTACCACATAACTTCGGGGTATAACTGTATATTATTTACAAGAAATTAAAAACTATTACCTAAAATTAATATGCACAAATATGTGTTTAACAAGGTGTTAATACATTCATCTATATTAGTTTAGTTATATGTACAAAGCTCAGTATTTTATCGATATTTTAAAACAAGTTAAATAAAATTTTCAGAGGTGATTGTTAAAATCTTAAATTTTGCAGGTAAGTTTTAAAATCATAACATACATGCTGTATGTTATGTTTTTAACATAATGTATAACATGTATGTTATGTTGAAAAAATATGTTGGTATTTGAAAATGCCACTGGTTTTCCTTGCTTTTGGCCCTTTTCCACTTACCCATCTATTTGGAAAATGGCATTTAAATTTCTCAGTCATCCTGTAGACTTATGTTTCCTAATGTTGTCTGTTTCTTTAGAGTACCACTCAATGATAAATGTTATCATTAGGTGGATTAAGCTAATAGATTTGCCTGAATTATCATCATACATAAATCACTATGGAGATGCATGTGCACAAAACACTGAGTAGATAAACAGCAAACTTTAGTTAATGAACCATTTCTAATTTAGCTTCTTTTTTTTTTTTTAAATATATACATATATATCTATATATAATTTATTTTAATAGGAAGTTGTCAGAGGGTGCCTGAAAAAGATATATCTGATAATATCCACAATAAACTCACATTGGAGTTAGTAGCATGAAAAGCAAAATGTTATAGATTCAGTATTAGAAGAGGAGATATTTTTAATGAAGACTCACTCATGAAAGGTTGTAAACCTTTCAAGAGTGAGACATCACACTGGACAGCGAAATTCATATACCACCTAAAGACATTCATGAACATCCAAGTCCAAGAAGGCAGAATCAAAAATGCAGTATGTTTGTTAGAGAATGGATTTGTTATCATGGATGGCCTGATTTGCTGACTTTCCTGAGGAGGGGGAAATGAGACTGAAAAAATGCTAGCTGAACAGACAAAGGGAAATCTAAGAGAATTTTACATATGTGGTAAGTAAAAGGAAGAATGACCTTTGAGATCATTCTTCTTTTTACTTCCTTTTATTTAATAATCTTAATGAATGCAAATGGAGGAAAGTGTTAGATGCATAACAAAGAATTGAGTTAACTGTTCACATTAAGAATGTCTTTATTTTAAGTACACACATCCTTTCTTCTCCCCCACCTCCCAGCATCTTTGAATGCTGAAAAAGAACTTGATAGAAGGACAGGAGTGATTGTATGCTACATGTATGTGAGTTTGTTATAAGTATTGATTCAAACTTTTTTGACTGCAGCACACAATAGGAAATACATTTTTCATCACCACCCAGTACACACACACACAGTTTCACAAAAACAGTACATGCTCATACTATATATAATGAAGTAGTGTAGAAACAAAAATGTAACAAAATTAACATTAAATGTGATTTTATTGGCATTTAAATACAGCATAAGAAAAAATTAGGAAATATTTTATTCACATTAGTGAGTCTAGTAACCGTTTGTGTTTTATAGTTACATTTGAACACTTCTATGAAATCAGATCAAAGTCTTAAAGTTACAAAATCAGAGAGATCTGCTCTGATATTTTCTATTCTATTTCACACACACAAAAAAAGCTAGTTGCAACTCTCTGAATTGATCACATTTTGAAAAACACTGCTGAATGGGATATTGGCATGAGTGATGAAGGAAGAATATGCAAGATAATTAGCAGTGTTCTTGGCCTGGTTGTTCAACTTAAGTCTCAGCACAAGCACACTTCCTAAGAAGTGAAAGGAAGGTACGGTAATTCCATTATATAAGTGGGACTTATAGATCTTATATAGATGACAGCATATTTTTGTTGATGAGATTTTGCAGGTCTTATTTTAGCAAACATTTAGTAGATGAACAAAATGAATTTAGAAAGTGTCACTCTTGTATTGATTCAGTCTTCATTTGAAAACAGTTAATTAAAAAACAAAGGAAATTTAACCTAAATACTCCTCTCTTATTCTTAGATTATGAAAAACCCTTGGATCTAGTTAAAAGGGAAAAAACTCTTTGAAATATGAGTTAAATTGAATTATCTCCATAAAGCTGTTGGAAATCTATACGAAAAAAATGTTGTAACAGTAAAAACCAATGACATCGACAGATTGGATAAAAATAGAGCAGTGTTACACCCTGATAACTTAAGAATGTGAAAATTTCAATTATCATGATGTACCAAGAGAAGAATTAAAAACCCTGTATAGACAACTAAGTAAGCAAGCAAGCTTGTTCCTAAGCAGATATCGTTAAGAGCCTTTGAAAGTAACGAATATAAAAAATTAAAAGAAAGAAAAATATGCTTGCATCCAAGTGAAAAATATGGCTGAAATTGTTTGTTGAACTAAATGATAAAAAGAAGGAAATTTTATTACAGTTGTGATATGATAAAATAAGGTTAAGTAAAGCAAAGAAGATTAGTCATAGGATTTTGTATGTGAGAGGCTAGTTTTTACACTTGAAATAAGAGATTAAAGATTCACGTTAATTCTTGGAAAATTTTGGAAAGGGGATTAATTTAGTAGCGATTAGCTTAAACAAAAACCGAAGCTCAAGGTCATAATTCCCAAATTGAGACTTCGTCACGTGTCATTCGCATGCACACGGACCGCATGATGTTTTGACAGAAAAATGCCACTCTAATTGGAGTGAAATCGACTCCAGTAAGGTGGGAAGAAAAGAAATTGAAGAAGGTGCCAGTAGGGGTCATCGTATAAAAGGGTTAGGACCCCCCCCCCCCAAGTGGCTTTTTTCCTCAGAGTTTTCTTCACGAGTCTTCAGATAGGTCTCACGCGGTTTTCCTGAGTGACAGGTTAGGAGTTTTCTCCGTCCGACACAATAAGGAAACAAAGTGTGCAGGATTTCGATTCCGTGTTCCTGTTGTAAGAAATGAGGGATGCCATTTAGTTAAAAAGAAAGAAGATAATGTCAGTGTGTTTCATCGTCCAGTGATCGTAATGAGAGAAAGAAAATTCTATAAAGAAGTCAGTGCCCACGTGGTGAATTTCACAGCCATAGAATAGATGATCCTATGTATGTCCTTGATTGAAGAATGTAAGGTAAAGATTGTGAAAGCCCATCTTAGTGCCAAGAGAACTCAGGAGTGATAAGTTATAGAAGAGTTTGTCCTAGGAAGGTAAAATATCAGAAAAAGGTAGAGACCATTATAGAAGACCCAAGTCAAAAGGTACTGTAAAATCTCGTGTCAATTCAGATCATATGTAACTGTAGTCATTGTTCAATTACTGAACAATTGAAAGGATTAATGAATTATACTAGGACTTTAGTACATGTCAAATTAGAATAAAAAATGAGATTGCCGCTCAATGCACCACTTGTAACAACGTACGAACCTAATCATGCGGGGGGGGGTTGTTAAGTTACGAGATAAAGGTCACGACTGCATATTAGTTTCACACTCAGACATATTTTGGTAATTGCTCCTTGTTTTTGAAATTTATATCTTAAACTAAATGTCCTGAAAGGTGCAGTATAAAATAAATATTTAGGGACACTAAGGGGAGAAGAAGCTTGAATATTTGTATTTCAGTGATATCTCGCATATAGATAAGATTTGGATAAAGACAAATAGAGTTTCACATGTAAGGATAGTTGAAAGCCTAATAATCGTAAATTGGGACACAACAGCAATAAGTAAGGAAGGAGTGTAACTTGTTTCCAGTCCTTTTTAATATATGTTACTGAGATATTAAAAGAATGACTGTGTTATTTACAGATTACCATTCTTTTAATTTAATTAGAACCAAATTACTGACTAAATACATTATTATATACACATTATTATTATTATTATTATTAAGACCTCTAAGGAAGCTATACATCACCAAAACCAGCTGTCATACCTTTTCTTAAACTTATTCACACTACATGCACTCACCATTTTGAGTGGCAAAATATTCCACTTCCTCTGTGAGAGAAAAATCTAGCTCTTACCCATTTCTTAACTGTGAACAAACTTAACTTCCTGTATTTTCTCCCCACCTTCCATATAATGAAAAATTTCACAGGCAATATAACACCCATTCAGAAGTTTAAAGAACTCTATCATATCATCCCTCTTTCTCCTGTTAACCAGGGTCTGTAGTCCACATACTCTCAATCTGTTCTACCCAATACAATCTTTGTAACTCTTCTTTGCACCATTTCCACAGCTTCTTTATCCTCTTTGAACCCAGGAGACCAAATCTGTGCACAGTAGACTAAGTGAAGTCTTCTTAAGGCCTTGTAAAGAGGAAAAAGGACTTTTTTAACCTTACATGTCAAGGTTCGTTTTAACATCACAATTATTTTCTGATTTGTATTTGCAGTTTTTGCTATTTTGACCTTTGAACCTCAAACTCCTATCCGCCCTTATATCCCTAGCCTCATCAATTTTTTGTAGCCTAACTGTGCTAATATAATGTGCTACTGGAAATCTCATCATGCCAAAGGGCATAACTTTACATTTACTAACATTGAATTGATAGCCATTATCATTTGACCAAATTTTCAGCCTATTCAAATCATTATGTAAATGTTAGGTATGAGTAGCATTGCTGATTGCCCTGCCTCTCTTTACATCATCAGCAAACAACTGAAGATCCCCTGTCAGCCCCTTTATAATATCATTAATGCATAGATTGAACAATGATGGTCGAAGGACCTAACCCTGGGGAGCACTACTGGTCACCTTAATTCTGTCAAATTCATACCCATTATATACCATTCTATGATAACTATCTGTCAACTCCACTTATCAAAGTCAAGAGTATATATTTCTAACCGATATTCTCCAGTTTATGCAACAGCCTTTCATAGGATATGAAAGGCATATCATAATGCATTTCATACCCTATCCTGTCAAATTCATTAGCAAAATCCAACAGTATCAGTGTATATCCATTTCCTTTATCCAATTCACTTGTAACATTATTGTAAAATATGATCAGTTCTTAATTGCTAATACAGAAGATGAACTACAGCTTTATACAACCTTGACCAGATGCTACATTTGGAATGAAAATATCATCTGAAAAAACAAAAGTTATGACATTTAAAGAACCAATAAGAAACAAAATTGTTCTGAATAACAAACCGATTGAACAAGGTAATAATTTTATTATCATGGTATAGGGGTGCTTAATGGTCAAAGCTGTATAACTGAGAGGATTCTTCCACATGGCCTTTAAAGGAATTCAGAGAACCGACCAGGGCTTCTGACCTAATGTCCAATCCTCACCTTCTTGTAGCACACCCTGTTGGGTATCTACCTGGATACTGAACGAACGAGGATGGGCTGGCTTTGAGATATAGCCGACCAAATTGTATTCTTATTGGCTTAAACCAAAATACAAAATGATGGTACAACATGACAAAATTTCATGCCGGCTGGGGTGTCGCCCAGTTAAAAAAGGCCCCCGTTGGTTTTGCGAGGGAACCAGGGCAAACAGCGAAAAGTCAGCTACTGGAATAAATCTGAAAACATACCCCAACTCAACATCACCAGAGTTAAAGATCGGTACTATCAACATAAGAAGCCTGAATGGCAAAGAAAGGGAGCTAGCTGAGGAATTAGATAAGTACCAGATCGACATAATAAGGGTGACCTCTTCAATATGAAATTCAATTTTATCCTGCTCAAGACTAAATAGGGATCACTTCCAATTTCAAATCCTCTGTACACTCAAGTGCCCTGCACCAGGAAGAAAACATCACTATCAACAATAACATAGTCAATGAGACTTTTCTTATTCCTTGCCTCTTCTCTCCATGTGAATTTGTGCACATTTTTATGTTGGAACATGGTGTTAGTAATAACCAGTCCATGTCCTGAGCAGAAATCCCACAGGTATTTGCCATTGTTATTATCTTCGCTCTTTTCTCCAAATTTTCCCAAAATATTTTTGTATTTCTGACAATCATTTCCTACTCTGCTATTTAGATCCCCAACAAGGACCAACTTTTCCTTTTTCATTGTGTCAGTTGCTTTCTCTAAAGTCTCAAAGCATTCCCCCACTTCTACCTTAGTAGAACCTTCTGTGGGACCATAGGCACAAATAAGTCTCATTGTCTAGTTCCCCATTCTGATATTTGCTTACATCACTCTACTTGATATTGCCTGTCATTCAAGATCAGCCTCGTATTTAGTGTTGAATACTGTGGCTATTCCTTCTTTTCCTTGATTGTCATTGCCTGAATATAACATTTTGTATTTATTGCTCAGAAAGATCTCACCAGTTTTGTCTTTTTTGTTTCAGTCACCCCTGTTATGTCGATCTGGTACTTATCTAATTCCTCAGCTAGCTCCCTTTCTTTGCCAATCAGGCTTCTTACATGTTATTCTATGAGAATAACATGTAAGAAAGTTTTAAAGCGAATAAACGATGAGCAGCTCTCAGATGTGAACTGTAGACTAAAATACAGAAAGATTATTGAAGAAAAAATGAGAGTTTGACAACAATAACCACACCTAGGAGATTCAGTTGCAAGCTTTGAAGAAAACCCTGATTGATTCAGCCAGAGAGGCATGTGGTCAGGTTGTCTGCAAGGATAGAAAAATCAGAACACCATGGTGGACACAGGAAGTTAAAGAGACAGTGATGGAAAGCATATCAAAATTTCCTGGCAAATAAGTCAGCTTGTGCTCTTAGAGAATACAGAGACAAATGTAAGAAAGCTGACCACTGTATAAAACTAGCTAAACAAAAGTCATGGGAGGACTTTGGCACGAATATAGAAAATAAATATCAAGAAGGTGATAAGATATTCTGGAGGTTGTTGAAGAAGCTTAGAAATGCAGGAAAGAGTGCTGTAAAAGGAGTTAGAGATGATAAAGGTGACATGAAAACGGGAGAAAAAGATATCCTTGAAGTATGGAGTAATTACTTCGAAAAATTGCTATGTTGAAAAAACACTGACCAGGCATGCAATCAGGAATACATATCCATACTTGAAGTAGAAAAAGTCATCTTATTCTTGAAATGTGGAAAGGCAGCAGGAATAGATGATATTCAACCTGAAATGATGAAGTATGGTTGCATAAAAGTCTTACAGTGGCTGCACTGCATATTTCAGAAGGACAAATCCTGATGATTGGAGTAGAACTCTCATAGTACCCATATATAAAAAGTGAAATAAAACTGAATGTGAGAATTACAGAGGTATTTCCCTACTGAGTGTTCCTGGTAAGATTTATGCAAGCATACTTGAGAAACGGTTGAGAAGAATTATGGAAGAAAAGCTTGGTGAAGAACAAGCTGGATTCAGGCCAAATACATGTGGCAGGATCAGATCTTCACTTTACGACAAATAGTTGAGAAATCATGGGAATATAACAAAGATCTGTATTTAAGTTTTGTTCAGTGACAAAAGTGACAAGCGAGAAGCTTGTCACTTTTGTAAAATGTGACAAGCGATATATAACAATATAACAAAGTGACAAGCGAGAAGCTATTCAGAACACTACGTTTATATGATGTCACTGGGGCTTTATATCAAGCAATACTTGGTCTTTATTTGAGTTGTAAGTTAGCTTAGAATTGAAGAAAGTACAGGAAGGTGGTTTAATGTTAAATCTGATGTGAGACAAGGATGTACATTATCCCCTCTGTTATTCATTATCTATATGGATCACATTATGAAAGAAAACGGTATTAAACATGATATCAAAATTGGAGATGTTAATGTCAGCTCTTTGCTTTATGCAGATGATGTTATACTTATAAATAAATGCACTACAAGTCTGCAAGATTCCTTGACTAAATTGAATAACTGTTGTAATAGATATAGTATGAAGATCAGCAATAAAAAGACAAAGACCATGAAAATAGGTTGAATCGTTGAAAATGTCAACTGTGTTGTGAACGGATAACCTGTGGAACAAGTAAAACATTTCAGCTATTTAGGCACGATTTTTAGTGAAAACGGTAAATTAAATATGGAAATATACAACAGATTCAACAAAGCTGGTGTGGTAGGAAGTGAGCTGAATAAATTTATATGGAATAAGAGAGAAATTAGCCAAAACACTAAATTAACTGTATACAAGACAGTATTCAAGCCAATTTTAACGTTTGAGTCTGAGAGCTGGGTCAGAAGTAAAACACTTGACCAAAGACAAGAGACTGCAGATATGAGAGTCCTGAGAAAGATTAGAGCACAGATGGCATCAATGGCAATATCATATTAAATACGAGGATATTAGGAAAGAACTTGACATTGTCAGCTTCCAGGAATATTTTAGCAGAGCTAATCTTAGGTGATATAGTCACTTAAACAGAATGGGCGAGGAAAGATTAGTAAAATGTTCTCTGCCAGGTTGGCAGGAAAACAACCCAGAGGAAGACCGAGATATAGGTTAATTGATACGGCACAAAGTGCCTTAGACGATAGAAATATAAGATCTGATAATATTGGAGTCTTGACAAGTAACAGACTGATTTGGAGGAAAGTTGTAGATAGGATGCTAGTAATGATGTAATTTTTTTCATGTAGTACTATCATATCCTGTACACCCCCTTCAGGGTACATTGCAGGAATTTGATGATGATAATGATGAATATAAGCAGCACTGAATAAACAATTCTGAAACATAAAATTAATAAATTCACAAAAATTATAGGCATGATTAATGATGTATTTAAACCAAATTTAGTACAAAGTAATACAAGATTAAGAATATTCAATATTTTAGTTAAACTATGTTATATTATATGGAAGTGAAACGTGCACAATATTAGTAAGATCACAAAAAATTTTACTCACAAGTAGTATGTATTGTCGTAAAAGTTGTGTGTAATTTTTCCCCCCCATCATTTTACATGTATGTCTCTTCCACTGCTTGCTAGCCAATTACTAGTTGTCCATGTCAAGAAGAATTGGTTCATTTCACTCTTATCTGTTGAATACTGCAGTTACATTTTGGAGAGGAATTATTTTAACAAATGCTTGTTAAGATTTTTATCTATGCATCTCATATGATGAAAGAGTTTCTCCTCATTTGAAATATCTGAAGAAACATCTAGACAACTCACTAACAGAGTCTTTGATTTCCTTAACTATTTTTTTGTTTAACAACATCAGTAGCCGACACAAATTTTTTACTTTTCATGTAATTTTGATACTGTTCTGTTACTGGCCATTTACTCATTTTTGAAATGAGTAAATGGCTTATTAAATTTTGCTTTATAATAGTATGTGTTAAAAAGGCACTTCAGATGTTCAAACATTTTAGAATTCATCTTTCTTTGAAAAGCAGTTAGAGATCTATTTCCTGAGCCATTTCTATCCAAGTCTGTATCACAGCATTTTTTTATAAAAATTGGGTGTCTCGTGAAACCTAAATATTTCTGCTTTAAAAAGACCTAAAAAATCTTGTAGTAATCTAGAGTTTCTGTAAGCAGTCCCAAGATGTTTTTTATATCTTGGGACTGCTCACATGGAATGCAACTTCATCTTCGTAGAACCACCATTTAAATTCCTTGCACCATTTGTCTAGAAAGCATGTCTTGATTGTCTTTAGTTGATGATACACAACAGAAGTTTTTAGTTTACTCTGGTTCCTGTACCTTTTGAAAAGTGCAAAACAGCACGTACAAAACTGTACCTGCCATTTTGCGCTTTACAAAAGCAAAATGTGTAGTTTGCATTCCTTTCATTTATTGTCCATAATGAAGGGCAAATTTATATAAATTATCCATAAAATAATTCCGGGAATGACAAGTTTATGAAAGCTACAGAAAATGAAATAAATAATGCAATCCAGTCTCTGACTTGGGGTTTTGCAAGATAATTGTGTTTTTTTTTTTTAAATAACACTATTGAAACCCCTTTTCAATATATATGCTCACCAACATAATTATAATAAGTTCATGTTGTGAACTGTGAGCTTACAACAATACTGTATTATAACTGCACACAAATGAAAACTGGTCTTGTTAAATTAATTTTTTTTTCTTTAATGTTACACAAAATAAAATGTTTGAGAATACTTTTTTATAGTACTTCACATTTTGGAAACAGCTGTAATTTATATTATTAAGCTAATTTATCTTTGAGAGTATCTCTGTTCATACTAACTTTTGGCAGGAACAGTCTATGAAGGAATTAACTTAAGGAATGATTAAATCAATACATAAGATGCTATCTCCTGGTTGAAAACAAAACTTCTTTATCACATTCATTGGAGGCCACCCATGATCAGATAACTAGATAGTGAATGAGTTGATGTTTAAAAAAAAAAGTGTAATTTATGCAAAGAATATAAGGCAATACATTTTCCTTGCATTTAGAATGAGGTTGAAAATTCATAATAATAAATAATTATTATTTAATATATATTATAATTAACATCATTAATCAGGTGATTGTGGATATCTATTGGATGCATGAATATTCTTCCACTTCTGCATCTTTGTTGTGCTTTGCATAACAAAGTGGGAGAATAGTCTAAAGTAGGTGATGATTCCATAATAATAAATACATTTCTGCTTCACAAATAACTTGAGAAATTGCAATGAGCATTTTCATGAATCATTTAGCTCACTTTAGTGAAAAGACACCCATGGGACTTCCATATTTACACACAACATATATGCTACAATAAAATACCAATTTATTAATCATATTAATAAATATTTTGTTTTATGCCTCATAAAACATTACTGTGGATCACAGAATAATTGAAATTTGAATACAGACCAACAGTGAGAACATGCATTACATTGGAACCTTTTTTAGACATGCAGTTATGTAGTAGCTAGGATGAAGCATTGTTGGGATATATATTGCCTGGAAAAAAGTCAGTAGACATCCCTGTGAATGAGGTGCATCATGCAATGTAACGTCGCATGTTTGTAACCAGTATAAATTGGAGGAATGTGATGCTTCCAAGCCAGTGCAACTATGTCTGGGTGAAATGGCTACAAGAAGGGAACTGGCAGAATTTGAAAGAGGCATTGTGATAGATGCCATGTTGTAGGCTTATCTGTTTGACAAATTGGGCCATGCCAGTTCAACAGTCAGTGATACCATACTGAGATGGAAGAGCAGAGATTAACTGCAACTGCTACCTGCATTGGATGTCCCACCACATTCATTGAATGTAACTGTAGGGTGTGCTATGAAGGATAATATGTAAAAATCACCATTCGTTGGCTAACACATTGAATGCAGAGCTCCGGGCATAGACTGGTACACAAATGTGCACAAAAATATTCAGAATTGAGGTTCACAACATGGGTTCATTGTAGGACCACAATATGCAGGTCCCTCACTGCCTGAACCAACATGCAGCATCATGTTCAGTGAGACTTGGCTTAGAAAGCTATGTTATGGAGTGACGAATCACGCTACACTACATCCTCCACCAAGCAGATGGGTTGGTGGGTGTGGCAGATCCCTTGTGAATGTTTCTTACCAGAGTGTGTAACCCCAACTGTGAAATTCGGAGATGGTTGTGTGATGTTATGGTCCTATTTTTCCTAGTTTGGTCTCAGAACTATGTTTGTGGTGCATGAACATTGCACCTTGAGAGGTATTTTAACATTCTGGACAAGCAGTGCTTTCTATTTCATATTATTTCTATGCACTAGCCATTGTTTCTTTCAGCAAGAAATGCACCATGTCATAAGGCTGACACTGTAACTGCATTGTTCATAGGTATGAACATCACACTCTGGAATGCCCTCCAGAGTCTTGATCTTCACCCCATTGAACATCTTTGGGATGAACTGGAGCATTCAGTGAGGTCAAAGGACATTGCGCACAACAGTCCAGGATCTTATATGCCTTGTAGGATTGCAGTCATCGCAGCAGGAGGTCCTACATCTTATTAAGGTCGGTGCCATGTCTGTTTGTTCCTCAGACTATATATAAAAAAAGATTCAATTCAGTTGAGAATAATAATTTACCAAACGTTTGGAACAGAAGGGCAATTATTACAATTTAAGTTAGACCTACATTGGCCTAACTTAAATTGTAAAGCTTCAGCATAGGAATTTGGTTAAATAAGACAAGTTGCACGAACACAGAATTTGATCAATACCAGTAGGTATCAGCCATAGTGGCACTTTATCTTTTGGAGAAGTATTCAAAGATTGCACATTTGGTTAATGAACTTGAAGCTGGCTGTGAGTAGGAATTTCTTCAAAATCCTTCATTCCACATACTTGAAATAAATGCCTTAAGGAGTTCTGCAAACTTCTTCCTTTGTAGGATGTTGAGAGAAAATGTCATTGGTTTTTATATTTTTTTTTGGGGTTGTAACCAAGTTAATAGAACTATTAACCTGTTAGCTGAAATTTGGTATGAAAATGAACAGTAAAAAGACAAAACTATGAAGTTAGGCAGGAATATTGCTACCAATATTCCTTCCTATTCAGGTATCATTTTTAGTGAAGTAGCAAATTAAATAGGAAAAGAAAATAAATTCTAACCCAGTTGTATATAAGATGGTGTTCAAACCACTTTTAACTTAGAGATCCAAGAGCTGGGTTAGAAATAAAACAATAATCTATTTAGACTTATTTGCTAGTTTGAACTTGTTATGAGGCTTGGTGGAATAAATACTGCACGTATAGTTAACCTTTCGTCTAAAAAGCTTGTCCTTAGCCTCGGTCACAACTTTCCAGTAGCTCTGTCTCAGGTTTCATGCAGCACATATAACATGGTATTTATAACTTGCCTCCTGCAATCGGCAATAATATCAGGCTTGACATAGCAAACATCCTTTCTCAAACTTCACTGGGGATTGAGACAGCCTTCCTGTGTTCCCACGCCAGTAGTGTTGCCTTGTGGTACATTGTTGGTGCTTCAGACAAGGCGTCCATAGGTTTCCAAGCCTGCTGGACTACTCACAATTATGATGAATACAAAACACAAAAAGTTCCATGCCGGTTCGATCATTGCCCAGAATAACAAGGATTGCGTTGCTTGTTTAGGTGGAGGGTAAGCTTCGAAAAATATGTTACAGTCCCCTAATCAACACTACCTCAAGATATGTTCCCTAAATATAGAAGGGCTATCTAAATCCAAAGCCGAAGTCATCGGCAAAATAACCAAAGATAAAGCAATTGACGTCTTGGCTCTCCAGGAAACCCATGTGCCTGACTCAGCCCTCAATAGACTAAAGATCCCAGGACTCCTTCTCGTGTCTTATAACTGCCACCTCAAACATGGCCTAGCAACCTATATCCGGCCTGGTCTCAAGGATATAACCCAAAGTGTTCCTGATACAGAATACTCCATAGGTATTAAAGTTAAAAATATCACCATATACAATGTCTACAAACCTCCATCACAATCCTGGCCTGATCAGATGGACCGACCTCCTCCTCCTCACCCTGCTATCTATGTTGGCGATTTCAATTCCCATCATACCATGTGGGACTATTCCTCTAACAGCCGGGATGGTAATAATCTAGCTAACTGAATGGATACATATAACTTGTATTTGAATTATGATGCCAAGCAGGACGGCACACTTTACTCGCCAGATGGAACAGAACCTACACCCCAGATCTGTGCATAGTCACTAAAGACTCCGAAGACTACCATCAACCAGAACCATCCTTAACAGATTCCGTAATAGTCAACATCGTCCTACATTAATAGAGATAGGAACATCAATCTCAGTCATCAGCGGAACACCAATCGTTAGATGGAATCTCCTCAGGTCCAACTGGACTGCATTTCAGAAACAAATCGAGCAAACCATTAGAGGCTTGATGGAATAAATGCTGCACTTTCACCCACCCTAATTGCTATCCTAGATTTGTTAAACTATTCAAATCTGCAGCAAAAGCCTCTATACCTAGAGGCTACAGAAAACAATATATCCCATGCTGGAGTAGAGAAAGTGAGGAACTCCTAGCCAAATATGAGGAAACTGAAGATCCAACTATCAAAGTTGGATCTTCAGTTTCACATTCACTATCAAAGTTGCTGAGGAGCTCATATCAATCCTCAATAAAAACAGAAAGGAAAGATGGATCTCAACTATCAATGAACTTGATTTCGTCACATCTAGTTGGAGAAGCTGGTCACTTCTGAGAAAATTAGGTGGAGCAGAGCCAACAACACAAAACAACAGAGATAACCCCTGATCAAATGGCTAACCATTTATTGAAAACCTCCAAGATTCATCCCAGCTCTACCAGGAAAATTGCTGTACAAGCTTCCACCAGATGGTGGAAGGTTTCCATCCTGAAGATGGAACCGGAGCTTCCTGAACTCGTACACCCAGTATCTCGGGAAGAGGTACAAATAGCCTTAAAACTTATCAAGAATGGCAAAGCTGCAGGAGCGGATGGTATACTCCCTGAGAGTTCCTAAAACATCTTGGTCAACATGGCCAAACATGGCTGGCTGCCTTTTTCTCAGAAATCATCATGACTGGTAAACTACAAAAGCTGTGGCAGGAAGCCAAAAATAATTGCCGTGTCCAAACCAGGGAAAGACCCAAATGATGTGAAAAACTTGCGATCTATCTCCTTGCTTTGCACCACCTTTAAGCTCTTTGAAAGAATTCTCCTTAAAAGAATTTCACCACTCATTGAAAGAGCACTACCAACTGAACAAGCTGGCTTCAGGCCAGGAAGAAATTGCTGTGACCAGGTCCTGGCTCTGACAACTCAAATTGAAGCAGGCTTCCAGAAGAAACTTAAATCTGGAGTCACTTTTATTGACCTAACATCTGCTTATGACACTGTCTGGATCAGGGGCCTCCTCCTAAAACTAGGAAATATTATAAAGTGTAAAAAAAACACTTTCCAACTTTTGATTCTATTCTCTCCAACAGAAAGATCCAGGTCCATATTGGCAGAAAAAAGAGCAGGCCCAGATTCCTTCACATCGATCTTCCTCAGGACTCTGTGTTATCCCCTATACTTTTTAACATCTATGTGTATGATCTACCTCATACCAGATCAAGCAAGTATATGTATGCCGATGACCTAGCGATCTTACATCAATCCACCTCCTTTACTAACCTAGAATCAACCTCAAATACAGAACTGAACACCTGGCAAGAGTTCTTTAAGCAGTGATACTTGAAGCAAAATCCAACGAAAACAGTGTCCTCAGTATACCACCTGTACAATACAGAGGCGAATCGACAACTGAACCTTTCTTTCTGTGGAAAAATGGTAGAACACAAGCCTCACCCAAAATACCTTGGGGTGAGCCTGGACAGAAGCCTAACCTATAAAAGGCACATCATCAACCTCTCCAATAAAATTGAAATAATATCATTTCAAGGCTTTCTGGGACAACCTGGGGTTGTGGTGCAGAAGTCCTAAGGTCGCCTGCACTAGCCCTCACATTCTCTGCAGCAGAATATTGTGCCCCTGTCTGGGAAAGAAGTGCCACACTAACATTATAGACACCCAGCTAAACTCTATCATGCTCACAATTAGTGGGACAGTGAGAAGCACCCCTCTCTCCTGGCTGCCTGTTCTATCTAACATTGCTCCACCACACATACAGAGAAGACAATCCTCGATTAAGGAATTTAATAAAGCAGTGAGCAATCCACTCCTGCCCCTACATCAGACTCTCATAAACCCACCTAGTCTATGCCTCAAATCTAGAAAGCCTCTCTGGTCCATGGATGAACTCTCTTCAGCTGCGCTGCC
Organism: Typopeltis vanoorti; assembly: GCF_054136105.1. Taxonomy (NCBI): domain Eukaryota; kingdom Metazoa; phylum Arthropoda; class Arachnida; order Uropygi; family Thelyphonidae; genus Typopeltis; species Typopeltis vanoorti. Next base: position 97,123,928 of record NC_143564.1, read on the forward strand.
ATCAATATCTGACATATGGAGAGAATACTGGTCCAACAATCTTCCAATAAACGGCTTCCTGGTAGAGGATCCCTGTGCTCGGCAGCCTGATTTTGATCTTCCTAGGAAGATTTGGTCGTCAATAAACAGGATCAGAATTAGTCAGGGCAGATGTGGCTACCTTCTACATAAATGGGACTGTCAGATCACCCTTATTGTGATTGTTCTCTCGTGGCTCAAACGATTACTCATATTGTGTACGACTACCCAAGGCACCAATTTCACAGTGGTAGTCTACAGGACGGATGAGGCCTTGAATTGGCTTTCCAGCCTGGACCTTGACCTGTAGTTGGTGCGGCGGTGGTTATGGAGGAAGCAGAAGATCACGGTCCCGTCTCAACACGAAGACGTTATTCTCGTAGTCGCTCTCATAGTCCTCGCCATAGTATCAACAGAACTCCTTGCGTTAGAAGATGATGATGCAATGTGAAATGGGCCCCCTCTAATGGATCAAGTTTTCTCACACAACTGCTCTCTAATTAAACCTAGGATACAGCTGCATTTATGTTGTGAAGTGTGAGAACATGCAGCTTTATCATACTTGTTATAGTAGGACGACAATTGTCCCTGGCTTGATTATGATAAGTTACTTTTGCTTTATTTAAAAAAAAAAAAAAAGAAAGAAAGACTTTAGAAAGCTGGGTTTTCTTGGCAGTGATCTTCTATAATCAGAAGATTATATTCACAGAAGGCAAGATGAATGTCTTGCTGAGAGACTACACTACTTATACACCACTAGATTATGATTCCACCAATTTTCGAAAGAAAACATTAAAAAGGCTCCTTAAAAATGTCATATCTTGGCCTCATGAAATAGTTTAAAAAAAAAAAAAAAAAAACCTCGCTCTTTACTCATCCCCCTGTATATATGGATTGCTAAAAATTCATAAATGCAGAAACCATCTCCATTCCTGAATAGCTACTGACTCTCCCTCTTTTAAGTTAGCCAAATAGCTAAATTCTTAACCATGCTTACAGGTCATTTTTCTTTTTATATTAAAAATTCTACTTATTTTAAATCTTTAATCCAAAATTTAGTTTTAGAAAATTATATGTTTAACTTTGATGTCACCTCCCTTTTTACCAATATCACTCTTTCAGAAACTCTAAATAATCTTACTATTCATTCATTCTAGCTAATTCATTTGGAAATATACTATTTATTAAAAGATTAAGGGTATAGCCATGGACCCCCCCAGCTAATTATTATATGAAGCATTTTGGAAAACATGCTCTTGATACTGCTGATCTTGAACATTCTCCTTCTATCTGGTTAAGATACATTGATGATGTGTTCTCTGTTTAGCCACACAGTTCGGACACGTTACTCTTCCCTCCTCCATCTCATCAGATAGCACCCCAGAATCCAGTTCACTATTGAAAAATAAAATAATAATAGTCTATTTAAATTAAGGGATATTAAAATCTCACATTATTTCAAAGCCGAATAAGAAATTCAAAGATAGGAATCAAAGAGTTTCATGCTGAATATAGCAAACTATAAAAGTTTCTGCAGACTGTAACGTAAGCTAAAGAACATAGTTCAACACTAGGACAACTCATTGCAAAGGTGGGTAAAGTTCTGATCACTATTCTTTATTTCCCGTAATGCAAAACTCTTAGGAGATGTTCGATGTTATACATTATGGTGGAAGGTCACTACCAGACCGATTTCGACCTTTATTGAGGTCTCATCAGTGACTAGGCAGACCTAGATAATACTGAGGTTATAGCAAAGAGAACATATATACTTTGCTATACAAGTTGTCAAAAAGGTGCACCCATAAATTACTTAATGTATAACATCAAACATCTCCTAGGAGATGTGTTTTGCATTATGTGAAATACTAAGAATAATGATCAGAACTTTACCCACCTTTGCAACAAGTTGCCCTAGTGTTGAATTATGTGCTTTAGCTTACATTGATTCCTATCTTTGAATTTCTTATCCGGCTTTGAAATAATGTGGGATTTAATACCCCCTTAATTTAAATAATGTTACATCGCCGAAGTGAAGCCTATTGGCTCTTTATTTAAGTAATTTATGGCTGCACCTTTTTGACAATTCGTATAGCAAAGTATGTAAGTTCTCTTTGCTATAACCCCAGTATTATCTGGTCTACCTACTCACTGATGAGACTTCAATAAAGGTCGAAACCGGTCTGGGTAGTGACCTTCCATAATGTATAACATCAAACATCTCCTAGGAGATGTGTTTTGCATTATGGGAAATACTAAGAATAGTGATCAGAACTTTACCCACCTTTGCAACGAGTTGCCCTAGTGTTGAACTATGTGCTTTAGCTTATGCTACAGTCCGCTGAAACTTTTATGGTTTTCTATATTTGGCATGAAACTCTTTGATTCCTATCTTTGAGTGTCTTATTCGGCTTTGAAATAATGTGGGATTTAATATCCCCTTAATTTAAATAATGTTACATCGCCGAAGTGAAGCCTATTGGCTCTTTATTTAAGTAATAATAGCCTACTTTTTCTAGATACTCTAATTACACATCTTCCCAATGCACCCTTTCTTTCTCATTTTAAAATCACGTTATTTATTAAAAATGCAAAACACTGTTTATTGAAATATTTAAAGAAGAAAATTATGCAATAGAAAGGTTGAAATGCCAGCATGTTAAGACTGAATAGATAATATAGTTTATATTAAGTATATTATGGTAATATTTGTAATATAAACTGTTATCACTTTTATTGTTTAATAGCTTCTGTTGTCTTCTTTTTTTCGGTATAATAGCCATGGTCTGCTACAGTAGATATGCCTAAAGATTCAGAAGATGAACAATTTTCTGATGAAGAGAACACTTCTGATGACTATGAACTACCTGAAAAAGAAGAGGTATTGAACTTATTTAATATAACAAAATTAAATGCATAGGATTAGAAAATGAATGAGTATATTATGAAAATGCATTTCTTCAAAAGTAGTTAGTAATTTTAATTATGAGATGTCATAATTAGCAGTACTTAATAGTGTTTTCTCTTTCTTAATAGGTAGAGGTAGGTATCAAATGTGCAGGGTGTTTTAAATTAAAGTCCCTATTCAGAGCTATCTATAGAGAGAACCAGTAGGTGAAATACCCCAACTAGATCATGGCGAAAAGGTTTTGACAATAAAAAAAAAGTTCAAAAAGGACTGATAAGGAAAATATGGCTCTGTTAGCCAGAGAAAATTACGTTGATGTTAACTTGATGGTATGTGATTGTGACATGATTTAGAGTCAGTGGCAAACAAAGTTATTCAGTGATGCTCTTTTCATAAAATAATGTGATACAAAAACATCACAGAGTTGACATTCTGCAAGGAACTATCAAGGAAATCTGGATGATCAATGAAGGTGATGTTTAATGTGTTCGTGTTTGTACAGAACCAATAGCTTATTCTGCCATACAGCATTGTCTACAGTGGAAACGCAACTGATCTGTCAAAAGGTTTCACACATGATGTGCAATTTTGTCTTTCAAATCTCCCAGGCAGAGAACTTTGTCCTAATACACCATGCTTTTGGGGTTACCCTAAAGCCAAAAGTCATGGTGGTTGATGTCTGGTGAATCAGTGGCTGTTTCATAGAAAATGAGCTACTGATTATTCTATACTATGTGAAATAATCGCTGAACTTCACATCTATGTGAGGAGGTGCTTCATCTTCCATTAAGACTTGTGTTCAAGCATCCTCTTCACTGTAGATGTGATTGTGAATGGGATGATGCAGCTGATAACTAATAACCATGACTGTGCAGATCGCAGGTCTGGTTTGATGGATTTCTTCCAAGAAAAATGGCCTGATAATGAATTTGGCTGTAAATCCTATCCATACTGCAACCTAAGGGGATTTGCTGAAAAGCATGGGGATTCTGTGTAGCCCAGATGTGGCAGTTTTGAGAGTTTTACTCACACAAACAAAATGTGCTTCATCACTCCATAAGATGTTCCAAGGCCAGTCCTTATCCACTTCTGTGTGTGTGCACCAGAAATGTCAGTGTAAATGTATTTTGGATGCTGACATCTCCCTTTTGCAACTCTTGGCTGTGGCTGAATTTATATGGGTAACACTGCAACACTTTATGCAAAGTTCTCTATAGCATTATTTATGACAAATCTAATTGTCTTGCCATGCCAGAGCACTGCATGAACCTACAACATTCTAATTTGACAGCTCAACAATTGCAGTTGCAATTGAATTTATAATTTGTTTCCTCTTCCTGATTGGACTGGGAAACTGCTTGTCTCTCTCTTCAAATCGATGAACCATGTTACTACATTTGGTGTCGCCGGACCTTTTTGCAAAGTCGTTAGGCATCTATATTTGCAAATGCTGCTGCAGCATTTTCCAATCCTGTAGAACGACTTCATAAGCCAGACATGTTCAGGCTAAGTGAGAACCATCATGCAAGTCAAATTTCTTACTCCTGCATTTATACTGCCTTACAGCTCACATGGTATGCAAAATTCACTATCTTTTCTTCCTTACAGTGCCATATTTCCCCTGTTGGTCATTTTTTTAACTTTTTTTTTTTTTTTTGTCAAAATCTCTTCCCCACGAATCTGGTTAGGGTACTTACAAAATTTGAGGGTATTTCATCTAAGGGTTCTCTCTACAGATTGTGCATGTATTTCTGGTCTGATTGACCAAGTAGATAGAGTATCATCTCTCACCTAGGTTCAAGTCTCACTGCAGTTGCTGATTAGTTTGAAGACAGGATGGACAGGATTCATATTAAAGGAAACATAGTTGCAATAATTGGGAAAAAAAATCAAAAGAAAGAGAAATGATTTCACATGCTTTTAAATATAGTAAGTTGAAAGTTACTGAAAGAAAATAACAGATTACTACACTGACTTGTGAAAGGCCTCTTTTGGTATACTGTTTAAAGTTCTTTGGTGTCCATGTTATTAAAATAACATCTTTGTATATGTATACAGATTGTATATGTACAATCTGTAGAGAGAACCAGTAGATGAAATACCCTCAAACTTTGTAGGTATCCTAACCAGATTCATGGGGAAGAAATTTTGACAAAAAAAAAAAAAAAAGTTAAAAAAAAGAAATATGGCACTCACAGTGCCATATTTCTCCAACAGGAGAAATATGGCACTGTGAGTGAGAAAAGATAGTGAATTTTGCATACCACATGAGCTGTAAGGTAGTATAAACAAAGGAGCAAGACTGACTTTATAGTCATTCGACTTGCATGATGGATCTCACTTAGACTGAACATGCCTGGCTTAGTTTTGCAAACAGAAAAAGTCATTCGAGAAAGTGTGTCAAGTAGTGGATGGATGGTGGGGGAGGGTTCTCTCCCACTAGCTAGAAATTAACAATGAATGCTTTATGACTTCGAGCACTGTTGCTGCAGAGTAAACAGTTTACCTGCATTTTGATATTCAAACTACTCATGACTGATTTCCTACAGCAAGCATTTCTGAACCTCTTAATATTTAACAGTGGTTTAACCATTTGGAATGAATGTGCATAATTTCATCATCATCAAATTCCTGCCCATGTAGTACTGTCATATATGACAGTACTACATCAAATTTGATGTAGTACTATCATGACATGATAGTACATGTCATGGTATTGTCATGATATGACAGTACTACATGAAAAATGTATATCATTACCAACTTCCTATCTACAATTTTCCTCCAATTCGGTCTGTTACCTGTGAAGACTCCAACATTATCAGATCTTATATTTCTATCATCTAAGGCACTTTTTACAGTATCAATCCACCTGTATCTTGGTCTTCCTCTGGGTCTTTTTCCTGCCAATCTGACAGAGACACACACTTGTTTTGCTAAGTGTGTGTCTTTCCTCACCCATTCTGTTTAAGTGACCATACCACCTGAGATAATCTATGGTAACGCATTTGTGAATGTTGACAATGTCAAGTTCTTTCTTAATATCCTCGATTTTAATATGATATTGCCATTGATAGCATCTGTTCACGCTCCTGATCTTTCTCAGGACCCTCATGTCTGTAGTTACTAGTCTTTAACTTCAGATGGCCAAGTATTTTAATTCTGACCCAACTTTCAGATCCATAAATTAAAATTGGTTTGAACACTGTCTTGTATACAGCCAATTTAGTATTTTGACTAATTTCTCTCTTTGTTCCATATAAATTTATTCAGTTGACTTCCTTCCATACCAGCTTTCCATATTTAATTTACCATCTTCACTGAAAATTGTGCCTAAGCAGCTGAAATGTTTCATTTGTTCAATAGCATCTCAATTCACAATGCAGTTTATATTTTCATTGCTTCTACCTATTTTCATTGTCTTTGTCTTGTTATTGCTGACCTTCATACCATATCTATTACAACAGTTATTCAGTTTAGTCAGGGAATCGTGCAGACTTAGCAGATTTATTTAGAAGTATAACATTGCCTGTATAAAGCAAAGAGATGACATTAATATCTCCAATTTTGATATCAGGTTTAATACCATTTTCCTTCATAATGTGATTCATATAGATAATGAATAACAGAGGGGATAATGTATCACACCAGATTTAACATTAAACAATCTTCCTGTACTTCTTTCAATTCTAGCTACTGTCTTACAGTTCAAATAAAGACTAAGTATTGCTTTATGTAATGCTCCATTGACACCATATAACCGTAGTGTTCTGAATAGCTTCTCTCTTGTCACCTTGTCATATGCCTTTTCTCGATCTACAAAACATAAATACAGATCTTTGATTTCTCAACTATTTGTCGTAAAGTGAAGATCAGATCCTGACAGCCTGTATTTAGCCTGAATCTTGCTTGTTCTTCACCAAGCTTTTCTTCCACAATCCTTCCCAACCGATTCTCAAGTATACTTAACACAATTATTCTCAACTGTTTCTCAAGTATACCTGCGTAAATCTTACCAGGAACACTCAGTAGAGAAATACCTCTGTAATTTTCACATTCAGTTTTATATATGGATACTATGAGGGCTCTACTCCAATCATCTGGAATTTGTCCCTCTGTCCAGGCCATCTGAACTATAGTGCAGCCACTGTAAGACTTTTATACCTCCATACTTCAGCATTTCTGGTCAAATATCATCTACTCCTGCTGCCTTTTCACATTTCAGGCCTTTGATGGCTTTTTCCACTTCAAGTACAGATATGTGTTCCTGACTGTATGCCTGTTGGGTGTTTTTTACTTCTGTGCTATCACTGCTTGTTTCAGTTAGTAATTTTTCAAAGTTATTACTCTATACTTCAAGGATATTTTTTTTTCTGCAGTTTTCATGTCACATTTATCATTTCTAATTCCTTTCACAGCACTCTTTCCTCCATTTCTGAGCTTCTTCAACAACCTTCAGGATATCTTACCAACATCTTGATATTTGTTTTCTATGTTCTTACCAAAGTCTTCCCATGAAGACTTTGGTAAGAACTTTGTTTAGCTAGTTTTACACAGTGTTTAGCTTTCTTACATTTGTCTCTGTATTCTCTAAGAGCACAAGCTGACTTATTTGCCAGGAACTTTTGATATGCTTTATTCTCTTCCTTCACTGCCTCTTTAACTTCCTGTGTCTGGAGTTCTGATTTTTCTAGCCTTGCAGACAGCCTCACTGGATATCTCTCTGTCTGAATCATTCTGTGTTTTCTTCAGGGCTTGCCACTAAATCTCCAAGATTTGATTCCTGTTCTCAAATTCTTTCATTTTTTCTTGAATAATATTTGCGTATGTTAGTCTACAGTTCACAGCTGACAGCAGCTGCTCAACTTTTATTCGCTATAAAACTTTCTTACGTATTCTTCTTTTCAATATGAAATTCAATTTTATCCTGATCAAGACTAAATAGTGATCTCTTCCAATTTCGAATCCTTGGTACATTCTCGTGTCCTGCATCAGTGAGAAAACATCACTATCAACAATAACATAGTCAATGAGAATTTTCTTATTCCTTGCCTCTTCTCTCCATTTGAATTTGTGCACATTTTTATGTTGGAACATTGTGTTAATGATAACTAGTCCATGTCCTGAGCAGAAATCCAACAGGTATTTGCCATTATTATTAGCTTTGCTCTTTTCTCCAAATTTTCTCAAAATATTTTTGTATATCTTGCAATCATTTCCAACTCTGCTATTTAGGTCCCCAACAATGACCAACTTTTCCATTTTGATTGTGTCAGTTACTTTCTCTAAAGCATCAAAAAATTCCTCCACTTCTACCTTAGTAGATTCCTTCTGTGCAACATAGGCACCAATAAGTGTCATTGTCCAGTTCCCCATTCTGTTATTTGCCCACATCACTCTACTTGATATTACTTGTCATTCAAGAAGATTGGCCTCGTATTTAGTGTTGAATACTATGGCTACTCCTTCTTTTCTTTGATTGTCATTGCTTGAATGTAACATTTTGTATTTATTGCTCAGAAAGATCCTACCAATTTTTTTTTGTCTGTTTTCTTCCAGTCATCCCTATTATGTCGATCTGGTACTTATCTAATTCCTCAGCTAGCTCCATTTCTTTGCCATTCAGGCTTTTGTTTTTGATAGTGCCGATGTTGAACTCTAGTGATGTTGAGTTGGGACGTGTTTTAGGATATGTTCCACTAGCTGACTTTTCGTTGTTTGCTCTTATTTCCTGGCGAAACAACAGGCGTCTTGTTTAACCAGGTGACGCCCCATCTGGCATGAAATTCTATCATGTTGTACCATAAGAATACAATTTGGTCGGCTAAATCCCAAATTGCTAGCTCATCGTTGTTTGTTCAGTATCCAGGTAGATACCTAACAGGTTGCACCACAAGAAGGTAAAGATTGGACATTTGGTCAGAAGCCCTGGTCCTATCTCTACATTCCTTTAAAGGCTATGTGGAGGTTTCCTCTCAGTTATACAGCTTTGACCCTTAAGCACCCCAGCACGATCATAAAACGTGATCAGTACTGTCTGATTTTTTACCTTGTTTTTGTGAGAGATTCTTGACTTGCATTCTGCACTTTCAATAGTTCGTTTCTACTGAAAACACATCTTTTCACCTATAAAAATTCATGAAGTTTAGGGTTTCTTTCAATAACTTCAGTGTATTCTCTGCAGCGTTCATTTAGCACATGGAAGAACTGTAAGAACATACTGTACACTATCTTTTGTTTCTTCAAATCTTGGTTAATTATATGAGGAATCATTTCCTTATTAATGCATAGATTTCCTGAAGTCATTCTGAATCATGCCAGTTAGTTATGATTTATCAAACTTTTTCAACTAATATGATGTATGACTTATTCCTGATGGCCAAAGATGTTTGTCATATTCTAATGATTTCTTAGCCATGATGGCTAAGAAATCATTAGAACATGAAAAACACATTTATGCCTCTCCAGACACAAGTACAGTTAATACCAGAAATTTGCTTCACTAATGCTTCTATAGCACATGTAACTAATAGTGACTTTTTTTTTCATTTTTGAATTTCACAACACAAACATACAAAGGACTTACGCTTCAGCCTTCATATCTTTTTAACAGTGAATAATTATTATGACAGTGCACAAGGAAGAATAGGTCTTTTAAATGTGTACTTTCATTGGATGCCATAAAATGTTTCCATTAGTAAGACATTTTAAGACATTCTTATTTTCCAGTTGTACTTGTATGTATATTTACACTGTTTTCTGTGTTATAGGATATATGAATGACCAGATTTAGCTGAAAACTGATTAAATTATCACATTACTCTAATGAGGATGGTGTTTGCGTGGAGCTCATCCTTATTAGAGTAGTATGATAAATTTGGAGGGAAGCAGAAGTAAACTAACTCTTTTGGTATCCCTCTCCATCAAAAACTCATTTGAGCAATGAATCTGTAATAACCATAAGCCTACTCTTTCTTGTATAGTGCCAGATAACCATTGATTGCTCAATTTGAAATGCATGTTAATTACATTTTTGTTGTGAGTTTGAGCAACAAGAAGTCATTCCATAGAATTAGAACAAATCAACACACTTGGATATTAATATGCTTGCTATCATGATAGCAGGACTTGATTTTCAGTTTCAGGATACCCTGAATATTCTGTGGCTTCACCTGAAGTCTTTTTCAGTCTTGAACTTCACATTCCATTCATAGAGTTTGGTTTCCGTCTAGCTTTTCTCATTTAATGTCTCAAGTTTTATCATTATTAATAATCTAGTTTGAAATAGAATTCTAAATGTGCATTATTTTTAAAATGTTTTTGTGCCTTTCTGATAATGGTATCAGAAAGCTGTAATATAACAACCTGGCTGTTTGTTTATCTGAAAATTTTCTTGGCCTTTTATCCAAGTCTGAGGTAGTCCTTAATGTAATTGACAAAGAATTTTTCTTCCTTCAAATGAGCAAACTAGACCAAGAACACGCATAACTTACGTTCATAACATGGACATCTCCTTATCTTTTAGTTACATTAGATCAGTTCAGAATTACTCAGTTGATGAGTTTCTAATTATCCAAGAGGCCACTATCCTTTTTTTGATAATTACTTGTTTTGACAACTGTTATCTCTATGCTTTGTACTGAATTTTTCCTCATCCTCACAACTCTCATTTTCTGTTTATTCTCAAGAATTGTTTGACAGTGGAAATTCAGAGACCCTGAAAGTCTATTACCAAACATTTATTCACATATATCCCTATCCTATCCATCTTATATAAGTTCTTGATAATCCTGATTCACATCTACTATAAGGCCCATTCTTGTGAATCCATTCTGCCATTTGTTGTTGTTGCTTTCCTTCTTCTCAGTTTTCTTTTTTCAGATCTTGAGAGCCACATGTCATTTTAAAATGATGCTACATTTTGTGATGCATTTAAATAATTTGCTTGTTGTATTGTAGCTTTTAGAAATAGGTTGTGCTTTAAAATGCATTCTGTATTAATTTCATTTAAGATATTAATATATATACATTTATTTTGAAATTTTAGTGTCATACTGAAGATATAAAGGATGTAATGATTCTCCATGAAAGTGGATCTGCTCTAACAGCTACTGCAGCACCAGCTAGTATATTAAATGAACAGCATGAAGGAAATGATGCACAGCTTTCTGTTGAATCTGTTGATTTGGAACCAGCTATTCTGCAGCATGATAAAGAGGTATGTGTGCATGCAAAGTAAAATATATACTCCTCTCTTAAAAATAAAGTGGAGAATTGCGATTAGGTTATCTTCTTTCAGAACTGCTGCTGCTGCTGCTTTTTCTCATACTTTGAGTCTTTTCAGTTTTACTAGAAGGATTTGCAGTTACCTGGTCTGAAAGTTAGCAGCCCTTTCTTTCTTGCTAAACAGAGAAACCAGGTAGTGAAAACTGGCAATGACAAGTATACTTGCTTCATGTCCATCTAACGTAATCTCATATCAGTTCAACTCCACCATGGATTTCGTGGCATTGTATCTTTAAGAATCTATCTTATTGGACAGGCAGTCATTATCAGATAAACATTACAGATGCACTGTTACAGATAACATCACTTAATTATGTGCAATGGTGGACTTACAGACAGGTGTTTATGAACTTGACTGTTAATCTCTTATTTTTTTGTACCACATGAATAAAGAATTAACATTAAATCACAGATATACTGCTCATACCTCATATTGATTATTGATCATTACTGATTGCATCCCCACCATCCTGAGATTTATTCTCAAGGTGGGGGAGAATACAATTCCCTACCACCCAGAATAGTTATGTTACTATATTATTTGCAATATTATGTATATGTTTTTTTGATTAACATTTTTTCTGATGATGGTTCATTGTCATAATTCCTTTCTGATATTTTATAAAAATTTTTATATGATCTGCAAAAAAGAATTATTTTTATGCATAATTTTGCATTCTCTTAGTTCACTCCAGATCAGTTTAAGAAGCACTGATCTAGAATGTACCAAGAATAGGCCAGCAACCAGAAAAACATCTTGAAAGTTTTTTTTTTTTCCCACTTGGTTAGACTATAATAAATTTAGTTTTAATCCTTTATCCAAGTGTAAGCAAACAAAGTTTGCGCCTGAAGTATTTTCAGGACTGAGGTAGCTCGTGGTAAAGGTGGACCAAGCTCTCATTTAAATACAAAGTTTGTGCCTGAAGTATCTTCAGGACTGAGGCAACTCGTGGTAAAGGTGGACCAAGCTCTCATCACTCCTTGTACAGTCCTGAAGATACTTCAGGTGCAAACTTAGTTTAGTTGCTTTGCATTATGGAGAATACTAAGACAAGGAGTGATGAGAGCTTGGTTCACCTTTACCACGAGTTGCCTCAGTCCTGGAGATACTCAGCTGCAAACTTTGTTTGCTTACACTTGGATAAAGGATTAAACTAAATTTATTACAGAAAAACATCCAGGAGGTAGCTGTCCTGTAGCCAGAGGCAACTTGTTGAAGAGCCAGTGGAGGATTATGAGAATTATGCAGTCTTATGGGTGGACTGAAAATCAGTGATTTGGCAATGCAACAGAAATCTGCAAAGGAGCATGTCAGAGTGCACAGTGCATTGTCTCTTATAAATGTGACATAGCAGCAGATGACATAATAAAATTCTGCTGTTTCAGCTAAAAAAAAAAAAAAAGGCAATGTTACAGTGTGTGTATATAGGAGTACCAGTGCTATCAATTGTGGGAAAAGGTCAGCCATTTAAAGAAATTTTGGTTCTGTTTGTTTCATGCTGATGATAGATAGGGTATGGGATTACCTCCAGGCCTAGGCAGTATTTTATTATCATGCATTAAGCCTTGATCCCGGTGAAGCAAATCTGAATGTTATAAGCTATTTCAATTTAGTTGCAGACCAGGTGCATCCCATTGTATTCAACCATTTATTTTTCTAGTAAGGATTATTTCAGCACGGTAATGTTTCATATCGTGTGGTAATCATTCTGAATATGTGGTACATATTCAGAATGGTTCCACAGTGTTGTGTATTTGTGGAATGAGCCAGTCTGAGTTAACTGTGGTACACATTGAAATCTGCTTGGGCCACAATCTCTGTGAAATGCTTGGAGTACATGTCCTGATGAGTTGATATTTTTAGGTCTACAGAAAGGTGCTATAAAATATCTGGCATGCCTGTTGAATTGGCCAATCATCATTCTCTCTCTCCCACACACACACATTATTATTATTATTATCATCATGCATGTTCCTTCAAGTCTAAGGTTTCATTAAAGAGGGCCATTTCAGCCATATTTTTAATACTTGCCACATGCACACACATATATCTTCGAACACATTCACTGAAGACACTGCATCTAATGCTAGCCTATTCCACATGCTCATTATGAAAAGAATCTGAACCTCACATCTTTAGCTAGTTTCCAGAGAAGATTTCAAGTTCTGCCAACATAAGTGGCAAAATCTCACTTATATCTATACTGTAAATACTACTTTAGCTTGTATGTTTCTATCATAGCTTCTCTCCTCCATCTATTTCTCAGACTTTGAAGACCACATGCTTTCTCTCTCTCTCTCCTTGATCTCCTCCTGCCTCTGGATCTTTCCACCTATCTCCCATCTCTTTGGAAACTAGCTGACCATAACTCTATATAGATATGGTCACCTGGTAAGACCATAATCTTCCACTTTTCAAGATTTTCATAAGACCAATTGTGGTCTTATCAAACCCTTATAAAGTGGGAGAATAACTTCCTTTTTCTTAAAAATTGGCAGTTATCTGCACTAATTTCACTATGTGAGCTGCAGTTTTTGTTATCTATAAAGATCAACAGTAGATGTAAAGGAGATGATGTGGCTTGTATGTCACATTATGAGTATACATAAAAAATTAACTACACTTCAGAGGGAAGCAATATGTACATGCTTTCCTCAGATAGTTTATTCAGATAATAATTATTGAACAGCAAATTAGCCCTACTAAGTCTGCATTTAGGAGCATGTTGAAGAAACAGAACTCCCCCTGGTATAATTTTGTAATTTTATAATTATAATAATAATTGTAATTTTATATTTATAATTATAACTCCCCTGGGTTCACATCATCTGCATTCGAAGATGCAAGCATCCACAAGCAATCACTTATTCCTGAATTTATGTAGAGAGCTGCATGTCTTAAACTTTCATGAACAAGAATCTAAAATTCATGGAGCTCTCTGACTTCCTAACTCTATTAATGTAAGAAAAATTAAGTAAATTTTTCTGAAATTAATATAGTTAATATTAAAACGAGGATATTAGGAAAGAACTTGACATTGTCAGCATCCAAGAATGCGTTAGCAGAACTAATTTCAGGTGGTATGGTTACTTGAACAGAATGGGCGAGGAAAGATTAGCAAAATAAGTGTTCTCTGCCAGGTTGGCAGGAAAACGACCCAGAGGAAGACCAGGATATAGGTGGATTGATACGGTACACAGTGCCTTAGACGATAGAAATATAAGATCTGATAATGTTGGAATCTTGACAAGTAACAGACTGATTTGGAGGAAAATTGTGGATAGGAAGTTAGTAATGGTGTAAATTTTTCATGTAGTACTATCATATCCTGTACACCCCTTGAGGGTACATGTCAGGAATTTGATGATGATGATATGATATTAATTTCTCCAAAATACTTTGAATCAGTGGTTCCCAAACTCTGTGCAGTGGTACTGCATTGAACTCACAAGGGTACCATTTGTTCCATTTATTAAGTAGTCTTTACTACTTAATAAATGGAATAGTTACATATTTCTTTCGGCCTATGGATGCCATTGAAAAATTACTGAGATCCTAAGGCTGCCTTGAACCAAGAAAATGGGAAGCTGTGCTTTAAATAATCCAGCCCTAGAGGTTGCTATGGTAGGATATTGCTTATTTTGTCTATTATAATTTTTGAATGGTTACTGATGGTTGTTTGATTGTTAATACCTCATACTCTGTTTCAAAAATTTTTTCAAAGCTTGAAATCCAGTGAACTACCAGTAGGGAACCAAGGAGAACATTAAAAAGCCAGTTACTCGGACAAACTCAGTAACTGGCTTTTTAATGGTAGAATTCAAGATAAGCACCATAGTTATCAGTAGTATCATTAACACGTTCACTGCCAACTACGAGTATACTCGTATGATGCTTACCGCCGGCAACAAGATTACTGTACTGACCTTGAACAAGTGAAAATGCTTGGCTTGTGGAGCTAGCATCAAAACTGTGTATTCTCATAGAAGGTATATGTTCTGCACAAGCCAACTACGAGTATACTCGTATGACGCTTACCGCCGGCAACGAGATTATCGTACTGAATTTGTGGAAGATAATTTGCTCGGCGTACGGGAACAGACTATGCCGAAGTAGCATGGCAGCGAATGTGTTAATAAAGAGACTGGTAGAAAAATTGGAGAAGTGCCACATCGACATAATTGAAATTGATGTAGGTGAGATTCTTCTAAGTAAGAACTACAATGATCAGAGAAAGGAATGAGTAGCTATATTCAAAAGTAATGCACAGATACTTGTGATACAGTTTAATGGAATAATTACAGCACAAAGGGAGATAATTAAATGGCAAGTTTAATTATTTGAATATTTTGTCTCTGTCACTTAGACATCTTCAGCACTCACAGAGGGCACTATTGGCCAGCCTTAGATGTTGAGCTAGAGCCCTAAGAATTAAAGTTACCCAATCTTAGGAAGTTTAATTAGACTATATTTATTAAGATTAGTAATTAATAGGTGTTAGTAAGTCAGTATTAGTAAATTTAAAGTTATACACTTTGGCATGATGCACTATCTAACAGCATGTTATATCATCATCATTATCGTTAAATTCCTGACATTTACTTTCAAGGGGTGTACAGGATATGATAGTACTACATGAACAATTTACATCATTACTAACTTCCTATCTACAATTTTCCTCCAAATCAGTCTGTTACTTGTCAAGACTCCAACTTTATCAGATCTTATATTTCTATCATCTAAGGCACTTTGTACCATATCAATCCACCTATTTCTTGGTCTTCTTCTGGGTCGTTTACCTGCCAACCTGGCAGAGAACACTTGTTTTGCTAATCTTTCCTCGCCCATTCTGTTTAAGTGACCATACCACCTGAGATTAGCTCTGCTAATGCATTCCTGGATGCTGACAATTTCAAGTTCTTTCCTAATATACTCGTTTTTAATATGATATTGCCATTGATGCTATCTGTTCACACCTCCAATCTTTCTTGTTTAACCTCCTTGTTTAACCGGGCGACACCCCAGCGCCAGCATGAAAATTTGTCATGTTGTACAAATTTTGTATATTGGTGCTTAAGGATCAAAGCTGTATAATTGAGAGGAGACCTCCACATAGCCTTTAAAGGAATGCGGAGAACCGACCAGGGCTTCTGAACTAATGTCCAATCCTCACCTTCTCGTGGTGCACCCTGTTGGGTATCTACTTTGATACTGAACGAACGAGGATGGGCTGGCAATTTGGGATTTAGCCGACCAAATTGTATTCTTATTGGTTAAACCAATAAGAATACAAACCATGCCAGCTAGGGCGTCGCCCGGTTAAACAAGGCCCCCGTTGTTTTCGCCAGGGAACCAGGGTGAACAGCGAAAAGTTAGATACTGGAACAAATCTGAAAACAAACCCCAACTTAACATCACCAGAGTTAAAGATCGGTGCTATCAACGTAAGAAGCCTGAATGGCAAAGAAATGGAGCTAGCGGAGGAATTAGATAAGTACCAGATCGACATAATAGGGGTGACTGAAACAAAAAAGACCAAAACTGGTGAGATCTTTCTGAGCAATAAATACAAAATGTTATATTCAGGCAATGACAATCAAGGAAAAGAAGGTGTAGCCATAGTATTCAACACAAAATACGAGGCTAATCTTCTTGAATGGCAGTCAGTCTCAAGTAGAGTAATGTGGGCAAATATGACAATGGGGAACTGGACAATGAGACTTATTTGTGCCTATGGTCCCACAGAAGGTTCTACTAAGGTAGAAGTGGAGGAATTTTTTGAGGCTTTAGAAAAAGCAACTGACACAATGAAAAAGGAAAAGTTGGTCCTTGTGGGGGATCTAAATAGCAGAGTAGGAAATGATTGTGAGACATACAAAAATATTTTGGGAAAATTTGGAGAAAAGAGCAAAGCTAATAATAATGGCAAATATCTGTTGGATTTCTGCTCAGGACATGGACTGGTTATTACTAACACCATGTTCCAACATAAAATTGTGCACAAATTCACATGGAGAGAAGAGGCTAGGAATAAGAAAAGTGTCATTGACTTTTCTTATTCCTAGGATGTTAGATATGTTATTGTTGATAGTGATGTTTTCTCCCTGGTGCAGGACACCAGAGTGTACAGATGATTTGAAATTGGAAGTGATCACTATTTAGTCTTGAGCAGGATAAAATTGAATTTCATATTGAAAAGAATAACATGTAAGAAAGTTTTAAAGCGAATAAAAGTTGAGCAGCCCTCAGATGTGAACTGTAGGCTAAAATACACAAAGATTATTGAAAAGAAAATGAAAGAGTTTGAGAACAGGAATCAAACTTTGGAGATTCATTGGCAAATTCTGAAGAAAACATTGATTGATTCTGCCAGAGAAGCATGTGGTGAGGTTGTGTGCAAGGATAAAAAAATCAGAACTCCCTGGTGGACACAGGAAGTTAAAGAGGCAGTGAAGGAAAAGAAGAAAGCATATCAAAAGTTCCTGGCAAATAAGTCAGCTTTTACTCTTACAGAATACAGAGACAAATGTAAGAAAGCTAAACACTGTGTAAAACTAGCTAAACAAAAGTCATGGGAGGACTTTGGCAAGAATATAGAAAATAAATATCAAGAAGGTGGTAAAATATTCTGGAGGTTGTTGAAGAAGCTTAGGAATGGAGGAAAGAGTGCTATAAAAGAAGTTAGAGATGATAAAGGTGACATGAAAACAGGAGAAAAAGATATCCTTGAAGTATGGAGTAATTACTTTGAAAAACTGCTAAATGAAACAAGCAGTGATGGCAGCATAGTGTTAAAAAACACTGACCAGGCATGCAGTCAGGAATACATATCCATACTTGAAGTAGAAAAAGCCATCAAAGGCTTGAAATGTGGAAAGGCAGCAGGAGTAGATGATATTCGACCAGAAATGCTGAAGTATGGTGGTATAAGAGTCTTACAGTGGCTGCACTGCATAGTTCAGAAAGCCTGGACAGAGGGACGAATTCCCGATGATTGGAGTAGAGCTCTCATAGTACCCATATATAAAAAGGGAAATAAAACTGAATGAGAATTACAGAGGTATTTCCCTATTGAGTGTTCCTGGTAAGATCTATGCAAGTATACTTGAGAAACGGTTGAGAAGAATTGTGGAAGAAAAGCTTGGTGAAGAACAAGCTGGATTCAGGCCAAATAGAGGCTGTCAGGATCAGATCTTCACTTTACGACAAATGGTCGATAAAGCATGGGAATATAACAAAGATCTGTATTTAAGTTTTGTCGATTTGGAAAAGGCATATGACAAGGTACCAAGAGAGAATCTATTCAATACGCTGCAGTTATATGGTGTCAATGGGGCATTATATCAAGCAATACTTAGTCTTTATTTGAGTTGTAAGTCAGCAGTTAGAATTGAAGGAAGTACAGGAAGATGGTTTAATGTTAAATCTGGTGTGAGACAAGGATGTACGTTATCCCCTCTGTTATTCATTATCTATATAGATCACGTTATGAAGGAAAGTGGTATTAAACCTGATATCAAAATTGGAGATGTTAATGTCAGCTCTTTGCTTTATGCGGATGATGTTATACTTCTAAATAAATCTGCTACAAGTCTGCAAGATTCTCTGACTAAAGTGAATAGCTGTTGTAATAGATATGGTATGAAGGGCAGCAATAAAAAGACAAAGACAATGAAAATAGGCAGAATCGTTGAAAATGTCAACTGTGTTGTGAATGGAGAACCTGTGGAACAAGTAAAATATTTCAGCTACTTAGGCACAATTTTTACTGAAGATGGTAAATTAAATATAGAAATAGACAACAGAATCAGCAAAGCTGGTATGGTGGGAAGTCAATTGAATAAATTCATATGGAATAAGAGAGAAATTAGTCGGAACACTAAATTAGCTGTATACAAGACAGTGTTCAAACCAGTTTTAACTTATGGATCTGAGAGCTGGGTCAGAAGTAAAACACTTGACCAAAGACTGGAGACCGCAGATATGAGAGTCCTGAGAAAGATTATAGGCGTGAACAGATGGCATCAATGGCATTATCATATTAAAAATGAGGATATTAGGAAAGAACTTGACATTGTCATCATCCAGGAATGCATTAGCAGAGCTAATCTAAGGTGGTATGGTCACTTAAATAGAATGGGAGAGGAAAGATTAGCAAAACAAGTGTTCTCTGCCAGGTTGGCAGGAAAACGACCCAGAGGAAGACCAAGATATAGGTGGATTGATACGGTACAAAGTGCCTTAGATGATTGAAATATAGGATCTGATAATGTTGGAGTCTTGACAAGTAACAGACTGATTTGGAGGAAAATTGTAGATAGGAAGTTAGTAATGATATAATTTTTTATGTAGTAGTGTCATATCCTGTAAATCCCTTGAGGGTACATAGCAGGAATTTGATGATGATGATTTAAGCCAATAAGAATACAATTTGGTCGGCTAAATCCCAAATTGCCAGCCCATCCTCGTTTGGTCAGTATCCAGGTAGATACCCAACAGGGTGCACCACAAGAAGGTGAGGATTGGACATTAGGTCCGAAGCCCTGGTCGGTTCTCCGCTTTCCTTTAATGGCTATATGGAGGTCTCCTCTCAGTTATACAGCTTTGTCCCTTAAGCACCCCATCATGTTATACTGGTGGGATTATACTTGGAGTAACTAACAAGGCTAGAGATTCTGAAGTTATGGTTGAAGGAAAATTAAAGTTTTCAAAGGTCAGATAACAAAAATTGCAAATACAACTTAGAATAATTGCAGTGTTGAAACAAACATTGACATGTAAGGATATGGAAGTCATTTTGCCACTTTACAAAGCCTTGGTATGATTGCACTTGGACCGCTGTGAGAAGATTTGGTTTCAAAAGGGATAAAAGAGCTGCTAAAAAAAAAAGCTTCAAAGAAGAGTTACAAAGATGATATCGGATTATGGAATGTAGATATTACAAGGATAGATTGAGAGTATGTGGACTGCAGACACTGGTAGACAGAAGAAAGATGGATGATATGATAGCGATCTATAAAGTTTGAGAGAATGTTACAGGGGTTCTTGGTTTGATAAAATTTTATTATTATTATCCCAAGATCCCCATTATTATTATCCCAGGATCAGACTCATCGTGGGAGACCCTTTGTCATACACACAGCTCATCATACCAAGCCTTTAATACATTCAAATTCTGTGGAGACACCACTCTCAGGCAGTGCATTCCAATCATTCACAACTCTCCAAGCAAAAAACCTGCTTCTCACCCCCTTGCTCACACCCTTCTTATACAACTTCCAGGAATGACCTTTTGTTCTCCCACCATTTTTATGAAAAACCTCTTCAATGTTAATCATATAACAACCCCTTACCAACTTATGTGTCTCTGTCATATCCCCCCCCCCCTCTCCATCTCCCTCCTATCCACTAGACTCTGTAATGGCATCTTCTCAACCTTCCTTCATACTGAACATCCTAGAGACCAGAAACCACCTTACTCACGCACCTCTGGACTCTTTCCAATACTTCTTCACCCTTTTGAAAACTAGTTGACCATATCTGTGCACAGTAATTACATGGCCTAATAAAAGCTTCATACGTTGGAATCAGAATCTCCTTACTTCACAAAGTCAGTGTCCTCTTCATCATTGCCAGAATTCATTGTTATTATACAGACCTCACAATTTTGGCAACAGGTCCTCTAAATTTTGGATTCCTATCCACCATCACCCAAAGATCTATTTCCTCCACCTTCAACAGTATATCCCCCACCAAACATAAAAACTACATCCCAACTTTTCCAAATTTTAAAACATTACATTTCACATTTAACTGGCATTCCCACATCTGTACCCATTTACTTATTCTCTTCAAATCCTCTTGAAATGCCACAATGCCTGTTTTCCTCCTCATAGTTCCCAACTTTGCATCATCTGTAAACAACTGAAATTCCCCATTCAAATCTTCATCAGTATTGCTGTTTAACCTGTATTAACATACAGGTTAAACAGCAATAGCCCTAAAACAGATCCCTGAGACTCACCAATAGAGTGACTTTCCTCTTCCAGGATATTGCTGTCTGATAGATATCTTGCTGATATCTATCAGACAGCCAATCTCCAATCCACTGCATTAATCTAATATCCAGCCTCATCTGCTTGTTTGACCATCAACTTATCATGTACTCAAGCCTTTGCAAAATCGAAGTACACCACTGTGTATCCATCTCCCTCATTCAATGCTGTCTTATTGTAATAAGTCAGTAGATTACTAAAACATGACCTCCCTTTAGCAAATATATGCTGTCCATCAAAAGATAACACCACTATTGTCAAGTCAATTCTGGATCTTCTCACTAACTGCTCCAAGAATAACCATGATGCTTGACACACAGATTTGCCTATAATTCAATGCTTGAGTTCTGTCACCTCCCTTATAAAGCAGTACAATCTTGCCTTCCTTCCACTCCTTTGGAACTTGATCCACTGTAAGATTCACATTGAACAAATATGCCAAGGTTGCTGTCATTTCCATGGCACATTTCCTCAAAATATGTGGTGATATATCACTATTCCCACAGCCCTATTAACATCTAGTTTATGTCACTTCCACATATAACTCTCGCTCGCTCACAACACTGCTCTCATACTCCACGATGTACATTCACAGCAGTTATCCTTACCAGTTTTTTCCAATCAATATCATCCTACCATAGTCATTGTTTTTTTTTTTTTTTTTTTTTGCTGGCTACGTATCAAAAGAAATCCCTAGCTGTTTTTGGCTTCATTAGGGCAGTGCTGAAGCCTGCACTTTTGCTACCCTTACAAACCAAGTCACCCTCATTGCACTTACTTTGTATTCCTTGTGGAATTGATTATTACTGCCTCCTAGTAGGTTGCCTCCATAATGCCTTTTTTTTCTGTGTATTGCATGCTTAATCTCTTAATTAATCCATTTCACCTACCTTAGTTAATTTTCTGGCCTTGGGAATACATTTAGACATTGCTTCTACTAGATAGTTCTTGAAATTCTCGTGGAAAGGCTTAGACGTTGGTTATGCATTTTTTACTAAATAATTTAAGGAAATTACGTCAACTAGGATATACCTAATGAAGCCAGGATATACCTAAAGAATACCCTAATGAAGCCAAAAACAGCTAGGGATTTCTTTTGATATGTAGCCAACAAAAAAAAAAAAAAACAGTGACTATGGTAGGATGACATTGATTGGAAAAAAATGATAAGGATAACTGCTTTGAATGTACATCATGGAGAGTATGAGAGCAGTGGGTGATGAGGAGGAGAGACTAGGAAGAAAGCCACGATAATACACCGTAGTAAATACAAATATGAAAGGCTTTTCATGGAATCAGCTTCAGACCTAAGAAACAATCCAAATCTCAACAAATTTGGATGCATGAGACTGCCTCAAATTTGGGAAACCTACATCAGAAGACCTTCAGCCCAATCGCCCAAGAATACCAACATTGCCCACTAGGGGGCACCATCAGGACTTAAGGAGAAATAATAGCTTCCTGCTTCTTCCTCACTTACTGTTTGTTGTGTCTGCGTGCACGTGTCTTGTTCTAAAGTTTCTTGAAAATGGCAATATGTTTCGTGACGTTGCCGAAATATTGAAGTATATTAAAATTTATTTTAATGTATATCCTAGTTGACATTGTAATTTCCTTAAATTATTTAATAAAAAATAGTTCTTGAAAGTAGATCAATGCTACTTCAGTAGCATTGATCTTCTTTCCATCGAACTCCTCATTCCATGCTACATCTGCAAGTTGTCTGAGATTCTCATAATCAACAGCCTTGCAGTCCCACATATACCCTTTCCTCATGGAAGTCCTCACATGGTTTGCAACCACTTAGGTTACTCTCACTTAATGGTTACTCTCACAAAGATTTGACACATTTGTAATGACAGCCTCTGATGAGATGATCAAATCCAAGATCCTCATGTGCTGCTCTCTGTTACATACTGCCTGAGGTAGTTGATCCTCAAAAACATAAGGAATTAATTTTCTTTACTTCCAGTTGTTATCTTGTCATTCTAATCTATATGGCCAGAATTAAAATCACCCATAATTATCACCCTTTTCCTATCTGCTTGGCTATTTCTTATACATTTCATGGTCACTACCCTCTATAGCAACATCTGTCTAAACATTTCATTCTCTTCACCTCTGTCTCACATATACTACCTAAAACCACCACTATTTGCACCTTGCATCTCTGCTTTGTATGGACATAACTCCTTTTCTGTTATCAATCTCGTTGACAAACATCAACATCACACCCTTCCATCTCTATTCCTGTCAGGATGTCATCCTCATCCAACCACATCTCACTCATTCTAACAAATTTTTGGGTGAATGAACTCGATCAATGTAAGTTTCACTCCCCTTGTTTCTAATACTTCTAGCATTCATATACAAATATAACAGTCCTTTCTGGATCTACAACAAGTTTTGCTGATCTTGTTATTAGATGTGAGTTCTCCATGCCTTCATCGGCTCATTTCTCTCTCTCTCTCATTACTCATCCCAGAACCCTCTTCAAATGCAGCTGTTCTCTCTACATCCCAGGCCATCCCATTCCTTTCCCGACTACACATCACTTCCTCTTTGAGCATCGACCTTTCTCGTGCTGTGTCCACCCTGAGTCTTCCTGTTTCCCTGTCTGTCTTGCATGCTTGTTCTCTCATTCTCTACACTCGTGCTACCCACATCTCCATTCATAAGCACTACTTCAATCCCTCCTTCCTTACTTTTCTGCTCTCTCTCACACATCACTTTTTACTTGTTCAAATTCATTCTTTGCAATCATCCCCCCTTCCCCCCCAGAAGCATTCTCCCCAAATGACACACCAAAATCATTCAAATGCAGTCCATTACTATTATGCAGTAATGGTATGTATTTGAATGCAGATAATACATTTGTATTATTCCCCTGTCGATTAGACAAGTGAATAACACACTTGTATTAACACATGCACACAGGCACTACTTCAGTAACTGAGGGAAAATGGGGAAAAATACAGGGAGGCTTATAGTCCTAAAAGTATGCCATCTTTTGTTTTTGTTTGGAAGCTCTTGTCCTGACTTCATGTTAGGGGCTTAATAGAATATATATATATATATATATATATATATATATATATATATATATATATATATATATATATATATATACAGCACTCGGAAAAGATTAAATCTGATTTTAAAACTTAAAAAAAAACTTCTTTCCTTCTAACATATTAGGTCTCTTTTCCTTTGCCATCAATTCTGGTTATTTTTCTTGGAAGAACAAAATTTACAAACAGATAGAGGGAACTGCTATGAGTCCTCCCCCCCCCCCCCCCATCCCCTCTTGCCAATTTTTATATGGAAAAAATTTTGAAAACTGAGCCATGGACTCAGCCTCCTCTCAAACCTCTATCTGGCTAAGACACGAAGGTGATGGTTCTCCATTTGGCTTCATGGCCCAGACATATTAGACGCCTTCCCTTGTCAAGTCAACAGCCTACATTCAAAAATCCAGTTTATGATGGAAAAAGAAAATAACAATAGTTTATCCTTGTTAAAAAAGGTTTAATTTTCTTGACCAAAAAGCTCTGGAAAAACTTTTATTGGGATTATATTGATCAAGTGTATATAATAAACAACTAAGTTATACCAACTAAGTCTGTTGGCATCTTCAGGGTACATAGCTGATGTAAGGCACTAAAAAGTAAGAAACTGTTACAAACTAAAATCAACCGATTCCAATTATATTAAACAAAGAACAGAGTGCGTACAATACATTCATAGAGCGTGGATGATCTCACTTGTTGTTATTTAGGAACATTCTATAGTTGGCACACTATAATTCAGTTCTGGCGAGTCGAAGGATCTAATAAGGGTCTTCCAGATCACAGGCAAGATTAGTCCTTGGTTCCTGTTAAGGTTTTGTGTACAGCGGGCAACTGTTGTGGCCTCCTTAAAAATTCGGCAGCGGAAGTCCTCCTCCATGTAAGGAATGGTGCTTCTATCCCACTCTATGGTATGGTATGGTTTGTTCTTGAGAAATTTAACGCTAACCCCGATTTTTCTTCTCTGTTATTATTGACGTCACCTATATGTTCTTTTTGCCTAATTTCAAGGCTCCTTGAAGTTTTGGCCAATGTAATTCAAGCTGCACGAGCATGGTATGTTATAAACCCCAGCATATTTGGAGAAAGGATGGCTATCTTTTGGAGATCTTAAGAATTGTCTAATCGTTTCTGTGGGTTTAAAGGCCACTCTTATTTTATGTGGTCTAAGGAGTCTAGCAATCTTATTGGAAACTGTCCCTAAGTATGGAATGACGATGGTAGAAATATAACGTGCATCATTTGTTGTCTTTATCGGGGTTCAGAGAAAAGTTTCTTGTGGACGAGTCTTCGAGGAAATCCATTCATGGTAAGGTTAGTGGATATCAGGGATAGTTCTTGTTGATCTGTTGTAAGGAGAGAGGCACGGTTCTTCAACATGTGTACAATACTAAGTTTCTGAGAAATGTGGTGTGACGAAGTGAAATGTAAATAACGTCCTGTATTGGTAGGTTTGCGGTAAACTGAGAGGTTGATACCACCATTCGGAAGCTTCTTAAAGTGTCCAGAAATGATAATTGGTTATCTTCTTCAAATTCTAGAGTGAATTTGATTGTGTGGTGTAGAGAGTTGATTTTCTTAAGAAAGTCGAACAGGTCCTTTTTTGTGTGGTTCCAAACGATAAAGATATCATCCACGTATCTCCGCCATACTGTGGGGTTAGGGTCTGTTTGAGTTAAGATTTTACTTTCAAAATCTTCCATAAAGAGATCAGCACAAGATGGAGAGAAGGGGCTACCCATTGCAAGGCCAGTCATTTGCTGATATATGGTTTTATTCCGTAAGAAAAAGTTTGATGTTAAACAATGACGGAACAGTGAAGTAACGTCTTGTGGGAGCAAACTTCCTAAA
Organism: Typopeltis vanoorti; assembly: GCF_054136105.1. Taxonomy (NCBI): domain Eukaryota; kingdom Metazoa; phylum Arthropoda; class Arachnida; order Uropygi; family Thelyphonidae; genus Typopeltis; species Typopeltis vanoorti. The sequence continues at coordinate 97,150,115 of NC_143564.1, forward strand.
ATGTTGATCACTTCCTCCACAGGGATGTTAGTGAATAGAGATGTAACATCCAGGCTGGCGAGTAAATCCATATTGGAGATAGAGATGTTGTTCAGTTTCTCAACGAAATGTTGCGAATTTCGTATATAAGTGTCCGAATTATGGATGTGAGGTTTGAAGGGGCCTGCCAGGTGTTTAGATGACAGATAAGTTGGCGAATTGATTCCATCCACAATCGGGCATAGTGGTATTCCATTTTTGTGTACCTTAGGAGCGCCATATAGTCTTGGTGTTAGTGGATGCATGGATTTCAATCTTCGTTTTAAGTCTGTAGACCAGTTCTCCATATGACGTATTAAATCGTTGGTATCATTGTGGTTCTTTAGTGTTGGGTCTGTGACTAGGACATGGTAGGTTGATGTATCCGACAATAAGCTGTTAATCTTATCTTCGTAATCACTGGTATTTAAAATCACTGTTGAATTTCCCTTATCTGCCTTCAATATGATAATGTCTTTCTTTTTCTTCAAACCGTACAATGTTCTTTTTTTGATAACTTAGTTGTTTATTATATACACTTGATCAATATAATCCCAATAAAAGTTTTTCCAGAGCTTTTTGGTCAAGAAAATTAAAACGTTTTTTAACATGAATAGAATCCATGGGGAAACCAAAAGAAAGGTACGCCGTTTTGAATTTCTTAAATGTAAAAAAGCCAAACTATTAAATCACCTCACTTTTTTGAAAAGATGTAGAGATAACAAGATTATTCCAAAGTTTCTATTTTTAAAAGAACAATTCCATTCAAGACGAGCGAAACATATTTATTTTAAAACAATTTTTGGCACTTCTACGTGAAAGGATACAACATACCAGATTTCTTTTAAGCCAAATAGATCTAGACTGTTATCAGATTTATGACGATATTTCTAGTACTTTAGATCAAGATATATGGTCGCATTTGAATAGAATGGTCGCTACTAGCTATGATAAAGCCTTTACAACAAGCAAACGAAACCAAATCAAAAAATTTAATGAACTTTATACAAAACGTTTTAAGTCCAAATCTTCTATACCAGACAGCAGAGCTATTTTTAATTTATCGGATCATGTATTAACAAAACCAGAGCTCAGTATACTTAAAAAAAGGTTTTAATTTTGCGATAACACCTCATAATGTCCCTAAAGTGGATATCATTTGTAATATAGAAAAGGCAGTCTCATTGTTACCAGAACCAATAGCTAATAATATTAGATTAAAAAATAGTATCCTCCTCTCATCTTCCAGAACTCCTAACAAAAACATCACTAATCTAGAAAAAAGAACATTGTATAGTTTGAAGAAAAAGAAAGACATTATCATATTGAAGGCAGATAAGGGAAATTCAACAGTGATTTTAAACACCAGTGATTACGAAGATAAGATTAACAGCTTATTGTCGGATACATCAACCTACCGTGTCCTAGTCACAGACCCAACACTAAAGAACCACAATGATGCCAACGATTTAATACGTCATACGAAGAACTGGTCTACAGACTTAAAACGAAGATTGAAATCCATGCATCCACTAACACCAAGACTATATGGCACTCCTGAGGTACACAAAAATTGAATACCACTATGCCCGATTGTGGATGGAATCAATTTGCCAACTTATCTGTTATCTAAACACCTGGCAGGCCTCCTCAAACCTCACATCCATAATTCGGACACTTATATACGAAATTCGCAACATTTCGTTGAGAAACTGAACAACATCGCTATCTCCAATACGGATTTACTCGCCAGCCTGGATGTTACATCTCTATTCACTAACATCCCTGTGGAGGAAGTGATCAACATTTTAGGAAGTTTGCTCCCACAAGACGTTACTTCACTGTTCCGTCATTGTTTAACATCAAACTTTTTCTTATGGAATAAAACCATACATCAGCAATTGACTGGCCTTGCAATGGGTAGCCTCTTCTCTCCATCTTGTGCTGATCTCTTTATGGAGGATTTTGAAAGTAAAATCTTAACTCAAACAGACCCTAAACCCACAGTATGGTGGAGATACATGGATGATGTCTTTATCGTTTGGAACCACACAAAAAAGGACCTGTTTGACTTTCTTAAGAAAATCAACTCTCTACACCACACAATCAAATTCACTCTAGAACTTGAAGAAGATAACCAATTATCATTTCTGGACACTTTAAGAAGCTTCCGAATGGTGGTATCAACCTCTCAGTTTACCGCAAACCTACCAATACAGGACGTTATTTACATTTCACTTCGTCACACCACATTTCTCAGAAACTTAGTATTGTACACATGTTGAAGAACCGTGCCTCTCTCCTTACAACAGATCAACAAGAACTATCCCTGATATCCACTAACCTTACCATGAATGGATTTCCTCGAAGACTCGTCCACAAGAAACTTTTCTCTGAACCCCGATAAAGACAACAAATGATGCACGTTATATTTCTACCATCGTCATTCCATACTTAGGGACAGTTTCCAATAAGATTGCTAGACTCCTTAGACCACATAAAATAAGAGTGGCCTTTAAACCCACAGAAACGATTAGACAATTCTTAAGATCTCCAAAAGATAGCCATCCTTTCTCCAAATATGCTGGGGTTTATAACATACCATGCTCGTGCGGCTTGAATTACATCGGCCAAACTTCAAGGAGCCTTGAAATTAGGCAAAAAGAACATATAGGTGACGTCAATAATAACAGAGAAGAAAAATCGGGGTTAGTGTTAAATTTCTCAAGAACAAACCATACCATACCATAGAGTGGGATAGAAGCACAATTCCTTACATGGAGGAGGACTTCTGCTGCCGAATTTTTAAGGAGGCCACAACAGTTGCCCGCTGTACACAAAACCTTAACAGGAACCAAGGACTAATCTTGCCTGTGATCTGGATGACCCTTATCAGATCCTTCAACTCACCAGAACTGAATTATAGTGCCAACTATAGAATGTTCCTAAATAACAAGTGAGATCATCCACGCTCTATGAATGTATTGTACGCACTCTGTTCTTTGTTTAATATAATTGGAATCGGTTGATTTTAGTTTGTAACAGTTTCTTACTTTTTAGTGCCTTACATCAGTTATGTACCCTGAAGATGCCAACAGACTTAGTTGGTGAAACTAGTTGGTATAACTTAGTTGTTTATTATATACACTTGATTAATATAATCCCAATAAAAGTTTTTCCAATAGTTTATCCTTCCTAGACACCTTAGTTATGCTCCTTCCTAATAGTAAACCTTACTTCATCGTATATAAAAAAACCTAAGCACACAGGCAGATATATTCATAAACTCTGCCGCCACCACCATCCCTCTGAACAACATGGATCCTTTCTTTTAGGCTTACACGGTGATCCAAATACGTTTTGGAAAATTATGGAGACAACTACCGTGTTTGAGTAAAACTTTAGTTTAATATAAACTAAAATCCACTTTCGATGTTTCAATCTTTATATCAAGGTCATCTTCTGGAGCATATGCACTATATACAGAAAACAATCTACACTACAATCTACATGGTTTGTTAAAGTTACTGACCAGCCGTTACAACAATTATTGGCCTGATCTCTGCCAATAATAAAAAATATACATCAACGCTAGAGTCCTATTATTAATATTATCTACTGGTTGTAAAATTACACTGGGAGCAACAACAAGTCTATGTGTGTGTGTGTGTGTGTGTGTGTGTGTATATATATATATATATATATATATATATTAACACCATGATCATACATATACATTCCAACCAGTTGGTATGGAATGGTTTCCAATACTGGCTGAGGTTGCCTAGAGTCCCGATGTATGCTGGATACTACCTATTAGGTGGGCTGAATGTGTGCCATCCAAATTCTTGGAATTTTCATGCCACCATTATTGTTGATATTTAGGTGGTTTATCAGAATTTCGCAGGCTTCCTTAAATTTTCTTTCATACTAGGTTTTAGTATGGCATAAAGAGCAAGTACTTTTCCAGTCGATTTGATGTAAGGTATTAAGAGTGTGATCTGAGAGGCTTGCTTCACCAAAATTGTTATTTAATGTGTCTTATATATTCTTTCGTACGTATAGGGATTGTACATCCTGTTTCACCAATGTATGGTAAGTTACAGTTGAAGTGGATGCAATAAACTCCAGGATATGCTAAAAGGAGAGGATCCTTAGAGGAGTTGAATATGTTTTTAAGTTTAGTAGGCAAGTTAAAGGCAGCATTGAGGTTATAATGGTGTAAGATTCTGTTGATTTTTTCCGATAACCCTTTAATGTATGGGATGGCTATGGTTTTACTGTAGTCTAGATTCTTTTTTGTTGATGTTTTTTATTTTATATTTTATTGATTTGTATTTTATTGATAGTATTTTTGTTATAGCCATTATTTATGAATGTGTCGCTGATGATTTTTAGTTCCTGTTTCAGAGCTTGCTGGTTGGAGCAAATTGATATAGCTCTGTTTTTGAGGGTGTTAATGACTCCATATTTTTGTGATGGGTGGTGGTATGAATTAGCATGTATGTATTGGCCAGTATGTGTGTTTGTGGTAGACCGTGAAGGATAGACTGCCTGAAGGAAGATGTGTGACCAGTGTATCTAGGAACGGGAGCGAGTTCTGATTTTCAATTTCGATGGTAAATTGTATGCGTCCATGTTGTTTGTTCAGGTGGCTAAGGAATGTGTTAAGCATTTTTTGCCCATGCAGCCAGATAACGAACACATCAATGTATCTAAGGTATGCTGTAGGTTTTAGAGTGGCAGAATCAAGAGCACTTTGATCAAAAGTTTCCATATAGAAGTTAGCGATGGGGGGGGGGGATAGTGGTGAGCCCATGGCTGTACCCTCTTTTTGTAGGTAAAATTTATTTTGCCACACAAAGTAACTAGACCATAGTACATGGGCAAAGAGGACCGTAATGTCAGGTGGAAATTTGTTCTGTAGTAGAAGGATGTGTCATTGATTGGGACATTTGTAAAAAGGGCAGAAATGTTGAAACTGACTAATAAGTGTCCGCACGGTTAGCCTAGTAGTTATGCACTTCGCAACCATATGCCTGGGAAAGGAGTGTCCTGTTCGATTCTTGTCGTCAACGTGAGGGGCTTAAGGATCTTTCTCAGACATAGCCCAGTTAGCCAGTCTTGGGCATCGACAGCAGGGTTTTTCTCCCCAGTTTATCTGGGGTTTTCCCTCCCGCAAGCAGGCAAACCGGCCCTGTGAACACACGGATTACAGTCAGGAATACTTAAGACCCAGCCATAGACCTGATTCGCCAGGCCTATGCCAGTCCCGAGCCCGGATAAAATTTGGGGGGGGACTGAGATGGTGCCATAGTTCCCCGTAAAAGGGGCCTCACGGCTGTTATATCATCATATGAATAAATAAATGAGTAATAAGTCGTCTTTGTTGAGTGTTTTGTTTTTAATTTTGTTTATAAAGTGTTGTGTGTTCTTTATGTGGGGGGGGGGGGGATGAGCTACCAACTCCTTGAATGCTGAAGCTAATTTCTTGACTAAGTGGTAATTAGGGCTATCTATTCCTTCCACAATAGGTTGAAGTGGCACATTTTGTTTGTGTACTTTCGGGACACCATATATTCTGGGAGAGCGGGTATAAGTTTTTTAACCATGTCTGATGGCCATGAAGTGACAGACTTAAGTAGTTTCTCTGTTTTATTCTTTATCCTGTTTGTTGGGTTATAGTTTACCAGCTGATAGGTGCTGTTATCGGATACTAGTTGATTCATTTGATGGATGGATGTTGACCTGTCAAGGATGACAGTGGCATTGCCTTTATCTGATTTCGTTTTAATGATGTCTTGGTTGGCTTTCAATGACTTTATCGCTGCTAGTTCCATTTTTGTAAGATTGTTATGTATGGTTTTCTTATTGTTCAGAACATTGCTGGTTTCTGATCATATTTTATCTACTAATATGTTGGGTAGGGACCTAATGCCTCTTTCTATGTGGTAAATAAAATCCAATTTATTGACCTTTTCAGGTGCTATTGCTTAGTTAAGGCCTTTTTCAACTAGCGCAAGTTGGCCGCTATTTAAGGTGTGGCTTGATAAGTTGATCACACGGTTCTTGCTTGCAGGTGGTTGGTTGCTCCTTGTCTCCCTTGTTTGTTGTTCACTGTTGGAGCTGTTTACCGGGGAGGAGATCTCCTGATTGGTTGGATTTGTATGATTGGCAGCCATATTTTGCCGTTGTTTCAAAATGTGAAATTTGGCCTTGAGTTTTTCTTTATTATTTTCCAGGATATATTTGGACGAATTGTCAATAATTCTTCCAAGTACTTGTAGAATATCTGGATTTATATAACTCGATAGTTCAGATTGCAATTTTGAAACAATTTTGAGTTATTGCTAGGTTTTGGCAGGCTGTTTGGATTTGCTCTCTAAGCATTGCTTTCTCTGTGCAGTCATATATACAAAGTGCTTTAGCGGATGTAAATTTATTTTTCAGCTTAATGCAGATAAGAATAAGGTTATTGTCTCTGCATCTCTTTAAAAAGGCCAGCCGATTGATCAGGAGGGAAATATGTATCTTTAACTTACCATACTGATTGCAACGCTTGTGGGTATCATTTCCATGGATGATGTGAATCCTTTTTTTTAGGCTTACACGGTGATCCAAATACATTTTGGAAAATTATGGAGACAACTACCATGTTTGAGTAAAACTTTAGTTTAATATAAACTAAAATTCACTTTCGATGTTTCGACCTTTATATCAAGGTCATCTTCTGGAGCATATGCACTATATACAGAAAACAAGCTACACTACAATCTACATGATTTGTTAAAGTTACTGACCAACTGTTACAACAATTATTGATACTTTCTAATACCTGTCTTTCAATAATCCACTTATCCAAGCCTATGATTTTTATTCTAATCCTATATTCTCCAGTTTATACAACTACCTTTCATGTGGTGTTCTAGAAAAGTGCAACACAATCATCAAATTCCTGATATGTACACTCCTTGAGGGTACCCTCAAGGAGTATATGGTATTATGATAGTACTACATGCAGAACTTACATCATTACTAACTTCCTATCAACAATTTCCCTCCAAATCAATCTGTTATCTGTCAAGACTCTAACATTAACAGATCTTATATTTCTGTCTTCTAAGGCACTTTTTACTGTATCAATCCACTTACATCTTTGTCTTCCTCTGGGTCTTTTTACCTGCCAGAGAACACTTGTTTTACTAATCTTTTCTCTCCCTTTCTGTTTAAGTGACCATACCACCTGAGATTAGCTCTGCTAACACATCCCTGGATGCTAACAATGTAAAGTTCTTTTCTAATATCCTTGTTTTTAATATGATTTTGCCATTGATACCATCTGTTCACGCTCCTAATTTTTCTCAGGACTCTCCTATTTGTGGTCTCTAGTCTTCGGTCAAGTGTTTATTTCTAACCCACATCTTTGGATCATCATCATAAAATTCCTGATATATACCCTCAAGGGATGTACAGGATATGATAGTACTACATGAAAAATTACATCATTGCTAACTTCCTATCCCTGATTTTCTTCCAAATCAGTCTGTTACCTGTCAAGACTCCAATATTATCAGATCTTATATTTCTGTCTTCCAAGGCACTTTTTTTTACTGTATCAATCCGCCTATATCTTTGTCTTCCTCTGGGTCTTTTTCCTGCCAACCTGGCAGAGAACACTTGTTTTGGTAATCTTTCCTCTCCCATTCTGTTTAATACTCTTATTAATACTGTTTAAATGACCATACCACCTGAGATTAGCTCTGCTAACCATTCCTGGATGCTGACAATGTCAAGTTCTTTCATAATATCCTCGTATTTAATATGATATTGCCATTGATGCCATCTGTTCATGCCCCTAATCTTTCTCAGGACTCTCATATCTGTGATTTCTAGTTTTTGGTCAAGTGTTTTACTTCTGACCCAGCTCTCAGATCCATAAGTTAAAACTGGTTTGAACACTGTCTTGTATACAGCTAATTTAGTGTTCAGAGTAATTTCTCTCTTATTCCATATAAATTTATTATTTAGTTGACTTCCTACCATACCAGCTTTCTTGATTCTGTTGTCTATTTCTTAATTTAATATAACATCTTAAATTGTACCTAGTAGCTGAAATGTTTTACTTGTTGTATAGGTTCTCCATTCACATTTTTATGTTGGAACATTGTGTTAGTAATAAGCAATCCATCTCCTGAGCAAAAATCCAACAGGTATTTGAAATTATTATTAGCTTTGCTCTTTTTTTTCAAATTTTCCCAAAATATTTTTGTATGCCTGACAATTATTTCCTACTCTGCTATTTAGATCGCCAACAGGAACCAACTTTTCTTTTTTCATTGTGTTAGTTGCTTTCTCTAAAGCCTCAAATAATTCCTCAAATTCTACCTCAGTAGAACCATCCTTGGTACCATATGTCTCATTGTCTAGTTCCCCATCCTGATATTTGCACGCATCACTGTCCTTGATATTGCCTGCCATTCAAGAAGATTAGTCTCATATTTAGTGTTGAATACTATAGCTACTCCTCCTTTTCTCTGATTGTTATTGTCTGAATATAACATTTTGTATTCATTGCTTAGAAAGATTTCACCAGTTTTTGTCTTTTTTGTTTCAGTCACCCATATTATATCGATCTGGTGCTTATCCAATTCCTCAGCCTGCTCCATTTCTTTGCAATTCAGGCTTCTTATGTTTAGTGTATTTATTTCCTTTATCCATCTCATGTAATAATCAGTCACCAACAAGAACTCTATATTATTACAAAATAATAATATAATATTTTGTTGAATAATATATAATATTTTGCCCATATTACAAAAATATTTTGTAATATGGGCAAAAACAGAACTCATTCTGTTCATTGTAAAACAGACAATTTCTTGCTATTTTTGTTTTATTACTCAAAATTCTTAGTATCGTCATCGTTGAATTTTTTTTGTTTGTTTCAAAACGAACCTTATCGTTTCTTATTTCTTCATTGAAATATATTTTTTGTTCAGATATTACTTATCTAGTGAACATCACTCTCTCTCTCTTTCTGGAAGCCACTTATCACTTTATGCACTGTCATTGATATTTCTGACTAAAGAAAGGTCAGAAACGCTTCCTTTGAAAAAATCAGCATCTTTAATGTTTTTTTTCTTCAAGCATCCGACTTTTCACATGTTGAATGTTAATTTTTTATTTCATAAATGGTTGTAATATTAAAGCAGCAGCAGTCGTGAACATGCATTACAGTAAACCCTCTATTTAAATTTGATGGACTTCAGATTTAACGGAAAAATTTCCAGTCCATATGTCACATATGAAAATTAACACCCTGTTAATTTTAAAATGCTTTTAACCAAGATTCACTTATAATTAAATTAACAGGTTATTTTTTGTTATTAATTTCCTGTTATTTTTAACAAATTTTGGCGAATAGGCTATCATAGGTTGGAAAAACACTGTAGTACTTTACCTGACTTAAATGAGTCACTACTCATTTAAGTCGGCCACCATGTTCACTGAATGATTAGCACGTGATCACACCATTTGCGCTGTAATTGGTTCTTTTATTGCATGGTGTGACTTTCTGTGGCAGTTTTAACGCTTGCTGGCCGATGCATTCTGAAAATCTACTTTATTATATAACGGACACCCCATGCCCGAATTAGTCCATTATATTGAGGTTTTACAGTATTTCGACATGCAGTGTTCCTAGTTGTAGTATAGCACTATGTGCTATACTACAATTTACTTATTTACTTATTTATTTTTTCCCTAAAATAAAGAGCCAAAAGGCTGCACTTCGGCAATGCAACAATTAAATGGATATTAAATCCAGCATTATTTTAAAGACGAACATAGAAACTGTACAAGTTTCGAATGAAATTTGACCAGAGAGCTTATGGAAATACACTTGCCGGCATTTACGAGTTGTCCTAGACCGTAAGCTCTCTGGTCTACGGCAACTCGTAAATGCCGATGAGTGTATTCCCGTAAACTTTCTGATCAAATTTGATACAAAACTTTTATGGCTTCTATATTTGGCTTTGAAATATTGCTGGATTTAATATCCACTTAATTTTTAGTGGACATTTTTTTTTTTTTTTTTTTTAAGAAATTTCAAAATTATGATTTATGTTCTACTTATCATTCACGTGTTTGTTTAATATATTTTACTGTATAAAATTTTAGTCCAATTTTATTTTCAGATAGATAAAATTGCTCTGAGAACAAGATCTAAGTTACCCTTAAATGATACTTCATTGGCATTTTTAGAAGCAGCTTTTATTGCACCAGATATTACAATAGATATGTATAATACTGAATGTGATGATGAAGAGTGGAATAACTTCCTTAATGAGTTGTCATTGCCACTAGGTAATAAAGCAAGTTTTGCATGCATTTTTATTTTAAAAAAGTGTTTATATTTAATCAAAATATTTTAGTTGCTATTTAGCTATTTTTGTTTTAAATAGAGATGGCTAATGTTATGCTGTTAATATTAATATGTCCATGTAATATTCTCTGTTACATGCCTGTTCTGTTTTGCTGCCTCTAATTTTGTATGAAAATAAAATGAAATGTAATGAAAATAAAAAGCATTACTTAAATTAAGGGGATATTAAATCCCACATAGTTTTAAAACCGAATAAGAAACTCAAAGATTGCAATCAGAGAGTTTCTTGCCGAATATAGTAAACTATAAAGTATCGGCAACACTAGCATAGCCAATGCAAGTGATCCTAGTATGTAGTACAATACCGGACGACTCGTTGCAAAGGTGGGGGATGTTCAGATCGCTATTCTTAGGTATTTTCCATAATGTAAAAACATATTTCCTAGGAAATGTATGCTGTTATTACATTATGGAGGGAGGTCACTACCCAGACCGGTTTCAGCCTTTTTTGAGGCTTCTTCAGTGAGTAGCTAGACCTAAATACCGAAGTGTAGTGAAAAGAACTTATATACTCTGCGAACGAGTTTTCCAAACAGGTGCAACCATTAAGTTACTTAAGTATAAAGAGCTAATAAGCTTCATTTCGGCAATGAAAACATTACTTAAATTAAGGGGATATTAAATCCCACATAGTTTTAAAACCGAATAAGAAACTCAAAGATCGGAATCAGAAAGTTTCTTGCCGAATATAGTAAACTATAAAGTATCGGCGACACTAGCATTAGCCAATGCAAGTGATCCTAGTACATAGTACAATACCGGATGACTCGTTGCAAAGGTGGGGGGAAGTTCAGATCGCTATTCTTAGGTATTTTCCATAATGTAAAAACACATTTCCTAGGAAATGTATGCTGTTATTACATTATGGAGGGAGGTCACTACCCAGACCGGTTTCAGCCTTTTTTGAGGCTTCATCAGTGAGTAGCTAGACCTAATACCGAAGTGTATAGCGAAAAGAACTTATATACTCTGCGAACGAGTTTTCCAAGGAAATGTGTTTTTACATTATGGAAAATACCTAAGAATAGCGATCTGAACTTCCCCCACCTTTGCAACGAGTCGTCCGGTATTGTACTACGTACTAGGATCACTTGCATTGGCTAACGCTAGCGTCGCCGATACTTTATTGTTTACTATATTCGGCAAGAAACTCTCTGATTTAAAATCTCTGATTTTAAAACTTATTCGGTTTTAAAACTATGTGGGATTTAATATCCCCTTAATTTAAGTAATGTTTTCATTGCCGAAATGAAGCTTATTAGCTCTTTATACTTAAGTAAAAAGCATTAATTATGAATATAACTTATGAATTAAGTAAATCTTGATTCATGGAAATTAAAAAAAATAAACATGACTTGATGCATGGGTTTAAAATAAATAAAAGCCGCTCTCTGCAATCAGAAAAGTACAATTGGAAATTTTCATGAGGTCAAACTCAGATGGAAAATGGGACTAAGCAAATTAATCTTTGTTTCTAATAAAAAAAAAAAAAAAGAGTAATTAGCAGTATTTCAGTATGTGAGTGATGCTGCTAGGATTATTAATAATCACTACTCAGTTACCAAGTGCCAGTACAAGTACCAAGTAATCTTCACTGGATAGACTTAGATGGATATCGACCCAAGCCTTGGAATAATGGTTTTTGAAGATGTTCACAGAATATAAGAAGCTTGTACAGAGTTGGAGCATTTCAAGAAATCCTACATGAATTAAATAAATATAAAATGGATATAGTAGCAATGCAAGAGATATGATAGAGGAGAAGGTAATTTAAAGAAGGATAACCTTTTGTACTTTATGTTGGAAATAACTGTGATAAACATCCATTTGTAATAGGTTTTCATCATTAGAAAAAGAAATTGTGGTCATCTGTGATTGAATTTATAGCTTTTAATGAAAAAATAAACAAGCTAAGAATTAAAAAAAAAAAAAAGAAGTAGTTCATAATAACCTTTATTAATGTGCAGAAGAGGAAATAAAAGAAATTCTATCAAAAAATGGAACTAATCCTCAAAAAAAATTCCATGACAGGATGTAATCATTTTGTTAGATATCAATAGAAAAATTGGAAGATATACAGGGTGTTCGGGATAAATTTGACAGTTTCGTAAGGAAAAAGAAAATCTTCTTTGTATCTATTAAATTTAATGAATTGACAAAAAAACATTACAGGCAGAGTTAATTACAATACTATCAACAAGATTTACTCAAAATAACCACCATTAGCATCGATCACAGCTTCAATTCTGCTTCGGAACCTCGAACAAGCTGATGCTACAGTCTCCCTGGGAAGGGCCGCAAAAACTGTTTTAATTTTATCCATTAACTGGGCTTTTGTATTACTGGAAGTGCGATTGGTGTCTTTTTCAACTGCGCCCCATACAAAATAATCCATGGGGTTAAGGTCTGGGGAGTTTGGAGGCCAAACATTTGGACTGGTGAAGTCGTAGAAATTTTCAGACAACCATTTTTGACTTTTCCCAGAGGTGTGGCAAGGGGCCGAATCCTGCTGCCATACATACGGCCTACCATTGGCTACCCTTGTTACCCAGGGCTTGACTACAGTTAGCAACTCCACGAACAAAGCCCGAATTCCAATGCCAGGGTTCTTCAACACCTGTTCCTGCAGATTTGCGAGGAATTCTGCTGTACGAACGCAATCAGATCGTCTGCTAGGGATCTTTCTTCTTGCTACATCCTCGTAGTCACCATTGCAAGTCTCTAGTTCATGCCTGATTGTTTTTACTGTATTCAGGGAGCATTGGGCAGCAGTCGTAATATCCTTATTTTGATGGCGGGCACGAATCATCATGATACAAGTTATTCTCTTCCATGATTCAGGTGGGTTCCAGCTATCCATCCTTTCTGACATCTTGTATATGAATGAAGAAGGGTCCAAACTTTTAAATGAAGAGAAGTGTGTGTTAATACATGTAACTTATGGAAAAATATAATTAATTATAAATATGTCAAATTTATCCCGAACACCCTGTATATAAAAAATATTATTGGAAACCAAAGCCTTCATTAAGAGACAAATATTAATGGAAAAAAATTAATTAATTTGGTTGCATCCAGAAATTTCATAATAACAGCACTATGTTTATGAGGAAGAATATACACAGACATGGAAATCTCCTGATGGACATACATTCAGTCTTATAGATAATATTGTCAGTAAAAGGAATTGCATTCATTTTCTGATAGTTACTATTGTTAAGGTTAAAATAAACAGTAAATATTTTTAGCACATGAAAATCAACTAAGATACAATATGAGCAAACTAGATAAAACAGAAGAGAGAGAAAAATAGGAGTGAGAATTAAAACAGAAATTGAAAAATATTGAAAACATATGAAATTGCATTGTGAATAGCAGAAAAGTAGCAGCAGAAAACTCAGTTGGAATTCAAAGTAAAATGCAACATAAAAAATAGTTTACCGAAAAATATGAACTGGCAGAAGAGAAAAAAAGATAGAAGCATTTGCCTTAATTAATCAACTGATATTCATGCTGTTCAGAGATAACAAGAGAGCAGCAAGGAAGCCAGTAATCATACAACAAAAAAAAAAAATTTTTTTTACTTGAGCAGATTGAGGAAATCGGGAAATACTTTACATTAAATAACCTTAGAAATTAGAAACTGAAAAACAGGTCCACATATGAAAACAACTATAATCAGCAATAGCAATGGACAAACACCAGTCACTAGAGATGAAATAGCAAACATAGGTGCATAGAGTACTTTAACAAACTGCTAAATTGTGATGAACCTCCTGAGTCTTAAACAGAATATGTTGAAGTAGAAGAAAGTATAAAGCAGTCCAAAGACAACAAAGCACCAGGTACTGATGAAATAGTAGCTGAACTCATCAAATATGGGGCGTGTGTGAATTAACCACTTGTATACATAAGCTGGTAAATTTAATATTGTAAAAAGAAGAGATAGATACCTGTGGAATGACCAGTGATTCTAGTATATAAAAATCATCATCATACATATCAAGGATTTAGGCCTAGCATGGCCTGTTCCGGCTTTAGAAGTCATCGTTGAATCGTTTAAGAGGACGTCCTGGTTTTCTTTTTCCTAATGGCTTGTACTTTAAGGCTTGTTTTGGTAATCTTTCTGTTTTCATTCTTTGAACGTGTTCCATCCATTTGTGTTTATATTTTTTAATTTTTTCTATTACTGGTTCTTGGTTTAATTCTTTCATAATATCTTCGTTTCTTTTGTGATCAAATAGGGTATACTTTGCAATTTTTCTCATAAACTTCATTTCTGCTGTTGTTAATCTTTGTCTTTTTGTTTTATTGTCCAGATTTCACTTCCATACATTAAGACCGGTAGGGCTAAAGTATTGTATACTTTTAGCCTGGTTTGTTTTTGAACTAGGTTTGGTTTAAATATAGAGTTAATTACATCTGTTATTTTTAAATATTTTGCAATGTTTATATCTTTTTCATTTTCATATGTGATCATACATCCTAGATAGTTAAATTAATTCACCTGTTCTAAGATCTTGTTATCTAATACTATTTTAGTTCTTGCTGGATCTTGTCCTTTAAAGGCCATAGTTTTTGATTTTTCCGTTGATATTATCATACCATAATCTTTGGATATCTCATTTAGATTTAAAATAGCTTTCTGTAAGTTATCTTCAGAATTTGTAATTATTATTTGGTCGTCTGCAAAGAGGAGAGTGTTTAAGTTAACTGTAGGTGAAAGTTTAATTCCTTGATGTAAATTTTTACTCCATTTTATTATTATTTCATTTAAGTAGATATTAAAAAGAGTTGCTGAGAGGGGACATCCCTGTCGGACCCCTTGGTTTATCTCTCGTGTATATGATAGCTCTTGATTTAATCTTATTTGTATTTGATTATTTTCATATATACTTGTGATAGCTTTTAGGATATTATTTGGTATTTGTCTTTCTTTTAATATGTTAAATAATATGTTTCTTTTAACTTTGTCAAATGCTTTTTCAAAGTTAATAAATGCAATATGTGTTTCTAAATTATATTCTCTTCTTTTCTCTATTATTAATTTTAGGCAAAAGGCTGGGTCTATACATGATCGTCCTTTTCTAAATCCATTCTGTACCTCTAGAATAAAGTTTTCGGAATATTTCATTAGTTTGTAATATTTCATTAGTATATAAAAATGAATGTAAAAATTACAGGGGATATTGCTACTGCTAGCAGGCTACCAAATTTTATCTAATATTTTACTAAAAAGAATCTCGCCTTATGCTGAATAAAATATAGGCAAATTTCAAGAAAGGTTCCAAAGAAGTATATGAATAGTTGATCAGATTTTTCAGCTTAGACAGCTAGGAAAAAAAAAAGGGGGAGGGGATATAATCTGCAGGTCCATATTTTTTTTATAGATTATAGAAAAGCAATTCTCGTAGAAAGGCTATTGAAAGACTATTCATGGAATCAGCCTCAGCCCTAAGAAACATACCAAACCTCAAGAAATTTGGTTGCATGAGACTGCCCCAAATTTGGGAGACATACATCAGGAGACCTTCAGCCCAACAGCAAAGAATACCTACATAGCCTGCTAGGGGGGGCACCATCAGGACTTTTAGGAGAAAAATTAGCTTCCTTGCTTCGTCCTCATTTACTGTGTGTAGTGCCTGCGTGCACGTGTCTTTATCTTAAGTTCCTTTGAAGATGGCAACGTGACGTTGCCGAAATATTGGAAATATATATTCAAGTTTAATTTAATTTATATTCTAGCGTACATTGTGAATTTCTTAAGTTATTTAGTAATAATTTATAGAAAAGCATATGATAGCATTTAATAACAAAGTTTTTCAATAACCAAGAACTAGTTATCGGAAACTAGGTAGACCAGTGGTAAGATGGGACAATGAGATTACAAGATGTTATGATGGAGAGATGTACAAGATCAGCCAAAATGGAAGAAACATTCATCTAGCAGTGGACTGAAGAAAGCTGTTAATGATGATAGCATTCATAGAGAAAGCCTTTGGGGATTATTAGATGAACTAGGAATACCTCATAAGATAATTCCTTTAATCAAAATTTGCACTACTGACAGCCAAAGCTTGCTATTGGCTAATGGAATTAGATCTGGATTGAAGCAATGAGATGCCCTTTTGTCCATCTTTTTTAATTTAGCATTAAAAAAATGTATTAGAGAAACTGTATAAGATACCGGCAAAGGTTGGTCGATTGGTAGAGCCTCTGCTACTAATGGCTCAGTTAAGTAAGTTTGAGCACGGTTAGTAGTTGGAAGGGGGCCAATCGTTCGATGCTGTCGGCACACTCTCCCTCGATGAGTCTTTGGACTCCCTGGAGGTGTCAAAATAATAATAATAATAATAAACACAAGCAGAACATTAATATTACTCATTGGAGAAAATGCTAAAGATTCTAAATGTTATTCCATTAAAATAACATTTAGAAAACTTTAACTGCTGCTGAAAAACTAGGATTACAAATCAACCAGGTTAAAACTGAATATTTAAAAGTATGCAGAAATCACAATCACAGTATCCAAAAATAATGCGCCGAAACAATGGAAAACGACCAAGAAAGAACAATGGTAAATGATTAGGAATCTCTTACATTTTAAAAAAAGCATGTCGAATGTGCAAAGTGTAACAATGAAGTAATAGTCGTGATAGCAGAAACAAACAAAAAAAAATTAAAGGGAACAAAAGATAGATGGTTTTATTATACTACATGATGGAGTGGACCAACATATCAGAGCTTCTAGTATTCCATTTTAATCAAATAGAATTCCATTTTAATCGATAATACGAATAGAATACGAAAGCACAATTTTGTAAATGATTGAATTATAACAGTTAAATTAAAAACAAATAGAAGTTACTTAAATATCATAGAAGTATATGCCCCTGAAGAAGGTAGGAAAGAGGGTTCCAAACAATTTTATGAGGAACTAGAAAAACTGTTAAATAAATATAATAAAAATGACTGCATATTAATAGCAAGAGATCTTAATGCTAGAGTTGGAAATAATCCAACTAGAGTTGGATTATTTCCAACCCCAAGTGTCTTATGAAAATATGGAGAAATTTGTATGAATAATAATGGCCAAGAACTATTAGACTTCTGTACTTTCAATAATCTTAAAATAACCAAGTATGTTTATTTATATTCTTTTTTTTTTTCAAAAATTAATATAAATAAATATACTTGGAATGGCAGAGAAACAAGATCTATAATTGATTATATCATTACTAATCAGAAACTACTTCCATGTGTGAGAGATGTATATGTTTACAAAGGAAATGAAATTTTTCAGATCATTATTTTGTAGTCTCTAAAATAGAAATACTAGCATGTAGAATATGAAATAGAAATATTTCCATTTCTTATTTCTATTTTCTATTTCATTTCTATTATGAAATATTACAAAGTATGTCTTTTACAAGAAGAAAGTATTAGAATGCTGTATCAGTCACGATTAACAGATTACCAAAAAGAAGCCGATATTGAAGAGAAAACTAAAATATTAAAAAGAAAAACATTAAAAATCTGGAACACAGATATAGAAAATGCAATAAAGGAAAAACAAATAGCACACGAATTACTCCTTCAAAAACATACAAAGGAAACAGAAGAAATATACAAAAAAAAAAAAAAAAAAAAGAAATATAGCTAAAAAGCCATAGTACAGAATGCTCACCAAGATTCTTGGGACAAATTTATTAATAAAATAAAAGAAGACATGCATGGAAAACCAGACATAGCCTACAAAATATTAAGGAAATTAAACAACAAAAAAAGTGATACAGGACAAATCAACATAATACAAGAGAAACAATGGATAGAACATTATAAGAATTTATGGTATGACCAAAATTTAATAACAGAAAATGATAATGAAGTCAGCACTGATATAGAACCAATAAAATTGGAAAAACTAAAAGAAGCCATTAAAGTATCAAAAAAATAGAAAAACAACCAATTAGATGGCATAAACATGGATCTTTGGAAATATGGCGGAGAATATTTACATCACAGATTCTTAAAATTAATAAATACCTGGTGGAGGAAATATGAGGTTCCATCAGATTAGTTAAAAGCTAAGGTTATATCTGTATTTAAGAAAAGACACTGAAATGATTGTAGAAATTACAGAGGAATAACTTTATTAAATACAGGTTACAAAATTTATAGTGAAATTCTGAATAAAAGAGTTAGAAATATTGCAAACAGTCGGAAAAACAAAATAGTTTTAGACATGGGAAATTATGTATAGACATTATTTGTGTGTTAAAACAAATTATTGAAAGATGAGAATTTAATTTAGAGACTCATGTGGCCTTAATAGATTACGAGAAAATTTTTTGATAAAATACACAGAGAAAAACTATGGAATATGATGAAAAAAACAAGGATATCCATTACGTTTGGTACAAGCCACTTCTGTTTTTGAGTCACCTTTATGTAGTGGAACTATCTTGGGCTCTCTTTCTACTTCCTTGGAACCTTGCCAGATCTGAGACTTAGATTAAACAACTTCATCAGAGGCACTACCAGTTCTATTGCACTTTCTCATACCACACAAGCTAAAATACTGTTTGGTTCTACTGCTTACTTATTCACACTGATATTTTTCATTGTGTTGAGTACCTCCAGTTTATCTACCTCAATTCTCACATTAGTAATTGCAAAGTCTCCAACTGTATATGATATACACTTGCAAAATGATAACTTAGCAACTCAACTATTTCTTCTGCTTCTCTCATTTTTGTACAATCAGTACAGAGTAAAGTTATCCTTTCATAATCATTCATTCTGTTACTTGTTACATAGTGAAAAACTCTTGGATTTACTTTGGTCTGCTTAGTTAATTTTCCTTTCTAATCTGATTTAGTCTTCCTTACCAAAGGGTTTATAGTTAAACATAAACCATTTCTTGACTGAAAATTGCATGTTGAGCAACCTTCTGGAACAAGATTAAATGGTCACTTTCCCCCAATTGATGGTATAGCAGCTACCCTAGTTATAGATGGATTTTCTAATGCTTTCACCAGCCCCAGCACTCTCAAACCCTTGGTCTCCTTCATCAGCTGCTGTTTCAAGTAATTATCCCTTAGTAATTGTGCCCTTTCCTCCCCGTAGTTGAAGTCTTGTGTAGCTCAATAGAAGTGGCATTTGCACTCTAGTGCTCTTGACCACACGATGAAAGACGTTCGAATCTAGTCGTTGACTAAAGGAACATTTTCTAAGCCTTTTCTCGACCGGTTCCCAAGTTAGTTGATCTCTGTCACGGGCAAGCGGGTTTTTTCTCCCAGAAACTCAGGTTTTTTTGTCCTGTAAACTCAAGAAAATTGGCCGACGAGTCCACACTGTTTTCAGATATTAAAAATATCGTGTTTTTGTCCTGTTAGCCTCTATCTCACACTATCATTAATCTATATTAATGATAGTTAAAGTTCTTGAGCTATCATTAATAATACCCATTCTTCCTGTCTATTTCC
Source organism: Typopeltis vanoorti (assembly GCF_054136105.1). Classification (NCBI taxonomy): domain Eukaryota; kingdom Metazoa; phylum Arthropoda; class Arachnida; order Uropygi; family Thelyphonidae; genus Typopeltis; species Typopeltis vanoorti. Next base: position 97,170,065 of record NC_143564.1, read on the forward strand.
TCAATCTTCTCTGAAAATACAGTATTGATTACATCCTGTTCCTGTAACTATTTGTTCTCCATCAACTAGGTCTTGCTGATGCCAATAATTTTTGGTCAAGGCAAACTTCCTTTATTTTTGATCTGGCATTCATATACATGCATTTCAACATCTCCTTGCATAATGTCATTACTATTCCATTCAGATTCAAAATCTGACGAACATCATGGCAGCTGTTCACGGTTCGATTTCTGCACTCACATTGATTTAATCATGGGGGATGGCTATTTCCACATGGTCGTTCCTGCACTCACACTCATTTTTCCCAGGGATGGCCAGACACATGCTTGATTCTCCTCCGCAACTTCTCTAGTTTCCCTGGTTTTGCATTTCTTAACTCTCATAAACAATTTTTCGAAACATCTAACTTCAAACCATTCAAATTCACTTTATAAATCTACAAACTGACACCATTCCTCCAGCACAATCTTCTTATTGACTCATTAGCAGTCATGGTCCTTTCTTCTCCATTCCCTTCTATCATACCAAGGCATCCAAACTCACAATCTTCACATTCTTACTCTTCATTTTTGCTTCTTTCAACAACACTTTCTAATCCTCTCTCTCTCTCTTACAAGCAAAGCTCCCATTGATGAGACCTTATTGAAGGTCAAAACTAGTCTAGGTAGGTGCCCTTCCTATAATGTATAATATTATACACACCTGAAAGGATGTGTGATTTGATTGTGGGATACCTTATGCAGATACCTTTATAAATTGCATCATTCAACTAAATTAAAAATGCCAGGAAATTATATTCTTGTAATCCTTTATCTAAGTGTAAGCAAACAAAGCTCCCATTGATGAGACCTTATTGAAGATCAAAACTATTCTAAGTAGTGGCCCTTCCTATAATGCATAATATTATACACACCTGGCAGGATATATGATTTGCACTGTGGGATACTAAGGCAATTAATGTGAAGTCAGCCCAGTATACAAGTATCTTTTCCTTTAGTGTTACATGGTGATCAGCATTCATTTAAGATGAATTATGGAGACTACAACCATGTTAGAAATGATTACTTTAATTTCCTGACGTTTCGGCATTCATATGAAGGTCATCATCGGTAGTACACACACACAGAGAGAGAGAGAGAGTGAGAATTCTATATTACATTTCAAAATGTATACCAAAGAGACAATGATTTGATCAACTATTATCATACTGGCCTGATCCCTAATGAAAAAAAAAATAAAATTAATGAATAAAATAATAAATAAATAAAATAACTACAAAGCTATATACCATTTATAACATCATCAGAGAACAATTTCATATAGATAATTTTATTACAGCAAAAGTGGTGTCTTAATTTAACATGAGAATTGTTATAATAGAGTTAAGATCCTGGATTAAGTACAGTCCTGTTTATAATTAATTCTTAGACAGAAAGGCTGTGTGGATAGAATTTGTGCCTTCCATATTCTTCCATATTGGATTTTTAAACCATCATTACTGTTAAGATTAGAGTGGTTGATAAGAATTTCACAGGCCTCCTTAAATTAAAAAAACATTCTATGTTTTGGTGTGTGATGTAAACAACAGCTGCCTTTCCAGTGAGTTCTGTGTAGAGTATTCAGGGCATGATCAGAAAGGCCGGATTTACCATAGTTATTAAATTTAATGTGCCATTTATGTTCCTTTTTTTTTTTTTTTTTTTCCCCGGATAGGATTATGCATCCTGTTTCACCTATATAGGGCAAATTACACGGGCAATGAATACAGCGTACCAGGGTGGGTCAGCGGAGAAAGTGAATCCTTGGATGAGTTGAGTAAGTTCTTTAATTTTGCAGGAGGTTTAAAGGTGGCATTAAGGTTGTATTTCTGTAGTATTCTATTTATTTTATCTGATATCCCTTTAATGTATGGAATGGTTCCAGTTTTATTGTAATCTAGTTTATTTTTATTTTTAAGTGGAGTCTTGTGAAGAATTTTGTTGATAGTATTTTTGCTGTAGCCATTTTTCAGGAAGGTATCGCTGATAACTTTTAATTCATGTTTAAGTGCTTGTTCACTGGAGTAAATCTTCAAAGCTCTGTATTTTTAATATGTTAATAACACATAGTTTTTGTGTTGGGTGGTGGCAAGAGTGTGTGCGTATATATATTAGCCAGTATGTAGGCTTCTGGCAAACAGTGAAGGAAAGTCTGCCAGAAGGAAGATGTGTGACAAGTGGATCTAGAAAAGAAAGTGTGTTCTGACTTTCAATCTCAGTTGTGAATTGTGCGTTTGTATTGTTTGTTTAGGTGGCTGAGGAAACTATCTAATGTCTGGCAGCCATGGGACCAGATAGCAAAAACATCGTCAACATATCTAAGCCAAACTTTAGGTTTTAAAGTAGAGGAATCTAGAGTATGTTGCTCAAAAGCTTCTTTTCCATACAGAAGTTAGCATTTGAGGGTGTGGGGATTAACAGTGATCCTATGGCTGTGCCTTCTTTTTTGTAGGTCGAAAATGTTTTGTCACACAAAATAGCCAGAATGCAGTACATGTGCAAAGATCACTGTGATATCGAGAGGGTATTTGTCCTGTAAGAGAAGAATTGTGTCATTGATTGGAACATTTGTGAAGAGGACAGAGACATCAAAACTGACTAATAAATAACTTTTTACCAGTGTGATGTCTTTAATTTTGTTTACAAAGTGTTGTGTGCTTTTAATATAGGAGGGGGAATGACCTACCAACTTGTTGACTGTTGATGCTTGGCTAGACGATAATTGGGGCTGTCTATATCTTCAACTATCAGCCAGAGCAGTATGTTCCATTTGTTGAATCATGGGTAAACAGTAAATTCTTGTGGAATGAGCATAGTGTGGAAGTAGTTTTATAACTATATCTTTGGGCCTAGAAGTGACTCATTTAAGTAATTTTTCCATTTTCATTTTTATCCAATTAGTTGGGTTAGAGTTAAAAGTTGATAGGGGCTGTTGTATGAGACTAATTGATTCATTTTTTCCAACAATGTTATTCGGTTTAAAATAACAGATACTGCCTTCATCAGCTCTAGTAATCACGATGTATGGATTTTTTTTAACGATTTCATTGCTGCCAATTCAGATTTGGTTAGGTTGTTGGTTATTGTTTTTGTATTATTTAAATTTAAAAGGTTTGAGGTTTCCAAATGTATTTTATCAGCTATGGTGGTTGGGAGATATCTTAAGCTTATTTCAATATGGTATATAAAATTAATTTGTTAATTGTCCTGGGTGCCACACAAAGTTTAAGCCTTTACTAAGTAGCGAGAGTTCACCATTATTCAGGGTGTGGTTAGAAAGGTTGATTACATGACTGTTCACTGAAGGCAGTTGGTGGCTCCTGTTATCACTTGCTTCTGTTTGGTTATCGTTATCATTGGCTTGTGGTTGGCTGTTTTCATTTACTGTGCAGAAATTCAAATTTTTCCGTTGGCTATCTGAATATTGTTGATCTTTAAGTCTATGAAATTTGGATATAAGTTTTACTTTCTTTGTTTCAAGAATATGATTAGCAGAGTTGTCTGTAATCCTCTCAAGGATATCCCAAATATCTGGATTTAAACCGTTTAAAAAGCTCTGATTTTAAATTTCAAACCTGATTTTGAGCAAATGCTAAGTTTTTGCAAGTAGTTTAAATCAGTTCTCTAAGCATCACTTTCGCCATACAATTATATATTCTTAGTGCCTTTGCTGAGGTGGATTTTCTTTTCAGCTTGATGCAGTTGGGTAAAAGATTGCTATCTCCACAACATTTTAAAAATGCCAGTCGATTAATCAAAACAGAAACATGCATCTTTAGCTTACCATAGTGATTGCATCACTTGTGTGTCAAATCTCCATGAATTATCAGAATCCTTTCCTTTAGTGTTACATGGAGATCAGCATTTATTGCAGACAAATTATGGAGACTACAACCACGTTAGTATAATTACTTTAATTTCCCGATGTTTCGACCTTCATATTAAGGTCATCATTTGTAGTACACACACACACACACACACACACACACACACACATATATATACAGAGAGCTATATTACATTTCAAACAGTATACCAAAGAGACAATGATTTGATCAATGGTTATTCTACTAGCCTGACCTCAAGTGAAAAAAAAAAAAGAGGGGATAATCTGCATCCTTGTTTGTCACCAGATTTAACATCAAACCATCTTCCTGTACTTCCTTCAATTATAACTGCTAACTTACAACTGAAAGACTAAGTATTGCTTGATATAATGCCCCATTGACACCATATAAATGTAGTATTTTGAATAGCTTTTCTCTTGGCACCTTGTCATATGCCTTTTGCAGGTCTACAAAACATAAATACAGATCTTAGTTATGTTCCCATGATTTCTGAGCTATTTGTCGGAAAGTGAGAATTCGATCCTGACAGCCTCTATTTGGCCTGAATCCAGCTTGTTCTTCACCAAGCTTCCTTTCAACAATCCTTCTCAACTGTTTCTCAAGTATACTTGTATAAATCTTACCAGAAACACTCAGTACAGAAATACCTATGGGAATATGTTTAATTTAAAATCATTATAGCCTTTTGTTCATTACAAAAGTCAACCGTATAAAGTGTCAAAGAAGCCAACTAACTTGGCTTCTTTGACACTTCATATACGCTTCACTTGTTACAAAACCGAATATATAATTTTTTATATGTGAGTGGTCTGAAATGTTCTCAGCCTAACAATGCAAAAACGAATTCATAATTTCAAAATTATTTTTATTTTTCAACATAATCTCATTCAAGACTAATACATTTATTCCAGCCATGCTGCAATGCCATTATCCTGTCCCTGTTGTGGTTCTCAGTAAGATCTGCAAAATACCCCTCTACAGCTGCAATCACCACTTGATTCAAAGATAAACGCTGACCAGCGAGGAAGAGTTTGTTTTGGGAAGAGATAGAAGTCAGAGGGAGTCAAATCTGGGAGATAGGGTGTATGTTCCAACAATTCATAGTGCAGATCCCTTAATTTTCTCATTGCCAAAACACCTTTGTGGGCAGGTGCATTGTCCTGATGAAAGACGATTTTTTTCTTCTGCAAACTAGGTCTTTTCTCGTGAATTTTTTCGTCTAGTCTGGTTAAAAGATCGGAATAATATTCCCCAGTTATTTTTTTACCCTTTTCAAGATAAGGGTAAAATTTAAGAAACAAAATGCTTTATCATCCCAAAAATACTGATTCCATGACCTTGTCTTCTTTGGCACTGAACAACCGGCTTCTGTCCACTGTTTTGATTGCTGTTTGGATTCTGGTGTGTAATGGTGCATCCATCTCTAATGCATAGTAATAAATCGATGCACAAGATCAGTTTTATTCTTGTTAAAATGCTCCAAGCACTGTTCAGAGATTTTCATGCGAGTGCATTTTTGATCTGTGCGGCACCCATCTTGTGCAAAGCTTTTTCATTTGCAATTCTTCATGCAAAATATATCCTACATATTCTTTTGAAATGCCTATAGTCTCAGCAATTTCACGCACTTTGACTCGCTGGTCATCCAATACCACATCTTGCACTGATCAATGATTTCTGGTGTTGTTACATTTTTTGGATATCCTTCACATGGATCATCTTCATGGCTGGTACGGCTGTGTTTATACTCTGCAGCCCATTTCTTAATTGTTGAAGACAAAGGAGAAGAGTGCCCATAAACTTTTATGAACTTGAATGAATTTCTTTTGACGTTAAGCCTTCTTTTATAAAGAATTTTATAACCACATGATACTCGATTTTATCCATTTCAAGGGATACAGACAACACTTTGGCTTCCAACAGCTGTATAAAAAAAAAAAAAAACTACTTGATAGAATGGCTTGCAATTTCACATGGATAGTTATGACAGATGTACCAACTAAGAAAAAAAAATGTTGCTGATAGTATTTGCCATTTATGGTTGAGGCCGAGAACTTTTCAGACCACCCACGTACCCACCCTTGCTTTTTTTCTCTTATTGAGCCTTCATAAATATATGCGGCATCTTCCCATAGATACACACTACATATATGGCACCATACCATTTTTGAGAAATCATGCCATTTACTTTATTTGTCTTCTGTGCAGACCTACACAAGATTTGCCTTTCACTGCCATGTTGTATCAGTGTGCTAACAAAAACAAGGAATTTATGATAATATTGTTTAAGAAGTTTATCCAAACACTGAGTTTCAGACTCAGATATCCCACAGTAATACTTATTCTACAATTTAGCCATATTGGCACACATTTAAATATAAAATTTACTTGCTGCAGCCCACACGACAACTGATTCTTAACTCATGCCACTTAACTATTCCCCTTTATGGGAATATTCCCATAGTATTATTCTCATAACTATGATTATAAATTTTCTCATTTAAATTTCTAGAGTTATCAATGATTTGTATATGAGAGCATGACTAAAACAAGGTGAGTTTATTATTCATATTACTATAATCATACATTTTTGAAAAAAAATTTCTAGGTTTATTGATTGCAAATGAAATACCTTTTTTTTTTTGTTGACATATGATAAAGGTACTAATTTTAGTTATTTATGCAATTGCAAATTATCAGTTTACTGTTATTTGTTAGAGAGTATTAAATTAAAATATATAACTTGATTGTGGGTTTATATTTTGCGCATGCGACAAATTATTTTTTGTATTTGGATGGGAGAGCTTAAATGGAGCTTTGCCTCCAGGAATTGAGATACAATTGTACATCTCTGATGAAAGGTATTTATTGAATAATTTCCAGTTTTTCAATCATTATAGTATGACTTATATATTGAACACAGATTCATAGGTAACTTTATCTGATGTTTCTTCATTAATGGGCTATGTGTTTAAGAATATTAAAATTTTGAGTTTTTCTGCATCATATAGCTAAACAATCACAGACATTGGCCAAAATTATCATTATTGATATATCTTACAATGCTGTGTATTTTACTGCTTTCTATGCAAGTATTTCTGTTTCCTGAAAGCTTCCAGAAGGAAACCCATAAGCATAACCACTAGTATTTAGCATTTTGTGAAATAAAATACTGATGAAATCCTGCATTTTGAGTGCTCACTTTCCATATCATGTTATTTTCACTTTCCATATCAAATTCTTCTTCTTTTCAGTCATTTTCTGTCTACTGCTGGACAAATGCCTCCTCCAGTTCTTTCCACCTTTCTCTGTTCTTGGCAGTGGTTGACCAAAATTTGATAATTCATCACTCCACCTTTTAGGATGTCCTCATCCCTTCTTTTGGAATCCAGTTCATTAGTATGGTGGTCCATCACTCATCTGCTCTTCTGGATAGATGTCCAGCCCATTTTCATTTTAGTCACTTATGGTGAAGAATGATATTGGTGATATGAGTCTGGCTTTTTATCCAGGTGTTTCACTTCTTATCTTTTAATGTGATGCCTAGCATCAGCCTCTCCATTTTTCTTTGAGTTGTTGCTAGTTTATTTGCCAGTGCTTTTGTTAGAGACCAAGTTTCACAACCATATGTGATGACTGGAAGTATACACTGGTTAAATGTCTTCCTTTTAAAAAAGAGTGGGACATGATTGTTTTGAAAAATGCTTTTAATTTTCTGAATGCACTTCAGGCAAGTTGAACGCTGCTATTTATTTCTTTTTGGAGTCCACAGTTTAGATCAATGAGATGACCTTAGTATGTATATGAAAAGACTCTTTCCAAGAAATTGTTTTCTATTATTATGTTTTTTGGTGTTACAAAATGATTAAACATGATTTTAGTTTTTTTTTTCTCTGTTTATTTGCAGACCGAATTTTCTGCTTTCATGATATAGGTCTTCTATCATTATATTAAGGTCTTCTGGAGTGTTTGCAAAAATTATGATATCATCTGCATATCTTAAGTGTGTTAAGTTTCTGTTATTAATTTTTATACCAAGGTTTGTCCAGTTTATATTATTAAATATTTGTTGAAGGACTGCTGTAAAGATTTTGGGTGATAGTCTTGTTGTCGGACACCTTTTTCAATTGATATTTTATTGCTACTCGTGTGAAGTTGGTTGCTGTTGCAGTATAGTATATTTCCTTTCTTTTAAAGTTACATGGTGATCAGCATTCATATTTATAAATTTAGGGACAAAAACACACGTGTTGAACAGATTATTTTATTAATTCCTGGAGGAGATCCATATATCCTCCAGGAACTACCTGATTCTGAAGTGCTTTGATTATTGTATTAGTTTTGATGGAATCAGATGCTTTTTCATAATCAGTAAGGCTAAACAGAGAGGCAATTGGTTTTCTTCTGTTTTTTCTGTTATTTGTTTTCTAGCATGAATATGATCAATATTATCATATCATATTATCATTATGCTATTCTGTTGGTTGTGCAGTAGGACAAGGAGAAGCTGCAAGAGTTTTTAGCATGACTGAAACTGTTGCAGTTTTAGCTTTTTTTGGCACATTGATGTGCTAGCCATAATATCAGACTATAGCTTTGTGAAGTAGTTGTGTTATTGAACCTTATAATAACCTCAAAATTGTAATTTCTGTTTGATTCATTTAATAATTAGATAAATTTAATACGAATCATTTTGTAGGTAATTTTTTTTCTCCTTTCTGCATATTCATTTGAAACAAGGTTGCCTTTAAGTTCACCTCCTGTATACAGGTGTTTCTCTCATGTTTTCTTATAGCAAAGAAATTTTCCTTGGAAAATAAATATTTGTTTATTTTAATAAAATTAGAAATGATTACATATCTTTCAATCACAAAAAAAAAAAAAATTCACCTGTACGAATAAGTTTACTTCATTATAAGAATTGCACAGATAGAACTAGTATTAATTAAATTTTATTTAAATTAATTAAAAAACTATTATTACTTTTTTTTTTATAATAATGATTATGGAAAGGTTTTGAGAGAAACATTGGGAGGTACACCTGGTGTTTATTGATCTGGAAAAAGCATACAATAGAGTGTCAAGGCAAGTCAGGAGGTGTCTGAGGGAGAAGAAGGTTCCAGAGAAATATGTCAGGTTGGTGTAGGAGATATACAGAAATGTGAAGACAAGAGTTTGGACCTGCCTGGGAGAGACAGAAAGTTTTCAAGTGATAGTTGGTTTGCATCAAGGGTCAGCATTAAGTCCATTCCTGTTTAATGTTGTGATGGAGGTGGTGATGGAGGAGGTGAGAGAAGCTGCTCCTTTGCCAATGTTGTATGCAGATGACACCGTGCTCTGTGCAGAATCAAGAGAAGTGGCAGCTAAACTGGAAAGATGGAGGAAAGTACTGGAAGAGAGTAGTATGAGACTGAGCAGAAGCAAGACAGTATATGTGATACAAAGTGGATGGCAGCCAAGAAACAGATCTGGAGCTAGAAGGAAATGTTATCAGGAAGGTTAGGGACTTTAGATACTTACGCTCAATAGTGAAAGAGGATGGAGGCTGAGAAGGAAGTGGGATGCAGGATATAAGCAGGAGGGAGGAACTGGAGAGAGATGGCTGGAGTGCTGTGTCATAAGAGGGTGCTGATCAATCTAAAAGGCAAAATCTCAGGATATTGCCTGAGAAAAAATAACATCAGCAAGATGGAGGTAGTGGAGATGAGAATGCTTAGGTGGATGTGCCATGTGACCAGAAAGGATTGTGTGAGAAATTACTATGTTAGGGGAATGGTGAAAGTTATGAACTTAAGAGCGAAGATACAGGAGGCAGGGTTGAGATGGTATGGTCATGTGATGAGGAGGGAGGACAAGTATGTGGGAAGAAAGGTCATGCAGATGGATGTGCAGGGGAGGAGGAAGCACAGGTGGCCAAAGAAGAAGATATTGAGAGAGCTGGTGGAGGAGGACTTTAGGATGAAGAACTTGGATGTGGTTACAGCTCAAGACAGGAGGATGTGGAGGAGACTCACTAAAAACACCAACCCTACTTAAGTGGGATAAGCTGCAGAAGAAAAGAATTAAGAAAAAGTATTATTAATTAAATTTAGAAGGATTCCCTCTCTTTCAAATCCTAGTAATGCAATTTTTTTCACAAAATGATATCTACCTGTTGCCTATGAGACTTAGATGGTTGGCATCTCAAATACATAAGCGGATAATAAGAGAAAACAGAATTAAATACAATTACCATTTGTTGAGGTGTGTTGAAATATAAAGTTTTAAGTGCAACTTTTTTTTGTCTTTTTTAACAAGCAGAATTACATATTGGAGAACTCTGAATCTAATTTCATTGTTTATTTTCTCTAAGACTCTGTAAATAAAACAAGTGAAGCAGATGATGATGGAGAAGATGATCCAGAGTACAATTTTCTTGAAGAAGAAGATGTGCGAGACTGGTGGGATTTTAGAAATGATCGTGCTGTAAAAATAACAAGTAGGTATTGTAATTTAAAGTTAACCTTTAATATTAGTTAATACAATGAGTATATTCATTATAAATGCACCAGACAAAAAATTATAGAATGCTAATTGAAACATGTATATAATTTTAAAGTTGATGAATGTAAAGAGTCATACATATATGTAGAGTAAAACTGGTGGAATATGATTGTTGATGTGCGGTTAATGCATCTGTGGCATTCTATGTTCTCTTTTACAGGTACAACCATGGGTCATAAAGGTGATGTTACCAAGTGTCAAAAGGGTGCCATTGTTTTTGGTCAAGAATATGGACATTCCTTTCAAAAGGTGGCAGAGTTTGTTGAAGTGTCTGAATCCACTGTCAGTGTCCATTTATAGTGGAAGCTATCACCGTAGACAGAGCAGCTGTGGTAGAAACTCTATAATGACAAATCGGGATTGCTGCATTTGGGATGACTATCAGCAACTGAACATTTCCAGTTTCGTCAAGAACTGCTTCAACAGTACAATGCTGGACCCAATAAACTAGTTTCAGAATGAGCACTATGGACAGAACTGCATGGGTTAGGCATTTTCAGTCGTGACATTATTATTATTATTATTATTATTAAACAAGACCTCATGGAGTCAAAGACTCATCTAGGAGGTCCTTTTATCTCACACACATCTCATCATACCGCGTCTTAAACACATTCAAACTCCTTGCAGACACCACACTCTCAGGCAAGGCATTCCAATCATTCACAACTCTGCATGAAAAAAACCTGCCTCTCACTCCCCTACTCACACCCTCTTTATACAGTTTCCAGGGATGACCTCTGGTTCTCCCTTGATCTCCCACTATTCTCTGTAGAACTTCTCCACCATTGATCCTATAACAACCCCTTACCAACTTGTAGGTCTCTATCATATCTCCCCTCTTCCTTCTCTCCACTAGACTCTGCAAATTACATCTTTTCAATCTTTCCTCATACTCGACATTCCAGTGATCAGAAACTACCTTAGTCAGTCGCCTTTGGACCCTTTCCAACATCTCTTCATCCTTCTGAAAACCAGGTGACCAAATCTGGGCACAATAGTCCATGTGTGGCCTAATCAAAGCTTTATACAATGGAACAAGAATCTCCCTACTTCTACACGTCAGTGTCCTCCGCATCATTCCCAGAAGTATTTGTGTTGTCTTCACAATTTTGGCAATGTGTCCCCTAAATTTTAGATCCTTATCCACTATCACCCCCAGATCTCTTATTTCCTCTACTTCCAACAATATATTCTCACCAAGCATAAATTCTGCATCCCATCTTTGTTTTCCAAATTTTAAAACCTTACATTTTGCAACATTGAACTCACATCCCCATTTGCTTTCCCAATCACTCAATTTATTCAAGTCTTCTTGCAAGGCCACAACATCTTCACTACTCTTTATGGTTCGTCCCAACTTTGCATCATCTGCAAACAACTGAATATCTCCATCCAAATCTTCGCCAATATCATTAATATACAAGTTAAATAGTAATGGCCCTAAAACAAATCCCTGAGGCACTCCACTAGTGACTTTCCTTTTCTTGGATATTGCATTCCCATACACAACTTGTTGATACCTATCAGATAGCCAGTCTCCAACATCCTAAGTTAACAACTGACCAGAAGAAAAATTTCCTTGCTTGGGCAAAACAGCATCGTCACTGGACCATTGACCAGTGGGGATGAATAATATGGTCTGTCGAATCCAGATTGTGCTTATATTCCAAAGTAGCTGCTCTAGAGTCATGCAGAAGGCTGGAGAAGCATTTAGCCCAGAATGTGTCCGAAGAGCTGGGCAACAAGAAGGTGGCAGTCATGTTTTAGGGCTGTATTTCAAGTGCTAGAGTTAGCCCGTTCATTGAGGTGCCCAATCACATGAAATCCATGAATTATCTGACACTTTTAAATTATGGAGTGTTAAAAAATTTTTAATTTTCTTGACCAAAAAGCTCTGGAAAGACTTTTAATGGGATTATATTGATCAAGTGCATATAATAAACCACTATGTTATACCAACTAGTTTCACCAACTAAGGCTGTTGGCATCTTCAGGGTACATAACTGATGTAAGGCACTAAAAAGTAAAAAACTGTTACAAACTATAATCAACCGATTCCAATTATATTAAACAAAGAACAGAGCCCGTACAATACATGCATAGAGCGTGCATGATATCACTTGTTGTTATTTAGGAACGTTCTATAGTTGGCACTATAATTCAGTTCTGGCGAGTTAAAGGATCTGATAAGGGTCTTCCAGATCACTGGCAAGATTAGTCCTTGGTTGCTGTTAAGAAAGACATTCCACATGTTAAATCTTTGACATGTTAGAAAGGGCCATAAAGAAGAAACATCAACACCCTAGAAATTTGGTGGAATTAAGGCATCTTTTAACCATGGAGTGGAATAAACTTGATAAGCATGTGATAATAAGTCATACTGACAGCATGACAAAAAAAATCCAAGATGTAATTAAAGCAGGTGGTGATATAACTCCATATTAATGATTAAAGTTTGCATTCCATAATTTTTTATCTGATGTGTTTACATTATGCACTTTTCATGTGTATATGCTTGTATACATTGGTGTTCAAACTCATATTTTTTTCATGCACACAGTGTGGTTTATTGTTCATTTCAAGTATTATTTGTTACTGAGTAAAATAAGGTATGCTAGAATTTCAATATGACTTTTTTTTTTTTTATAAATGTACTGATATCATAATATAAACATACTTGCTTACATTTTTTTATTGCATAGATTTATAATGTATAATTAGTCTAGGCATTAGAAGAGTTGATTGGTATTATAGATAAAAGCAACATGTAAACAGAGGACCAGCAGGGATAGATAAATGCTTGGTAGGTGTAGCATGATTCATTGCTCCATAACACAGCTTTCCAAGCTTCTGCATTCCATTGTACATGCTCTTTGAACCTCTGAAGACAATGCTGCATGTTGGTTTGGGTAATGTGGGGCTTGCATATTGCAGTCCTACAATGGAAATGCATGTTGTGAGCCTTGATTCTGAATGTTTTCATGCAGTAGATGCCCGAAACTCCGCATTCAGTGAATCGGCTGTTTTTACATATTATCCTTCGTAGCACCCAATACCACATTTGGTGAGTGTGGCAGGTCATTCATGTGGGTAGCACTAGCAGTTGACTCCCTGCGTTTCCAACTTAATATGGTATTACTGATTGTTGACTGAATGGCTCAATTTGTTAACAGTTTGCTGAACAGATTGGCCTGTAGTATGGCATCCTATCACAATGCCTCTTTCAAACTTCATCACTTCTCTTCTTGCAGCCATTTCACCTGGACACAGTTGTGCTGACTTGGGTGCATCATATTCCTTCAATTTATACCAGCTGGCATGATGAACCTTTCCCATGGGAGTATCTGTTCACTTTTTTCTCGAGCAGTGCGCATACATTACATAGGCGCATGTGGCACTTTTTGTTTTGAAGGGGAGGAGGGATATTTTATTCAGTTCATGAATGTGTTTTTTATTTTAGGTATATTTGACAGAATCTGGAAAAGATTACTTAAAAAATCCTTTTCTTGAGACCAAGGAGGGGAAAAAGAGCCACTTAGAGTGAATGAGCAGGAGGTATATGAGGAATTGAGTAAACTTGATAAGAAGTCTGTGAGACTTGATAGTATATCACTGTGTGTCCTGCCAGAATATTCCAAGGAATTAACAACAGCTTTAACTTTCCTTTTGAACATGAGTCAGATTTACCCAGAAGTATCTGGATACTTCTTTGGAAGTATCCTTTGATAGATTGCTACATCACAAGCTAGTAATTAGATGGAAACAGATGAGTAAAATACTAGATTAGTGGACTAGATTGGAGAATAGCTGTCTGATAGGTATCAGCAAGTTGAGTATTCGGGCACAATATCCCAGAAGAGGAAGGTCCATAATGATGTGCCCCAAAGATCTGTTTGGTTTCTGTTGCTGTTTAATTTGCAAAGTTGGGAAGAATTATGAGTAGTACAATAGATGTTATAACCTTTCAGAAGGTCTTGAATAGACTTTTTGAATGGGTGAATGAATCGGAAAAGGTCAACATAGCAAAGTGTAAGGCTTTAAATAAATATATACAAAATAAGAGGCTTTAAATAAATATATACAGAATAAGAGAGAAATTGAACTCGATAACAAACGAGTACATACAAGATAACATTTAAACTTTTAACTTGTGCCCAAAAGAGTTTGAAGCAAAATTGAATGAAAATTGGAGATCATAGATATAAGAGTTTTGAGGATAAAAGACAAGCACATAGCATTAATAATATTTTTTGATATTATCAATTATTATTATTTGAAAAATTTAATAGAATATCTAATATCAGTATAACTCCTCCATCTTTTGTTTTATATATATGCCATTCAAAAATATTATCATCATCAATTTCCTTATATATACCACCAAGGGGTGTTCAGGTTACTACGACAACACTACATGATTAAATTTACATTATTATTACTCTCCTATCCACAATTTTTCTCAAAATTAATCTGTTACTTGTAACCACTTCGATATTGTCATATCTAAATTTTGTTCTTCTGAGGCAATTCTGACTGAATCAATTCACCTAGACCTTGGTCTTCCTCTGGGTCTCTTTCATGCCATCTTGGCATCAAACACCTGTTTTGCTAACCTTTCATCACTCATTCTATTTAAGTGGATCACCTTAGATTAGCTCTGCTGACACATTCTCGAATGCTAATAATGTCAAGTTCCTTTCTAATATCTTCATTTTTAATATGATTCTGACATTGATGCCATTGATTCACTCCTTTAATTTTTTTCAGAACCCTCATATCTGTGGTCTTTCATCAAGGGCTTTATTTCTAACTCAACTCTTAGATCCATAACTTAAAACTGGTTTGAGCATGATCTTGTGTACTGCTAGTTTGGTGTTTTGGCTAATTTCTCTCTTATTCCTCTCTCTCTAATTTCTCTCATTATTTATAAGCAAAGTCGTACCAGCTTTGCTTATTCTGCTTTCTGTTTCCAAATTTAATATGCCAGCTTTACTAAAAACTGTGCCTAAATAGCTGAAATACAGGTTGGCCATAAAATAACTTCTCCTCTTTGGAGGCATCTGTAGCTAAAGCCATATACAGGAGGTTGGCTGGTCAACCTATAGTACATTAGTACCTTATATGGGTGATGGGTTGCGAAAGGAGAAACTTGTTTATATTTGATTTGAATGCCTGTATATTGTATTCCTTGGGAAATACGTCAGGGGGAAGACTGTTCCACAGTACTGCAGTAGCAGGGATGAATGAGGAGGAGAAGAAACTTGTTCTGTGGGTTTCGAGGTATACTGTAAAAGGATGTTGGGCAGCAGCTGTACATGTTCCAATGGGCTTAGTATGGTGGGGGAATTATTGATGCTGTTTCAAATGAACCTTTCCCATGAAAGTATTTATAGAATATGCAGATTGCAGAGACCAAGGCATCAAGCCTGATATTGAAATTGGGGATGTCAAACTTAGTTCTTTGCTTTATGCCAATGATGTTGTTAACTAAATACATCTAGTGAAAGTCTCCAAGCTAACTAAATTGAATAACAGCTGTAACAAATTTGGCATGAAAATCAGCAATAAAAAGACCAAAAATATGAAAATAGGAAGGAACATAGAAAACTTCAGCTGCATTCTGAATGGAGATCCAATAAGAACAAGTAAAATACAGGGTGGACATAAAATAACTTTCCCTCTTTGGAGGCATCTGTAACTACCACCACTGCCCTTAATTCCTTAATTATCTATGTGGAAGTGGGAGGAGCGAGTTGTGAGGGATGGTCATTTATTAGTCTAATTGCTCTCCTCTGTATTGAGTCAAGCATTTTGAGGGAGCTTTTTGGAGCCTCACTCTAGATGTGGGAGCAGTATTCAAGAGCTGGGCGGATTTGTGACTTGTATAGTGTTAACAGCTGTTTAGAGGTGAAGTAGCGTCTTGAGTGAAAGAGAAAACCTAGTTTTTTGGAAGCTGAGGATACAATGGTTGTGATGTGTTTATGCCAGGAGAGGCTTGATGTCAAGGTAATTCCGAGAAGAGAAATTTAGTCTTGTCTGTGAATTTGAGTGTTATTGAAAACAATGCTGGGAGAAAATGGTTCTTTTTTTGTGAGAAATAAGACAGAACTGGGTTTTATTAGCGTTGAAGTTGAGAAAGTTGTCTGAGCCCCATCGGAGGATGGCTTGGAGGTCGGAATTAAGGGCAGTGGTGGTAGTTACATATGCCTCCAAAGAGGGAAAGTTATTTTATGTCCACCCTGTATTTTACTTGTTCTTATAGGATCCCCATTCAGAATGCAGCTGAAGTTTTCTATGTTCCTTCCTATTTTCATATTTTTGGTCTTTTTATTGCTGATTTTCATACCAAATTTGTTACAGCTGTTATTCAGTTTAGTTAGCTTGGAGACTTTCACTAGATGTATTTAGTTAACAACATCATTTGCATAAAGCAAAGAACTGTTTGACATCTCCAATTTCAATATCAGGCTTGATCCCACTTTCTTTCATAATGTGATTTGTATAGATGATGAATAAGATTGGAGATAATGTGTATCCTTGTTTTACCCCTGATTTTACATCAAACCATCTTCTTGTATTTCTTTCAATTATAACTGCTGACTGAGAACTTAAATATAGACGATGTATTGCTTTTTATAATGTTCCATTCACCCCAAATGAATGTAGTGTTTTGAAAAACGTTTTTTCAGCACCTTGTTGTATACCTTTTTACAGATCTACAAAACTTAACTATAGATCCTTGTCACATTCCCATGATTTCACAGTCTTTCTCAACCTCTTTTCAAGTATACTTTCATAAATCTTACCTGGAAAACGCAGTAGAGAAGCTTCTCTGTAATTCTCATATTCAGCTTTATTCCCTTTTTTATAGATGGGTACTATGAGAGCTCTATTCAAATCATTGGGAATTTGACCCTCTGTCTAGATCCTCTGAATTATGCAGTGTAGCTCATTCAAAACTTTTAAACCTCCATACTTAAGTATTTGTGGTGAATATAATCTACTCCAGCTGTCTTTCAACATTTAAATATTTGACGGCTTTTTCTACTTCAAGTATTGATATCAACTCTTCTTTGCATTCCTCTTGAAAATTTTCTAGTATGGTTCATTTAACAGTCTTTCAAAGTAATTACTCCAGATATCTAGGATTACCTTATCTTCAGTTTTCATGTAACCTTTATCATCTTTGATTTCTTTTTCAGTACTCTTTCCTCCATTTCTAAGCTTCTTCAATAGCCTCCAGAACATTCTGATATTTATTTTACAAACTCTTACCCAAGTCTTCCGATGACTTTTGTTTAGCTACTTTTACACATAGCTTAGCTTGTGTAAAAGCTAAGAAACATTGCTAGAAACTTTTGGTATGATTTCTTCTCTTGCAGAGGTTGGTTGATAGGCGGAGAAGAGGGGATATGATAGAAACATTTAAGTTACTAAAAGATTTTTATAAGATTGATGCAGGTGAAATGTTTCAGCTGTGTGATAGTGATGGCAGAACAAGAGGTCATCCCTGAAAATTAAGGAAAAGTGTGGTTAACAAGGGTGTGAGAACGAGGTTTTTCACTTGGAAGATGGTGAATGAGTGGAATGCATTGCCTGACTCAGTTGTGAGTGCTTCATCTGTAAATGAATTCAAGAAGAAATATGATAGATGTTGTTTTGATAGTTTGGGTCTCACGCGATGAGTCTACTGACTCCATGGAGATACCTATAATAATAATTCTTTTCCTGAACTGCTTCTTTAACTTCTTGTGTCCACCATGTATTCTTATTTTGCTATCCTTTCATACAATACAATCAATCAATCAATCAATCAGTGTCTTCTTCAGAGAGTGCCACTGAGACCCAATGTTTGGTTCTTGTTTTCAAACAGCTGCAAATTTTCTTCAATAATGTTTACATAGTTTAGTCTACAATTTGCCTGCAAAAGCTGCTCAACTTTAATTCTTTTTAAAAACTTTCTTGCATACTGTTCTTTTCAATGTGATATATTTTTTTTATCCTGCTTAGTACTATGTAATAGTCACTTCTAATTTCAGATCCTCTGTATGCTCTTATGTCATTAACAAGCATTATTCTTATGCATGTGAACTTCTGCACATCTTTATGTTTAAATGTGATGTTAGTATTGACTAGTCTGTGTCCTGTGCAAGTCCCCAGTAAATACTTACCATTATTACTAGCTTTGCCATTGTCTCCAAATTTTCCCAAAATGTTCCTATTCATCAGGTGGGATTCATTTCCTACTCTGCTTTTGAGGTATACAACAAGAACCACTTTTTTCCATTTTCTATGGTCCTTAGAAGAACCTTCTGTGGGACCATAGGCGCAAATAAGTTTCATTGTCCATTTCCCTATTTTGAAGTTTGCCCACATAACTGTACTTGAAACTGCTTTCCAATCAATAAGTTTTATCTTCATGTTTGGTGTTGAATGTTATCGCTACTCCTTCCTTTCCTTGATTATTATTGCCTGAAAATAGCATCTTATACTTATTATTTAGTAATATCGCACTTGATTTTTTCTTCTTTGTTTTAGTAATGCCAATTATGTCCATGTGGTACTTTCCAGTTCTTCTGCAAGTTTGATTTCCTTTCTATTAATATTCCTTATATTCATGGTTCCTATCTTCAGTTCTGATTTTGGGTTTATTCTTCTTCGAGATGTTGAGCTGGAGCTTGTTCCAATAGCTGGCTTCACTGTTTGCCCTGGTTCCCTGATGAAAACAGCAGGGATCTTGTTTAACCAGGTGATGCCCCAGCTACCGTGAAATCTCACTGTGTTGTACCATCATATGCATTTGTGGTTTGAGCCAATAAAAAGTACAGTTTGGTTGGCTAAGTCTGGAATTGCCAGCCATCCTCATTTGTTCAGTAACCAGTAGATACCTACTAACGGGGTCCACCACATGAAGGTGAGGATTAGCATTATGTCACAAGCCCCAGTCAGTTCTCTGCTTTCCTGAAAGGCGATGTGGAGATCTCCTCCCAATTATTTGGCTTTGATCCTTAAGCTATTCCTCCCCCATTTGATAATATAGAATTATAAAATATTTTCAATATAAAAATGAAAAGATAAAAACACAAATATTAAACTTATCAAAGATATTTATATAGATAATAAGTGTGTGATAAGGTACTATAATAATGAAACAAAATAAATTGAAGAAAGGAATTAGGGGATTTGTTATTATTCAATATTTTAATGAAATAAAATCAATAAGTATATGGTAAATCTAATCTATTCTGCTGATGACATAGTATATGATACCAGTATCAAACACGAAAGATGATTTACTAAGAAAAGTATATAATTTCCAACAGATTTGCCAATAATATTATATGGAACTATTAAAACAAAACAACAACAACAAAAAAAAAAAAACATTATTAGCAACTAGTCAGGCTGCTTGTTGTGAGTTAGAAATAAACAGAAAGCTTTCTTTTTTTATCTGAAGTGGTCATTTAAGGAATGCCCAAGTCATAGAGATGTAATCAGTTATTCACCTTTAAAATGAACTGAGCCAAATCCGAAGTTTTTGCAGAAAGAGAATCAGGTATTTTGTGCAGATTTGCTTAAAACTTACTTTACCTTTTTTAACTAAAGATCTGAATCTTCATTTAAAATCGCATTGCATGAGCAGTAAGAAGGTACTTGATGTTTATAAATGTTTAATAGAGACATGCATATAATATCATGTGTCTTGGTTGCAGCTGTACAGTAGGAGAATTACTATTAGAGTTCAGAGAAGTGGATATAGATATATAATTAATTAACCAATTTAAAAAAAAATTATAAACAGTGAACAGCAGTCATTTCCCAAAACTTAGAGATAGGCATACAGTCTGTCTGATTAACATTAGGGCTTCACACGATTCAAATAGACAATCAGAAAAAAAATAGACAATCAGATTTGAATCTACTGTACTGTAGCATCTTGATATGGTTCTAGTGAACTTTAATGTCTAGTGTCGATGTCATGAGAAGAAAATCTTATGTAATTTTCATGTTCTGGATTTTGATTTTAGCAGAATGGCCAGTTTGTCCAAAGTAGCAAAGATAGAGGTGATAATGTTTCTTTGATAGGGATAAGAAAGATGATGATGACTTCTGGGCTGGCTTGAAGGTGGTATACAGATTATATCTGCAAAGGGTCCTTGCTATTTGTTCAGATATATTCCTTTAAGTTGGGGGATGTGGATCCTTCTAACATCAGATTGCAAATCTTGGAGAGGAATGATAATTATCAAAAGTTTCTGTAACAAGGTCTTGCTGTATCCATTAAGTAATAGAATAAAATAGAAAGCATGAACAAATTGTGCATGCTTAGTGCACAAGGCTTTTGATAATACCTATTTTTTGTGAAGGATGATTATCTGAAGATATGTGGATATATCTGCCTGTAAAGGATGGCTTCCTGTAAATAGAAAATTCAATATTATCAGCAGAGTTGCAATGTGTTAGAGTATCCAAAAAGGGAGACTGTTGTTAGATTCATGTACAATAGTGAACTTGATGCAAATATCAAGTTCACATGTACAATAGTGAACTTGATGCAAATATCTCAGGGCAGAGCTGACTACTACCGGGTGCGTCCCCAGGTGGCGGATCGGGGAACAGCCTTCAGATATGGAGGTTAGCTGCAATATAAGCAGAGCAATCTGGCGAATAAGCAGCCGTGGACCAACAGCGACTGAGCTATCAGGGCGTGGGGGAGCAGAAGTGGCAACTCTGTCTCACTTAAAACCTCACAAAGCCCAATGACAACTCAGTGACATGGCGAGTAGTGCCGCCATTAAATAAGTACCTGCTGGGGTCACCGCCCCTGACATTGGGAAGCAGCATTGTCAGTACTGACACAAGGTTGAAGCCAAATGATGACGGAAAAGCTTGTGATCAGAGATTTGCAGATGGCAATATGATTATATTGTGTACGTCTATAATACTGCGGAGCAGAAAGCAAACGGAGAAACTACTGCTCTACCTTATCTCCAGAACAACCACCATGGTGAGCATGATGCAAATATATAAGGAGCTAATTTTCAGTTGACCTGATCACAAAGATATTATCTACAAAGCATAACCAAATGCGAAGCCGAGAAGAAATGGTGTTACAAATCCTATCCTTTAAATGCTCGATAAAATAATCAGCCAAAGCAGGTGATGTAGGACTACTCATTGCAGTAAATTTAAATAATCTGACAAGGTCATTAAGGAAATCTACTTGTAAAAGCTGTAGAGTTTCTCAAAGTGGTATATTTGTAAACAGTGAAACTATGTCAAAGGAAACCATCATTTCAGACTCTTGAAGATGATATTTAATTTATTTTTTGAAGTCAAAACTATTTTTGATATAAGAGGTCACTTTTTTTCAAGTAAAGATTCATAGAAGTCTTGAATGATATTTTGCTAAATAACGAGTAGGGAGATCCTATGAAATCAACTATTGGGCATAATGGATAATCAGATTTGTCCACTTTAGTAAGGCCATGAATACATGGGGCTGTCCCCCCATCATGTTTGTAACATGATGAGTCCTTAATTTTTCAGTAGTATTAGTATCTAAGGAATATGTTTGATCTAATAATTTATTTCATTTGTTTAGCTGGTTTTGTGTAGGATCTTTGATTATGCTATAAGTGAATCTGTCTTGTAATAAAACATTAAGTTTGCAATTATAGTCAGTAGTATCCATCAGAACTGTTGCATTTCCCTTGTCAGACTTAATTATAACAGTCATTCTGGTGTAAAGATTGGAGAGTTTGTAATTCAGGTAAAGAAATATTCAGAACAGAGGGCAGGGGTTAGCTAATATCTGTGCGATCTCAAACCTTAGCTTATTAGCATTATCCATATGTAATTCTCTAATGTCTTTTTCTACACTTGCCATAGTCTAAATGAGGCAGATGACAAGGTGTTACAGCAAAACCTGGATCTTTGGACAGTATGATTAATATTAATTCATCACCGGTAAAAGGACAGCTAGTTAAATTTATCTCCAGCTCTGTCCATTTTTCATGGACAGAGCTGGGTGGTTGCTGAACAAACTGGTGGCTAATAATTCACACTTACAAATCCACTTCTGCTGTTAATATTTAAATGAGCACGTCTGGCTGAGGAAAGAGAAATTCTACAAATTAAGTTGAAATGTTAATCTTTGTCAGGACTAAGATTATTCTTTAGTAGAATTTCAAGTTCAGAGATTTTATTGTTAATAGAAAAGAAGAGCCTTTTAACATAATGTATCCTTTTTGATAATAGGACCTTTCTAGCTCTTTGGTAAATATTATGAGCAGAGTAAGATTTAATAGTCTCCTTCATTTTTTTGATAAAATTGGGAATTAAACCAGCATTACAACATCATTTTAGAAACATAAGTTAGTTTTGCAAGTGTGAGTTCTTTAAATGTAGCTTAGCAAAATTTCTGACAGGCTTCCAGTAATCTTCACCATAAGAATAAGTTACTAGACTTTTAATAGAGACATCCTCGTTAGCCATAGTTATAATGTTTTAAATAATTGCTTCACACACATATAAGAGAAAACTAAATAGAATTTATTACTTCTATATATTTCGCTCAATATGTCACAAGGGAGAAGGTAGAAGAATTGGTAACAACATTTAAATTATGAATACAAGAATGAGTCATTTGGCATACATATGATGTGTGTCTTGGTTGCAGCTGCACAGTAGGAATAAACACTTATTAGATTTCAGAGAAGTTGGTATAGATTATTCTTGAAGATGAATATCTTCATCTTCAAGAGTGAAATGATGGTTTCCTTTGATGTAGTTTAACTATTTACAAATCAAGAAACTAGAAACTCGACAACTTTTATAAGTAGATTTTCCTGATGACATTATCAGGTTATTCAAGTTTACTATCAGAATCTGATTTCTCTTCTTAGACTGACATACACCCTATCTACATTTGCTTGTGCATAGTATTAGTAATAACTGCATTTCAAATGTGAGAAATGTATCCATTTGTGATTTATTTCATTATCTTTATGTGTGACATTTGTTATCTCATTTTGTGCTGTTTTCCTGTCAGTAAAGTTGCATTTCTTATTTGCTGCTCCATTAGTGTATTTTCTTTTGTTTTGTTTAAACATGCATTGAGCACTATAGGACTGCAGGTTTATTATATCCTTTAAAAGCTCTTCTTATTTTGATTTTAGGGTGAAATTAAATGAAATGCATAGCTATGCATAAATCTTCTCTCTCTTTCCATTCCATTTTATAAATCTTGCATATTTATATTATATATGATTCGGATACTTTTCTGTCTGCTTACATTAGTTATGTAAACATTCTGCATTAAGTTACGTCTTACAGTATTTTAGATATGCTCTTTTAACAAAAAAAAAAAAAACACAAAAAAACTGTCTATCTTTTATCATAACGCTTAATAATTTTTTTTTTTTTTAAATGTATGTACATTTAACAGAAAAAGAGCTGAATGAGTTGATTGTCGAACTCTTAGAAGCAGCTGAACAAGAACATGATGTTGAAGAAGAAGAAGAAGTATCTAATTATATAAATCATAGGTAAGATAAGCACACACAGGTGTTTTGTGTGTGTGTGTATTAAAGTATTTGAATAAATAGCAAGTGGAAAAAAAAGTTTAAATCAAATGAATTGTCTCAAGAAAAATTAGAAATATGTTATTTTAAAAACTAGTAAAGTTGTGTTTTTTTTTTTTTTTTTTTGCTACAAAACTTAAATTTCTGAATTATAGTATTATATTAATTTTGTGTTAGGGTTAATTTTGCAAAGATCAAATCCTTAAAAAGCAGATTTAAATGATAATTAGATGAGACTGGAATCACTCTTTGCAGTATAAGTTATCTTGATGAAAATATTATGGCTCCTATTACTTTGTATCATCTGTGTCTATAAAGTGAAGCATTTTGCAGTATATTCTGTATACACTTTAAAATTACCTGGGATATTTTAATATCAGCTGAAAATTTATAAAATTTAAATTTCCAACAATAGAAATCAGAAAAATACTTCATATATCATAGTTCACTCTTTATATATATTAGCTGTCATCTGTATCATGTGTCAGGCATAGTATTTGTTTTATTATTATTATTAAGAGAGACCTCCAGGGAATTAAGAACTCATCAAGGGAGGCCATACTATTTGCACCAGCTGTCACACCTGTTCTTGAATTCATTCACACTGCTTGCACACATATCATCCATTGGCAATCCATTCCAGTTGTGCATCACTGTGAGAGAAAAATCTAGATCTCACTCCCTTCTTAGCAGTATTCATTCTCCGCTTCCAAGGATGCCCTCTTGTCTTTGCCATACCCTCCAAAAAGAAATATTCCATCAACTGGAATCCTGTATGACCCTTTCAGAAGATTGTAAGTTTCAATCATATCACCCTCTTTCTGCTGTTGGCTAGTGTCTGCTGCCTACAAATTCTCAATCTGTCTCCATAATCAGCATTCCAAAGTCTTCATATAATTTTTGACACTCTTTTTAGCACACACACTCTCTCTCCCACTGTAACAGAATCACCATGGAAAACAGGAGACCAGACCTACATGCAATAGTAAAAGTAAGGTCTTATCAAGGCCTTTTAAAGAAACAAAATGACTTCTTTATCTTTAAAAATTGTAAATGCAACTCAGAGTTGCATTTACAATTTTTGTTTTATGACCCTTAAACTTCAACTTCCTGTCTACTAAAACACCAAGATCCCTAGCCTGATCAGTTTTTTCCTAGCATAATCCCACCAATTTGATATGACATTGGATACCTAATCACACCAAGTGAACGACCTTACATTTATTAACATTGAACTGATAGCCATTTCCATATGCCCACAATTTCATACTATTCAAATCATTCTGCAAGTACTGCTGCATATCTGCAGCAGCACTCTGGTTACCTTACCTATCTTTGCATCACCATCAGCAAATAGCTGTATGTCACATGTCAAATCCTTTCCAATGTCATTCATGTACAGATTGAATAACAGTGGATCAAGCACTAATCCTTGAGGCACACCCCTAGTTACTTTGAATCTTGCAGACACACCCCATATATGACTTTTTGATATCTGTCAGTCAGCCATCCTCTTATCCATGTTAATAGTTTAGCATGGATAAGAGGTATGAGAGGTAATAGTTTAACGTGGATATTCTCCAGTTTATGCAACAGTCTTCCATGCTGTATTCTGTCAAAAGCCTTAGCAAAATCCAAAAGTATCATAGTGTATCCATTCCCCTTGTCTAACTCAGTGGTAACATTATTATAGAATGGGTGATGCCAATGATGCTAAAACATTTGCAACGTTTTAGCGACTTTGCAATGAACAGCATGTTTTCCCTTAGGAAACCATGCTGTTTATTGCAAAGTAGAGATTCTCTATCAACCCATTTCTGAATGTGACCCTTAACCAACTTTTCCAAACTCTTCATTACCACTCCTGAGATACTGATTGGTCGATAGTTGGATACATTGCTCTTTGGACCACTCTTGTGCATGGGATTATCATAAATCTTCCCTGTTCTGAGACTCAAATTATATAGCTAGGTCTGAGGAATAGCCAGTTCAACTGAATACTCTTTTAGCATCTATGGTAGAATACTAAAATTCCTATTGCAGAATTCTTATTCAGTTTGTGCAACAGCTCTTGTACTTTCTCCTCATACATGAGTTTCTTCATACGGTGTAGAGGTAACGGCGAGTTCTGTGTTGAATATACCAGGTTGATAGCTTTTAGCAAAATGGCTACTCATCAGTTGAACAATCACTTCTGCATCAGTCACCCACGTACCATTTGCATCGAGTAGAGTTATTCTTTCAAATTCATTTTTTCTTTCACTTGTAGTATAATGATAGAATTCTTTTGGGTTGTCTTTAACTTGCAGAGCCAGTTTCATTTCATACTCAGATTTAGCTTTCCATACAACACTTGTGACCCTTCTGGCCTGCTGCTTATAATTATCATAACTGACAACATCCTTATGGACATGATATTCCTTCGACATCACCTTTTTCTTATGAATCTCTTGTTTAATTAGCTTACACATCCATTCTACTCCTACTCTATTTATTTCTCTAACTCTAGGAACATATTTTGATATTGCATTGTTTAAGTATTTTTTTAAGCACTTCCCACACACTGTCGATATCCTTCCCATCCAACAACTGGCGAGATCTTTCTAAGCAATAACTACAAAATGTTATATTCAGGCAATAACAATCAGGGAAAAGAAGGAGTAACTATAGTATTCAACACTAAATATGAGGATAATCTTCTTGAATAGCAGGCAGTATCAAGTAGAGTAATGTGGGCAAATATTCCTCCACTTCTACCTTAGTAGAACCTTCAGTGGGACCATAGGTCGCACTGAAGGTTCTACTAAGGTAGAAGTGGAGGAATTATTTTAAGCTTTAGTGAAAGCAACTGACACAATAAAAAAGGAAAAGTTGGTCCTTGTTGGGAATTTAAATAGCAGAGTAGAAAATGATTATCAGACATACAGAAATATTTTGGGAAAATTTGGAGAAAACAGCAAAGCTAATAATACAGGCAAATACCTGTTAGATTTCTGCTCAAGACGTGGACTGGTTATTACTAATACAATGTTCCAACATAAAAATGTGCACAAATTCACATGGAGAGAAAAGACAAGGAATAAGAGTCATGTAGTGAGGTTGTTTGCAAAGATAGAAAAATCAAATAGACACAGGAAGTTCAAGAGGTAGTGAAGGAAAAGAAGAAAACATATCGAAAGTTCCTGGTGAAAAAGTCAGCTTGTGCTCTTAGAGAATACAGAGACAAATGTAAGACAGTTAAACAAAAGTCATGGAAGACTTTGGTAAGAACACAGAAAATAAATATCTGGAGGCTGTTAAAAAGGCTCAGAAATGGAGGAAAGAGTGCTGCAAAAGGAATTAGAGATGATAAAGGTGACATGAAAATTGATGGATGAGTAATTACTTTGAAAAATTGCTAAATGAAACAATCAGTGAGTACAGTAGTAAAATAACACTCAACAGGCATGCAATCAGGAATACATATCCATACTGAAGATGAAGTTCATGAACCATCTGACATTTATCATTTGGCACAAACACAGAGCAACTTGGCTCACTTTCATCTAGACCAGGCATGGCCAACTTCATTCTATATGAGGGCCAATATATGATGAGTGGTAGTGTCACGGGCCACACACTTTTAGACAGAACTTAAATAAAAATAAACTCTACATTTTTTCAAAGCAATAGTTATATGTATTGAATTACTATATTTGTTAAATCATTTTATTACTGGGAGAACAATATAAAATATTTGATTGGTTTAAATATAAGTTGTTAAATTAAATTTAATTACATATTTCTGGGTTTTTTTACATGTAACACTACTTAATGAGAACACTGTGGGCGTTCATGTGCGGCAACTAGTTTATCAAAGTCGATTTTCAACGATGACGATATTCGTAACAAATCTTGAAGGTGGTCATCAGTCAGTTGGCTTCTTTTTGACAATTTAACAGCCCTCATAGTTGAGAAAGTGCATTCGCATATTGAGTAATCTTTTTAATGCAATTTTGATTCCATGTTGAGAATATAAATTGTTTTTGGAGGATGTCAAGAAGGAGGCACCATGGAGCATTCTCTTTGCCGACGACATTGTTCTATGCGAATCATCCCGAGAGAAGCTTGAAAATACCCTGGAAGAGTGGAGAAAGGCATTGGGAAGAGAGAGAGAGAGAGAGAGGCATGAGAATTAACCAGGTGAATAACTGAATACATGTCAACAGGGAGTGACAAGGATATGGTCATATGACTCCAGGGTGAAAGGCTAATTTCAGGGAAGAAATTCAAGTACCTTGGGTCGGTTGTCGAGAGGAAAGGTGACTTGGATGAGGAAATACAGCACCGAATAACATGCGGTTGGATGAATTGGAGGAAGATGAGTGGGGTCCTGTGTGACAAGAGAGTGAGTTGTAAGAGGAGAGGAAAGCTGTATAAGATGGTGGTGAAGCTGGCGATGCTCCATGGTGCGGAGACGTGGCCTATAACCAAGGCACAGGAGAGGAAGTCGGAGGTAGCGGAGATGTGGATGTTGAGATGGATGAGTGGTGTGACAAAGGACAGGATAAGGAATGACTACATCAGAGGGACGGTTAAGGTGGGACCAATTGGCAAGAAGATACAAGAAAGTAGGCTGAGGTGGTTTGGACATGTAGAGAGGAAGGGTGAGGAGTATGTTGGTAAACGAGTGGAGTATATGGAGGTGGTGGGAAGGAGGAAAAGAGGCAGGCCCAAGCTCAGGTGGAGGGATAAGGTGACAGAGGATCTTAGGGAGAAAGGATGGAGTCCAAAGGATGCCCTGGACCGGAGAACTTGGAAGAGGAAGGTTAAAGATCGGTGCGTCAACCCAATTTAACATGGGATAAGGCATAGTGAAAGAAGAAAAAGAAGTTGAGAATATAAATTGTTTCTGTCTTCAAAAATAATGAATATAACTAGTATATCAATCGAAAAATCTGCGGTCGAAACTAATAGCTAAATTGATAATACATATAATTTAATATAGTTTTCATCCTGCCGCGGGCCACACAAAATCATGTTGTGGGCACCCATGCGGCCCGCAGGCCTGCTGTTGGCCACCTATGATCTAGACTATGCCTTCAGGAGTTGTTATATTAATATTTCTGTTTATATTTCCCTATTTATAAATGATGAATTTTAATATTTTCACTTTAGCTTCAAATTGAAAATAAATCAATCTGAAGTTTGAAAATGCTTTTAAAAAAAATCAAAAAATGAGGAAACAGCTCAGTGCAGATAATTGTTCAAAAGAAAAATTTCATATAAGGGAACAAACTAATGGATTGATAAGGTATTGCAAGAATCATGCTTTAAAAGAAGTGTTGAGAGAAACTTGGAACTTTAAAGTAGCTCAGATAGAATTAATTTGAGCTATTTTAAATTTAAAATTTAAAATTTTTGTAAAACAATGTTAAATGAGATTGTATTTAGATTGGCTGCTGAAGATGGAATCTCAGTTTCATCTTCAGCAGAATTTTATACGTGAATCATTTTCAAAGCAAACTTATGCATTTCCAAAGAACTAGTCAGATATATTAAAGTTAATTTTTGACTTTTATGAACATGAAAAAAAGAGGAGCAAATATTCAAAATTAGAGAATTAACAGAATCAGATCACCATTTACAAGAAAGTTAAGTGAAATCACAATTTAGATTGGTTGCCATAAGATTTTATACACTAATAAATTTCAAAGCTGAATTATAAATTACCAAAGGACCAATCAGATATCTTAAAGTAATTTTTGACTTCTATGAACATGACATAAGAAGAGAAAATATCAAAAATTAGAGAATTAACAGTGTTAGATCACCATTTTTTTAGTCTTACTTTGAATGAGTGCACAGTATTGGAAATTGAAGATATTTCAATATTGTTGTTCATTTAGATGACAAATTTTTAACTGAGGATTAATTCATATATATATATATATATATACCTGGAATGTTCATCAAAATTGGAGATAAAATATATTTCAGTATTGTGTTCATTTAGATGACAATTTTTTAACTGAGGATTAGTTCATATATATCTGGAAAAATGTTCATCAAAATATTATGGACTTGTGAATGCAAGAATTTGGAATAATTTTGAAAAACATGTTGTGCTATAATGACAGATGGAGTGAGAGTGGTGGTGAAATTTGAATGTGAAAGCACAGTTGAAAATTTAATCTGCCTTAATCATGGCATTTATTTAGCAGTTCATGCATTTTATGAAAATATCATAAATCACCTAAAATTAAAGATGCCAAAAAATTATATTCTTGATTTAATCCTTTATCCAAGTGCTAGCAAACAATGTTTGCACATCGGATATCTTCACAACTGGGCTACTTGTATATAGAGGTGATGATGTGAAGTCATTCTAATGACTTCACATCATTTGTCTATTATCCCATAATGCAAAGTACACACCCTTTTGGATGTGTATAATACTATGCATTGTGGGAAGGGCCACTACCCAGACTAAATTGACCTTTATTGAGGTCTCATCAATGGGAACCAGACCCAGAAGAGATACCAAGGTTGAAATAATGCAGAATTCATATATTTCCCATATACAAATAGTAAAAAGGCGTTATGCCTTATTATTAAAATACTCTGGATTAGAGATGTTAAATGCTTTTTTACTTATTTATACTATAAATTAAAGATATTTACAAATAAGATCATATATAGATTGGTCGCCAAAGATGGAATCTCAGTTCCATTTTCAGCAAAATTTTAGATGTGTGAATCTGTTTCAGAACAAAATTATGGATTACTAAAGAACCAATTAGATATCTTAAAGTTAATTTTTAACTTTATGAACATGAAAAAAGAAGAGCAAATATACAAAATTAGATAATTAACAGAGGCAATTGCCCTTCTCATTAACCTCTGTATATAAGTAGCCTAGTCACGAAGATGCTTCATGTGCAAATGTTGTTTGCTTACGCTTGGGTAAAGGATTAAACCAAAAATATAGTTTCTTGGCATCTTTAATTTATAGTATAACCAAGTGAAAAAACTTTCAATACAATAAATAATCAATAACAAACATACTTGAAAATTATTTTCATGAGTGAAAGTGATTATCCCAGAAATTGTTGCTTTGAAAAAAATGCCTTGTGTCCTCAGAAAAATTGCTGAGACTCAGAATCACTACCCTACACCCAATTTTTGATAGCATTCATCACCGACCTGGCTGGCCGAGTGGTCAGCGTTCTGCTCTCCAGCCAAAAGGCTGTGGGTTTGAATCCTGCTGTGGGCATGGATGTTTGTGATTGTCTCTGGAAAAAATAGTGGTGGTGGTGGTCGGCAGTAGATGGCGTTGGTGTTATTTGCGGTCAGTTGATGGATTGAGTGGTGAAGATAGAGTTGTAGAGTAGGTGCCCTCCCTCGATGAGTCCATAGACTCCCTGGAGGTGTTAAATAATAATAATAATAATAAATATTGATTCATTGTTATTAAAGTGTGTATATGATTTTCATATTATGTGTTGTGAAACACCTTCAAACTCAAAGCAAATTCAAAGTTTAATTAGGATTAACATAACTTTTAATGCTATTTTTGATATCTTCATTCTTTACCATAATTTGTTTTGGTACATTATTACTAGAAAGCTAATAATAATATTGTAAACTTAATCATATAATACTATTGTATCCTGTACACCCCTTGAAGATACATTCAAATGTTATGAAGATGATGATTTTTGATGTTTTTGTTTTCGACTTATTTCTAGCATTACCTATCCTACTACAAGCTCTGTAGCTAAGTGTGAAACTGGAAGTCTTAATTTTGCAAGAAATATTTCACCGATATCAGCAGAAGAAAGAGAACAGCTCGATGAACAAATGAGAATGGTAAAGTTAATGCAAACTTAACTATTTACAAGACAAAGAAATAAAATATTTTTTTAGAATCTTAAGTACCATTTCTGCTATTCACACTGTCTTTAAGTAGAATTCAAAAAAATCACAGCAAATTGTTACACTTGCATTATTCAAAAAAGTATTTCATTATCATCATACAGGACTGTTTCACTTTTTTTTTTTTTAGTTTGATGAAAGTTAAAAATGAACAATAATAGCATAATAGTTATAATAATAGAAGCATGGAATAAATTATTTTCTGTTCTGTTCTTCCCTTCTTATATGCACTTGTAATAATCACCAAGTTGCCTAAACATGATATAAGTGTTTTGATCTTCCCTCTAAGAAACAGCAGTAAAGTTGTCTGCAGGCTGGCCACTAGATAGTACCTGGGTCTGAAACTGATGGTAATGTATAATTATTCTACTTAATCTACTAGAGCATGTCTGAAGGGAATAAATGTAGTGGTATTGTGCAGAAGACACTGTCAAGCCTATGATATGGTTAAGAGACTAGGAACACTCTGAGAAGATTTGTTTGCAAGTCTTTCACTAGTGCACTATATGTTCCTGTCTTTATTTCACTCTTCTCTTTAATTAATTATAAAAGGCATCAGAAACAATTATAATATCAGCAGAGCAAAAAAAATAAAATAAAATAAATAAATAAAAGATTTTTAAAAAATAAGCAACAAACATCCAATTAAAGAGCATAAAAAAAGGCTTCTTTAAAAAGGACCTCATTCTTCATTTTATCTAGATAAGTATTCACTTATAAAAGTATAACAATTATGAAATTGTGTGTATTGATAAAAGGAGTTTTATGAGAATTAACAGTTCAAGACAGTGTCAGCAAATCTGGAAAAATCCTCGTCTAACTCAAAAGCCAAGTATGGATCCTGAAAGCTTTACAGAGACCAAAGAAGAATATAAAAGGTGAAATACAAGTCCTGAGCAGAATCCTTCTTCTTTTAATTAGTACATTACCAAAGGTGCTCTCATGCTGAAGTTGTAAATATGGAAATCTTGTAATCTTGGAAACTCACATTAAAAACTTTTAAACTTTCAAAAGCATTGTTTTGTTACTTTGTTATAAAATTAATAGATATTTATCATTCTCTCTTTTAATTAAAAAATAATAAAAAATCCTACAGGAATGATACTTGTGCATTTGTGACATCTGTCATCCCTTATCAGATGATACCAAACTGAGCATTCCTCTTTTCAGTCCTCTCTAATTCAAAATTTTCGCATCCTATTCTTATGCATTCATTGTGCTCTCTGGATTATCCCAACATCCTTGAATATTTATCTTTGAAGTTTGATTTTCTGCATTTTAACTGCCTAAGCATTGGAGATTCACAATTCAAACTTTTTTTTTTTTTTCTGATCTAGGTGGGAAAAAGTGCTAGTATATTTGCTGATATTATTGACCTCATGCATTTGTCTATCTACACACCACAATACCATATTATCCATCTTAGCAATTTGGATGTCATCAAGTATCCTTTAAAACATGGAGCAGACCTCTTTCATCTGTGTATGTCCTTTTCCACTATACTGGTGTCATATCAGATGTTTCTGTTGTGATGAGTTCTACTTTTCCCTTATGATGATCCTTTCCATTCTTATGATCTAAACATCTGTTCTGGCTGAATAATTGAAATAATTAGTACTTGAATGAAGATCATCCCTCCATTCCACTTATAACTGCTACCCATTATCCAATATCTGGTTCTCCAAGTGGCAAAGCAGTTCACGTAAATAAAATCGGCATAATCACAAATTGCTTGAGACAAAATCTCCACCTCCATCACATGTTCTACATTGCAGCTAATATAGCTTCAAATGAATTATCAAGAAATCCAACTTTGAAAGAGTCATATACAGAAAATTTGCCTTTTGCTCTAATGGTAGCCATAGCTTTTTGCTCTTCGCCAAGACCTTGGGTCAACTTTTGCTCTATATGGAAGTACCATATAACATATGATACTTTCATACTACACACCAATAAAGCTGACTTCTTGGAAATACTCCTCTCTCATAGATGACAAGGAAAAAATCTCTTAACTATGACAGAAACATCTCACTACTTGTCTTGCAACTGGAAAGATTTATGAACCCAAATAGCATGGATTACTAACGAGTCTTCTGGTTTTAATAGTATGTCTCTCAGCAGTGATCAGAATTTATATGCTATATAATTAACTGGTGTTCTGTATTATTATAACTCATACTCATCCAATATCTACCCTACACCATGAGAGCAAGTTTGTGTTCAGCCATTCTAAAAAAAAAAAAAAATGAAAGGCAGTAATTAAACTTCTTTCGTCACCTCATCAGCGGTCACATTTTTCATCACCTGGACATCCATGAATTAAGCAGTGACATTAATGTGTATTCTGTCATTTTCATTGCAGTGCTGATTTTCTGGTTATTATTTTCTACCCATGAGAAATGAGAAACTTTGGTCTGCATGCCTAATTTAAAAACTGCCACATTTTGGCCTCTTTTCATTATTGAGTAACAAGTTTTCTATCTCTGATTGTTCACTGTGTGTGTCATGGTTAACATTTTCCTCTCTTTGAAGATCTCACCAATACCAGGGATGTGCATACCCATACTTTTTCTCCTAAATAAGCATCAACATTATTTACCACTATATTCTCCATATACTATAAGGAGTTTATCAAAACCTGCAAGTATACTATCCTTGACAAGAAATTATATTCTTGTTTTAATCCTTTACCCAAGCATAAGCAAAGTTTGTAATTGATGTATCTTCACATCTAGTCTACATGTATATAGAGGCTGATGATTTCACATCAGTTGCCTCAGTATCCCATAATACAAAGCACACTTCCTTTCAGATATGTATATTGCTATGCATTATTGGTGGGTCACCAGTTTCGACCTTTATTGAGGTCTCATCAGTGAAAGCTAGACTTAGCAAGATACTAAAATAAATTAAATCAACAGAAGTCATATATTTTCCATATACAAATAAAATGGTGTATCATATAATTAAAACATTTTGGATTAACATTGCACATTGACAGGTTTTTCACTAGGGTACAAAGTATGTTATATTTTACTTGACAACATATATTCTTATTTTACTTCTTCACTCAAGCATAAGCAAATAATAGATGTGGAGACACTCTTCTATATACAAGTTGACTTTGTGAAAATACTTCACATGCAAATTTTGTTTGCTTATGCTTGTGTAAAGGATTAAAATTTTATTTTTAACGATATTGATGAGAACACAGACTTATAAGAAAATAATTACTATTTATTGCTGATATTTCATTGGTATTATATCCAGCATCTTCAGAGCACAAAAACAGTTTGTCACAGTATGCAAAACAACAGCAATCTGGTATAACAACAGGACTAGTTTAAACAGTTGCAACAGACAACACAAAGACTAAAGTCCTAATTAGGCACCATTTATGTTGGAAAAAGAGAGAGAGAAAGCAGGTATTAATTTGGTCTTAAAATTACGGTCTCCCAAATTTTTGGTAAATTTATACAGCCATACTTGTTGAGGTTTGGATTATGTTTCAAGGCTTCTGTTGATTCCAAAACAATCTCTCTATGTCTTATAAACGTCTGTGTAGCACTTTTGTTTTTTTCCTGTGTGCAGGTGTATCTAAGTCATGGTCTGCTAGACCCGACTTGCCATAATGACAGTGCCAGGTTCACTGAGGCAGATGTCCACAGTTTATCCTGTCTGTCCATAATAAGCTCGATCACATGAACTGGGCACTTCATAGACTCCTGGATATGATAAAGAAGAAGAGACTCTTCCTTGGTGAACAGATGAGAGTTGCCAATTTGACATAAAGTTTAATACAGTGTGTAGCTGATGTTTATTAAGCACTAAATATCTTTTTACATGTACCTTGAATGTATGGGATGGTGACAGGTTTGCTGTAGTCTTCTGTGGTAGACAGCAGGAGGATTTCTGGAGAACATTTAATATTTTTAACACATAAATCTGTCGCAAACTGCCACCAAGTATTGTTCTCACTCGAAGTAATAGGCTATGGAAAATATAGCATCTCATTCATCATTCATGAGATTACATGATAGCACCATACAGATGTACAAAAATAAAATCATTTTAGAAATACTGAAATATTATGAAACCAAATTCAACACCATGGATTCCTCCTAGAAGTCTTCAGAGAAATTTTGAGAAGAACGAAAAAGAATCTTCCCACATTTCAGAAAAGCTTTAGAAAGAGCTAAAATAGCATGTCCTGTTGAAAAATGATCCTCCGAACCTGACTTGATTCACATCATAGTGTTCTGACTCTTCTAAGATCAACTCAGGATATGCTTCCTTCATATTCTGAAAGAACCTTCTTTTGTTTGACTTCCACAATCTGCCATAATTTTCGTAGCCAGTTTCATTCTCAATATTAGAGACCTGATAAATATCTGAGACCAGTGACTAATTTTTCTAATCTTCATTGTTGATTGCAAAATTATTTCCATTGTAATTTCAAACTAATTAAGGTTTACCCTAATTGATTTTATCGACCAAACTTTGCCTCAAAGATTAATAGATGAGAAACTTCTTCCAAATCAGGAACCCCATCTATTTTGCAAACATTCAGAATGAATTTTGATCATTAAAAAGTCTTTGGCATAGTAGAACAGTGATATATTTCTGAAGTCCTGAGAACATTTGGATGTCCTTAACACATACTCAGATGCATATATACACACACACACACACACACACAACAAATTGCTCTTCAGGTATCATTCAATAGCACAAAAGAGTGCTTTGTTGGAAATAAATAACCAGCTCATCAATGTATTACCATACTCCTAATGGATAAAACAAGGATGTCATTTCAAAATGATTATACATTCTAGTCATGTGTCATTTTTTGGGGATGGGGACATCATATTTTTCTCCTGATAGACACAATATTGACGTGTGTGGATAGTGAGCAAAAATAACTAGGTATCCAACTTGGCAATACTCTTACATTGATATACTTGAAATGGATAAACTGGGCAGTTATGTTAACAAAGTATTGGACAGATATAACAACCATAAATGATCTTTTCATTTATAGTTTTAATCAAAAACCAAATAACTGTTTCTGGTGTTCTCTATCATATACTCAAGAGTACCCACATCAAAGGCTTTCCCCTATCAAATCCAGTCTTAAATATGTGCTTTCTACAGAATAAAACCAGTTTGAAATTGTACTCAGTATGGTGTAAGCTACTCAACAATTGCGGCCAAGATTAGTCTCTCTTAACACATTGGCTCAATTGTCAACTTATTGCCGCTGCCAAAATGTTTTTAGTATTTTCTCTTCAAAAATTTATAATTGCTGTTACATTTTTCACTTTGTCACTGCAATTGCATACTTTTTTTTTTCCCAGTAAAAACCAAGTTATTGAAGATTCCATGCTTTAATTAGAAGTGAGTGGCACCAAGGCTGCAGTAACATCACTGGTTATCAACTTGCCACTAGTACCAAAATGTTGTTAGCATTTTCTCTTCAAAATGCTCCAGCATTATGTGTAATGCTATCCAAAAGGAAATTCCTGATATCAAACTGTTTACTATAACAAACTATTCCTATGTTTCCTGAGTTTGCCTTAGTAAGTTGTGTAGATCAGCACTGTAATTTCACTATAAGGCATCCATCATCTAGCAATTTTCTGTGAGCTGCATCTTTTTCTCCATCATCTCATGAATTTGCAAACAGATGCAGTTGTAGTGCAGCTTGTCTCAAACCCATGCGGTATTGCTGAATATACATCCATTATTGTGACTGATGCATGTTCAGTATCAGTCACTATGTTGTTATGCTATGCTAACTCTTATCTTCATCTCTACCAACTCACACTCTACTGAATAATTTCTCTAAAATTTAGTAAGCAATACTTATTTGTTACAACAGTTTTTGATAAAAGATAAAATTTTGTATGTTTTTTCCAACAGCTTTTTTTTTAAGTTCAAATTTGCAATGGATATTATTAGAATGAATGTGAAGAGTTAGCATTCAGTCTTGTCACCTAAACTTGCTTCACTTGTGTATTTTTTGTGGCTGCAAATGAGGTTAACTCTATGTGAGGGTGACTATTATAATCTTAATAAATTAATTTAAATATTAAACTCCCACAAAAATTCTGTGTTGTTTTACTATTTTTACATACTTATTCAAGATTCTGAAAGTTATCATGTATTACATTAACATCCTGCTTATAACTAAATGCTTGAATAGTTCTGTGCTTTGTGTGATAGTGATGGTCTATTTCTTTCTTTTCTTTGCAGCATGTTCAGCTTCTGACACAGATTTACCTACTCTCTTTAAGTAGTACAGAACTGAAACCTCTGAAGGAAGTGGCACAGCTGCTACTTGTGAGTATTAAAAAATTATATACTTACAAAAAAATGTAAATATACTTCTTTATATATATAAAAAGAAGTATATGCTTTTCATTACACTAGTATAAATATAAACCCTCATTTAATTCAGAGTAAATTATCTTAATATATACATTAATCCCTGACATAGCATAAACATTGTTATCAAGATGATAATTATTATGTGTATTATATATCGTTTTGCTTTTGAATTTTAATCTTCTTGTTCATAGGTCATGCTGAGTGATACACAATAGTCTCCTTTAATAAACACCGTTATAAAAATTCACTCACTGTAGCAAAAAAAAATTGGAAGAATGTGCTTCCAAATGGCTCGCATATTGCTAGCAGTAATCTCATTCCAAGA
Source organism: Typopeltis vanoorti (assembly GCF_054136105.1). NCBI lineage: Eukaryota > Metazoa > Arthropoda > Arachnida > Uropygi > Thelyphonidae > Typopeltis > Typopeltis vanoorti. Next base: position 97,208,715 of record NC_143564.1, read on the forward strand.
TTGATGAATATTTTCAATAGCAGATTTAACATTAAATTTCTTCCAGAATTCTACTAATGTCATAGAATTGTCACCAGATGTTGCTTCTATTGCCTATTTAAATGTTCTTCTCAGTGTAAAATCTTGCGAGAAATAATTTTTGGTAGAGATTTTACAATTTTTTTGTCTAACTTTATAAGAACAAAATATGCTTAGTAAGATGTGTTAATATAAATTACTGTTAGAATGCACCTGCACTTTAGACTTGTTTGTAAAAGCTTAATTGGAGTTGAGCTGGATTAGCACTGAATACCACCAAAATCGTGAGGTCTGGCGGCCAGCGATGACGTCAGTTCTTATATTGCTTCTGGCTAATCCTGGAATACTCTGAATTTAGAACAAAGGACTGAGAATAGAATAAAAGGCAATGCAGCACGTGGTTCTAGGCTTTTTGATCCTTGGTCTCGTGTGCTTGGCTCTTCACCTGTGAGGTCTGCGGGAGCTCTTCCCTGCAATCCAGGAGAATCGTTTTTCCCGCCGTCATCTCCTGATGTCTCACCACTGCAAGCTCGCTCTAGGATCCCAGTAGTTACGGCAGAACCCCAGTGCGTCCGATGAAGGAAAGTTCTCAAGAATCGATCGGACGGAAGACGTTCCAGTTTCAATGTGTATTACCGAATGTAAGTCGGACTTTCCTCTCAAGATTGTTAGCAAGTAAACCATTATTTTGTTATAATGTGTTATGTGAATGCACCTTGAACTCGTAAAGGATTGAGAGAGGTTACTTGTTAACTAGCGGGTAAATTGAATGTGAAATAACGGAAGTATATGTATTGTTAAGTATGTCCAATTTATAGACTGATTGTGATAGTGTCTGAATTAGTATTATTTAAGTTTTGAATGTGTTGAAAGAAAGTAAAACGTAATCCCTCCTAGAATATTTATGCATGCTTGTAAGTCGAGTTGTGTCATAGAAGACACTTTTATATCAAGGCAAATTAAGTTTTTCTGATAGTGAAAGCACTATATTTTCTGTTGCTCAGATAGCAAGTAAATTTTGTGTGTTAAAATGCTTTTGATTAAGTTAATCTTCAATTAACTTTTATATGCTCTGTATCATGTCTTTTAGTTTGATAATAAACATGTTTTTGTTTTGTAATTTCCTGGTTCTCATTCCAGCCAATGCACTATCCTGAAAATATTAACGAGCCTGCGGGAATAGAATGCAGTAACAAGCCACGACTTGCGTGAAAGGAAATTGTTTAGAAGTATTAACTTATTTCTTTTGGGGTGCTTAAGGGTCAGAGCTGTATTACTGAGAGGAGACCTCCACATAGCCTTTAAAGGAATGTGGAGAACCGACTAGGGCTTCTGACCTAACATCCAATCCTCACCTTCTCGTGGTGCACCCTGTTGGGTATCTACCTGGATACTGAACACACGAGGATGGGCTGGCAATTTGGGATTTAGCCGACCAAATTGTATTCTTATTGGTTAAACCAAAATAAAAAATGACGGTACAACATGACAAAATTTCATGCCGGCTGGGGCGTCGCTCGGTTAAACAAGGCCCCATTGTTTTCGCTAGGGAACCAGGGCGAACAGCGAAAAGTCAGCTACTGGAACAAATCTGAAAACACACCCCAACTCAACATCACCAGAGTTAAAGATCGGTACTATCAACATAAGAAGCCTGAATGGCAAAGAAATGGAGCTAGCTGAGGAATTAGATAAGTACCACATCGACATAATAGGGGTGACTGAAACAAAAAAGACAAAAACTGGTGAGATCTTTCTGAGCAATAAATACAAAATATTATATTCAGGTAATGACAATCAAGGAAAAGAAGGAGTAGCCATAGTATTCAACACAAAATACGAGGCTAATCTTCTTGAATGGCAGTCAGTCTCAAGTAGAGTGATGTGGGCAAATATGAGAATGGGGAACTGGACAATGAGACTTATTTGTGCCTATGGTCTCACAGAAGGTTCTGCTAAGGTAGAAGTGGAGTCTTGACAAGTAATAGACTGATTTGGAGGAAAATTGTAGATAGGAAGTTAGTAATTATGTAAATTTTTCATGTAGTACTATCATATCCTGTATACCCCTTGAGGCTACATGTCAGAAATTTGATGATGAACTTATTTCTTGTTATCTTCTTGCCCTGACTTTCAAACATAAAAAGATCAATTAAGTGGTGCAGTCGTTAAGATGAAATAAATTTCTTAATTGATATTGTGCGATTGCTCAGGGACCATTACATTAGATAGACTTACAACACGAGGTCTAGCTAACCGCAGAAAAACAGGGGGGGGGGGAATAAGTTTAAGTAAGAATGCAGATAAATAAGCCAGAATAAGATAATGTCAAGAAAAGACATATATTTTACATCAGGTAGTATGCCGTAATGTTGCGATAATTCACCAGTCCATAGGTTGTATGAGAGAAGTTGGATTTGGCTGTAAAAAATATCACTTTAATATTCTCACACAATGAATCAAGAGAAGTAGGGTGACCAGGTGCACTGTCTAAATAAGCAGAGCCTTAAAATCAAGATTATTTCGCTTGCAAAAATTCTCAACTGTTGGATGAATATAACTTCTGAATCAGCTTTCAAATAAAGATTTAGTAATCCATGCTTTCCTGTTAGATTTCCAAATAACTGGGAGGAAAGCTTGATTAATGCCTTTGAGAACCCTAGGATTTTGTGCCCTATAAATTACCATGGGTTTTAACTTTAGATCACCTTCGGCATTGCCACCTAATAGAAGAATGATTCTATCCTTTGTGACTTTATAACCAGACTGAGATTTCTCTGATTTTTCCAGAAAAGTCTTGGAAGGCATTTGCTTCCAAAAAGGTTGATTTCATCGACATTAAATATTTGTTGGTCACAATAGTCCCCTTCTTCCACAATTATCTTCAAAATCTGTGGATAATTTGCGGCCATCTCTTTATCTGCACTTGCAGCTTTGCCTGTAATTCGAACATTATGTAGGCCATTTCTCTTTTTGAATCGCTCAAACCCAGTTGCACCCAGCACTAGCGTAGAATTCTTCTTTTACATCATTGATAGCCCTTTCTTTCATTGCAAATAGACTTGATGCTTTTGATTTAATAAGATCAGTACTTAGCGGGATCCGTTTTGGTTACAATCTTTGATCCATGTAGAAAGAAGTCTATCTAATTAAATCATTATAATACTTTGATTTTGAGTAGTCTGCATCCATGATAAACTTGAAGCAGACTTACCTTTTTCTCTGTATTCAGCAGCTTTACTTAAAATTGCTCTTATACTTGATTCACCCATTTTGTGTTCTTGTCCTATCTTTGCTCTTGACTCGCCTTATTCGTTTTTCTTTATTATTTCAAGTTTTTCTCCAATGAAATTACTTTTCAAATCTTTTTCACACATATCCACTTTTTTTGCTCACTAATTCTTTTACTCATGATTAAAGCTTGAGAAAAGACTCGTATAACATTGCAAAGGTTATAACACGAGATACAATAATTAAAACGCTATGTAATTATAGTACGTCCACACTTTGTAGAGCTTGGCTTGGTGCCAAAACTAGTCAATTCATGCTGAAGGGGAGAAAGAAATGAAGGACATAAGAATTGGTCGCCAATACACGAAATCACGTGCTTTATAGATAAAATTTCTCAACTGTTATACAAGCAAAATAGTTAAAAACTACAATGATCATAAAAGAGAAGTTAATTTTGTGACGTGTAATAATAAACAACGCATCCCAGAAGATGGATTGATTACCCTTATTATCAGAATGGATTCTCATTTTTGTGACATGTGCTGAAGTGTTGAAGTTGTGGTTGAAGTTGAAGTGTTGAAGTTGTGGTTGAAGTTGAAGTGTTGAATCTGTGGGCGTACTATAGCAGACAACATAAATTTTTGCAGTAAAAATTTGGAACATAGTATACATAGCGTACGTGGAAGTAGTGTAGTATGCCATTAAAAATAACTTTGTAAAATGTTTTAAAAGCGAACTAAATTATTTCATTCTGGTGAGTGATTTTTTAAAATAGTTAACCATAAAAATGTATAGATAGAAAATTTTTAAAATCTGTAACATTTATTTTTAAAATGTATACAGGTGCACTAATCGAATTTGGGTATAAAAAAAAAATGATGCACTAATCGGGGGCACATTAATTGAGGGATTACTGTACTATATTGTTGGGGGGGGTAATGAGAAAGTTTGTGAATGTGCCTGACTGTGTGAGTGGACTTCCTGTATACTGAAAAAGACAGGTTACCATTAGATAGCTGTGTTACTGAGGTGCCTAGAAAGGCTAAACTATTATTAGTTTCCTTTTCCATTATAAACTGGATTCTAGGGTGAAGACTGTTGAAGTGAGGGAGTAAAGAGTGTAATGTATCTGGGCTCTGAGACCAAATAGAGACCATATCAAATGCATCTCTAAACTAGATAGAAGGTTTGAGAAGGACTGAGTCAAGAGCTGGTTTTTCAAAATATTCCATAAAAGAATTAGCATGGGGTGTGAGAGAGGAGAATCCATAGTGCTACCCCTCTGTTTATAAATTTTATGCTTCCAAGAGAACTATCCAGAATGGATAGCAATGGAAAAGATATCTGTGATATCAGGAGGAAAACATTTTTTTAATAAGTAATGTATCATTTAAGGCAATATTGGAGAGCAGTAAGGTGATATGTGAAAGATAACCAGAATATCTGTATCATTTAATGTTAAATTCTCAATGGAAGTTTTAAAATGGATAGAGCTTTTTTTTTTTAAGTCTCGCACTGACTCATACCCATCTAATCATCTCACATTTCTGACTATCAGTGACTGAAATGAGATATTGGAAGAATTAAATATTATTTTTAATCCTTTCTTATGTTTAAGCCTCTATCAGTTAATTTATATTTCTCTGACAGGTTCACTCCAGTGGCCATCACACAAATGGACTTATTTCATCTTTATGCCTTTACTGTATGTACACTGACAGTAGCTGTTCCTCAGAACCGTCATCCATCCTTCTCCATTTTCTTCCTGTTTTCCTAAACATATAAAAACTGCAAGGAGAAAGTTAGCACACTCCACTTTAAGTCTACTGAATCCACTTCTTCTTTCATTTTCTATTTCTACCTCTTTTATGAAACTTTCTCATAACTAAGGCTGCAGTCAGTTAAATCTGTTGTTAATTCCCTGAAAACATGCAATGATATGCCATCAAATTCTATGAAGTTTTACTCACTTCCTCGTATACCTCCTGCTCACTTATCATCAGTGGCTCTTCCTCCTCCCATCTCACCACTTCCAAGTTCTTCATTTCACGTGAATGAAATAACTTTATTAACTGCTCGTTTAATATCTCTACTATATCCTCTTCAGTGGTTATCATTCTACCATTCTCTCCAACCAGTATAATCTTTCCGTAATTATTCTTTCTTCTACTGACCATCTATCCAAAAAAAACTCCCCAGGATTCCTTTTAGCCTAATTAGCTAACTGTTGCTCATACCAGTGGCAGCTTGTACATAAGCACTGCGACACTGCAGCACCCCCAAGAAAAAATGAAAAAATTAAATTTTGTTTGTGTTTATAAATAATAACAATGCTTAAAACATTATATAAATGCAATACAACATGTTTAAAGGTTACAGCTTATGTTTTGACATTGATTGAATAGCTAATAATTGGAATTGTCGATTGACGCTTTAGATTACGAAACAAATGCACTGCGATCTAACTCATGTTGGAATTATCACGTTCGGTCAGGTGCGGCTAGACTTGTCGATATTCGTTTGCACTTGTCACTTCATGTAACAAGTGAATCCGACACTGCTCATTGAGCAGTGTTGCTCCAGATAAACTGTATGCTCGCGTGCATTATTTCTGTGAGATACAAAACTTTTATTATTGGTGTCATGGTGAGTGTGAAATATTTTTGGTATATCTTATTTTATTCTATTAAAATAACGTATATTTATTTATTTATTATAGATACATGGCTGAATTATGACAAGTGTCACTGTTGAAAATATGAAAAGAATTGTATTTTCTCAATTATCATTACACAAAACAAATGCACTGCGATTTAATGGTGTCGAAATGTTGAAACCGACACTGCTCAACGAGCAGTGTCGCTAGCATACATATATGTTGTATGCTTGCGCGCATTATTTCTGTGCATGAAAGTTTTATTATTGGTGTGTGTTCATAGTGAGGGTGAAATATTTTTAATAAAGCAATTTTTGTAATATGTAAATTTACTTATTAATAAATTGGTTAGTGATTAGGAAAAAATGAATTATTTTTTTCTTATTCTGTATATGCAGCACTCCCACTTAAAATGTTCACCGGCCACCACTGGCTCATACTGCACTAATGCTACCCTTACCAAGCAAGTCAGCTTCCTTGCTTGCTCTTTGTATTTCTCATGAAACTGATTATTGCCACTCACTTTGTGCTGCTTCCACAATGCCTTTTCTTTCCAGAATGTATTCTTCACCTTTTTAGTCATCTATTTTACACTTATCTTATTTAATCTCCTTAGCTTTGGAATACACTCAGACATTGTCTCTGCCAGATGGTTCCTGAGCAGAGACCAAGCAGCATTGATCTACTTTCTTTCCAATTCTTCATTTCATGATATAGATGCAAGTTCCCTACTGAGCTTGTCAACAGTCTTAAAGTTTCACATATCCCTTTCTTGCAGAAGGCCTCATATGACTGGCCACCACCCAAGTAATTAGTTCATGGTCACTTTCACCAAGTGTGTGTGTGGGGGGGGGAGAATTGACTCCTCATTTATAATAACATTCTCTGATGAGATAATCACATCCAAGACCCTCAATCCTCATGTACCCTCTGTTACATATGGCTTAAGATAACTATCCCTCAAAAACGCAAGAAATTCATTCTCTTTGCCTCCAGATTCCAATCTATATTACCAGAACTAAAATCACCCATAATCACATCACTCTTTTCTTATTAGCTAGACCAATTTTTCTTATATATTTCTTTCTCAGTGCCCTCCACATTGCCAGGTCTGTAGCAACACCCAACTGGATGTTTCATTCTGTTTACCTCCACCTCACACTATACTGCTTCAGAACCACTGTCACTATAATAAATTTAGTTTAATCCTTTATCCAAGTGTATGCAAACAAAGTTTGCTCCTGAAAGTATCTTCAGGACTGGAGTAAAGTGGTACAACACTGGGCAACTCCTTGCAAAGGTGGAGCAAGCTACCAACACTCCTATCTCTGTATCTCTCATAATGCAAAACACATCTCCTTGCAGATATGTATAATGTTATGCATTAAGGAAAAGGCCACTACCAAGACTAGTTTCGACTTTTATTGAGGTCTTTTCAGTGGGAGCCAGGCCCAAGTGGAGATACCAAGGAAGAAAGATACTTTCAGGCACTAACTTTGTTTGCACACACTTGGATAAAGGATTAAACTAAATTCATTATAGTTTGACCAAGTGAAAAATGAACTTTCAACATCTTTCTCTAAATCCAGAGTAATTTAATTTTAACTTTTTTTTATTATAACTATTTATGAATATGCTACAAAATTAAATTAATTTTTTCTAGCTTACTCATTAGAGTAGATTAGAGTACTCATTACAGAGAAGAGTTTTTTTTTTAGCATCCTTTAAAAAAAGATGCTAATAGAACCTGGTGTTTGTGATGGGTAGTGATGGTAGGATTCTTTGTGTGTGTATTCGTATTATTGGTTTTCAATACATAACAAAGAATAAGCATCCTATAGAAATTTAAGTTCAGTGTTTCCAGATAATTAAGTTCCCCTCTGAATTGTTTTTCAATATCCACTCGAATTGTATAATTTTAAGTTGTGTCCATGGGTGGCTGAGGAAGAATCCCAAAGTTTGGCAGCAGTGGGATTAAAAATTACATAAATGCCATCAAAGTTGGCTCAGATCTGAGCCAGCTTTGGACTCTAAAGGGGCACATGGTTCAAAAGTTTCAACATAAAAGTTGTTTGTGATCAGAATCTAAAACAGCAAAAAAATGCAGGTGATATGGAATGAGAATTTGTTATGTAAAAAAATAAATATGTATTATTGATTAGGACATTTATAAATAGGAAAAATATATTAGAATTGATTGATATGTCATCATTAAATAGCCAACAGTGACTCATAATCACCGTCATTACAACCTTGTCAACTTGTATTCTTATATCCTAAGTAACAGGAAAATTAGACCCTTCAAATAACATGAATAGGTGATGCTAACTTGTTAAGAATTTAAAAAAAAAAAAAAAAAAAAACTGAGCCATCAATCTCAACAAAATAACCATCAAATACTGAAAATCAACAAAAGCATATTTATCACCAGTCAGCAAAGGAAATTCCACCAATGTTTTTGACAAAATAGCTTAACTAGAAAAAAATTCAGTCAACTTCAGATGGTAACACATATCATAAGGTGAATTATAACTCAACCAATTGCATGAAAAGAAGACTGTCGTGCTATTTGAATCATTCACTTCATGTCTACGATTGTTCAGCAATTAAAATCACACTATTGTGTGTCTTCCTAAAATTGACAGACTTTCTAAGATTTATAAAAAAATAAGTATCGGAGGTTATATTTGGATAATAAAGATCAAGGAAAGGAAGGAGCAGCAATAGTTTCCAATACCAAACATGAAGATAAATTTAATGAGGGAAGGCACTTGCCGTTATATAGGTACACTTTAAATGGGGAAATGAACAATGAAACATTCATACCTCTGGCTGTACAGAAGGTTCTCTTAAGGAAAAAGTTGAGGAAATTTTTTGAGTCATTAGAGAAGGTGGCTGACATAAAGAAACATCAAATTGATCTTTCTGATCTCCACTAAGGATCAAAAATATCTGATCCTTAGTGAAGATCTGAACAGTTAGAGTAGGAAATGAACCCGGCAGGCATTGAGAAAAGTTTTGGAAAATTTTGGTGACAAGGACAAGTCTGATAATGGTAAGTAGCTGTTGGATTTCTGTTCAAGATGCAGAGTCATTATTAACACTATATTCCAAATAAAAATGCGCACAAGTTGGCATGGAAAGAAAAGCCTCACTCTGTTATTGTTGATAGCGATATCTCCATGCGCCAGTTCAGGATACAAGAGTATACAGTGGATTTGGAACCGGAAGTGATCATCGCTTAGTTTAATTAGGATAAAAAAAAAAATATCACATTGAAAAGAACAATATGTAGAAAGTTTTAAATAGAATTAAAGTTGAGCAGCATTTACAAGTGAACTGTAGACTTATCTCTAAAAAAGTTATTCAAGAAACAGTGAAACAGTTCGAAAGTGAGATCAAAACCTTGGTGTCTCAGTGACAAACTCTGAAGAAAACATTGATTCGGCTAGGGTGGCACGTGGTGAAGTTGTCTGCAACGGTACAAAAGAATAAGAACACCATAACAGTTAAAGAAGCAGTCCTGGAAAAGAAGAAAGTAAACTGAGTTCCTAACAAAGAAAAAGTTGGCAGATGCCCTAGTATAGAGAAAAATGTAAGAGAGCTAATTTGTGTAAAAGCAGCTAAATTAAAGTCATGGGAAGACCAGTAAGGATATAAAAGATAAATATTAGTAAGGTAGCAAAATATTCAGGAGATTATTGAAAAGCTTAGTATGGGAGCAAAGAATATTATGAAAGGAATCAGAGATAAGAAAGGTGACATAAAAACTTTAGATAATAATATTCTGAATGGCTGAAGTAATTACTTTGAAAGACTGTTAAATGAAACAAGCAGTGATGGACTGGTGGTAGAAGATATTCAAGTGGAATGCCATGAGGGGTACATGCCAATACTTGAGGTAGAAAACTATCAAAAACCTGAAATGTGGAAAAGCAGTTGGAGTAGATGATATTTTGCAACCAGATATACTCAAATATGAAAGCATAAAAGCTTCATAGTAGCTTCACTGTATTCAGATGACCTGGTAATAGGGACAAATTCCAGTTGGGTAGAATTCTCATACTTATCAGTCTGTAAAAAGGAGAAAAAATTGAATGTGAGAATTGCAGAGGAATTTCCCTACTGAATATTGAAGGAAAAGTTAGAGAATCAGGCTAAATATGGATTTGTCATGATCAAGTTTTTTTTTAAAGCTGGAAAAAGCATTTGACAAGATTTGAAGAAAGAAGCTTAAAAACACTAATTATATGATGTGGACAGAACATTATATCAATAATACTTATTACAAGTTATACGAGTTATGTTTTCTTCTATTATCTACGCACGAGATATCACCAAAACTTATACTAATACTTAAGTTATTTCTCCCCTTAGTACCCCTAATATTTGTATTTATACTGCGCCTTTTGGGATATTTAGTTTGAGATATTATATACAAAAACAAGGAGAAAGAACTCAAATATGTCAAAGTGTAACTATGTTGCAGTCGTGAAACTTTATCTTGTTTCTTAACATTATTTTCCCACGTGATTAGGTTCGTATTTTTCAAGTGGTGCATTGGACAGCAATTTCAGACAACTCTTTTATCATTTGAACAAAGGTTTATTAAATTCCTTAACATGATACAAATCAATTTTTGTGATTACTCAATTCAATGCTAAACTAAATACTTACAAACTAACATTAGCTTAATACAAGTAATTAGGCTATGATCCTACAATGAGTATTATGATCATGCCGCCATACACATTCAACACGTAAATTCATTTGACATGGACAAATAAGATTAATTCACACTATTTAACTATTCAAACTTAAATAGATTAACTAAACCTTTTTCTGCACTAACACACAACTATGACATTTTAACTTTCCAATACATTACAATAGACATGCAAAATTCTCAGGACACACAATTACTTAATTCACACTATTCAACTATTCAAACATAAGTAGATCAACTAAACCTTTTACTGCACTAACACATGACTATGGCATTTTAACTTTCCAATACAATACAATAGACATGCAAAATTCTCAGGACACTTAACTTTTCACATAACATTAACACTAGCCAGCTTACTTTTAATATATTCTGTCAGATACTAAAGATACTATTCTGTCAGATACTAAAGTAAAGAATAAATTTTCCTTGGTCACTTCAACAGTTCCGTATTAGAATAATGATACTTATCACAGACAAATTTTAGTTAACATTAGATATATTTTACAGTACCTTTCTTTCTTGGGATTTTCATATGGACCTTTACCTTCTTCTGATTGAACTATCTTGATATAACCTCACTAATAATCTGCTTCTCCTATGTTCCTTTTTGAGTTGGACTATGCTTAGACACACTCTGAATCATCTATATATTGGCTGTGCAACTCGTGACGTGGATATCGATATCTCTACAGCTCTCCGTTTTTCGTAGTTGTCACTGAAGTCGAAACACAAAGAATGTGCTTTCTTCTCCTCGACTATATGGCATTCTTCGCTTCTCACATAGGTAATACGGAATCGAAATCCCGCTCACTTTCGTTTCCGTGTTGTGGCGTGGAGATATAACCCCTATCTTGCCACTCAGGAAAACATCGTGAAATCCTTACGAAAGAGCTCGCGAAGGGCTCTCCTGGAACAGAATCCAAACCAAAACCAAAAAAGCCTTGTGGGGGGGGGGGGGGGTTCCAACCCTTTTATACCTATTCTCCTAACGGTACTTTTTCTAACTTCTTTTCTCCGCCCCTTACTTGTTTTTCATTCACCGACCAATTAGGGTGGTGTTTTTCTGCCAAACGTCCTTTGATCGGCGAGCCCATAATGATGTCTCAATCCGGGAATCGGCCTTGAGCGATAGTCAGTTGTTTTCCTTTGCTAACCTCTAATTTAATCCCCTTTCCAAAAATTTTCTATGAACTTACTTAATAACTTAATCTCTACCCTCTCACATACCATCTTTTATGACTAATCCTTTTCTGTCTTATTTATTTAACTTTTCTCATTTAAATCATATCACAACATTAATATATTCTTTCTTTTGTTAGTTAGTTTAACAAAACCTTTATATAATATATATTTTATTGGATGCAAGAATCTTTCTTTTTCTTTTTATTAATTCAACTATTATCTTTTATGCAGGGTTCTAATTTATTTTATTTATTCTTCATGTTACACCATGATAGCTGAGAATTTTACATTCTTAAGATATCAGGGTGTAACAATATAGAAGCTAATGACTTCACATTGCTTGCCTTAATATTCCGTAATGCAAAGCACATCTCCTTGCAGACATGTATAATGTTATGTATTATGGGAAGGATCACTATCCAGACCGGTTTCGATCTTTATATACGAGTAGCCAAAAGGTGTCACACCTTTAGGTGTTGACACCTTTTGACTACTCGTATATGAAAATATGGCTCCCACTGATGAGACCTCAATAAAGGTTGAAACCTGTCTTGGTAGTGACCCTTCCCATAATGCATAGCATTATACATGTCCACAAGGAGATGCGCTTTGCATTATGGGATACTAAGGCAAGTGATGCAAAGCCTAGCTTCTTTATACAAGTTCTCCCACTCCTGAAAATAGTTCAGGTGCAAACTTATTTGCTTACACTTGGATAAAGGATTAAACCAAGTATATAACTTCTTGGTATCTTTAATTTAGAGTACAGCAAGATGGTTTGATGTAAAATCAGATGTGAGACAGGGTCCACACTCTCTCTGCTGTTATTCATCATCTGTGTGGATCACATAATGAAGGAAAGTGGCATTAGGTGTGATATTAGAATTAGAGATGTTAATATCAGCACTATATGCATTTAATGTTATATCATCATCAAATTCCTGACATGTACCCTCCAGGGGTGTACAGGATATGATAGTACTACATGACAAATTTACACCATTACTAACTTCCTATCTACAATTTTCCTCCAAATCAGTCTATTACTTGTCAAGACTCCAATATTATTATTATCAGGTCGTATATTTCTATCATCTAAGGCACATTGTACCATATCAATCCACCTATATCTTGGTCTTCCTCTGGGTCATTTACTTACCAACCTGGCAGAGAACACTTGTTTTGCTAATCTTTCCTTGCACATTCTGTTTAAGTGACCATACCACCCGAGATTAGCTCTGCTAACGCATTCCTGGATGCTGACAACATGTGAAGTTCTTTCCTAATATCCTTGTTTTTAATATGATATTGCCATTGATGCCATCTGTTCATGCCTCTGATCTTTCTCAGGACTCTCATATCTACGGTCTCTAGTCTTTGGTCAAGTGTTTTACTTCTGACCCAGCTCTCAGATCCATAAGTTAAAACTGGTTTGAACACTGTCTTGTATGCAGCTAATTTAGTGTTCTGACTAATTTCTCTCTTATTCCATATGAATTTATTCAATTCTTAATTAAATTCAATACAACTCTGCAGGATTTCTTCATTAAATTGAATAACTGCTCTAACAAATTTGATATAAAATTCAGCAAAAAAAGACATTCTGAAAATAGGCAGGAACAAAAAACTTCAGCAGCACCCTGAATCTATAGAAAAAGTAAAACATATCATGTATTTAAGTAAAATTTTTAGTGATCATGATAAATAACAAAAAGCAATCTTGTGTGGTGAAAAGTTAACCTGAATAAATTTATATGAAATAAGAAATTCATCAACCAGCAAGCTGTATACAGGATATGTTCAATTTTATTCATTATGATAGTTATCTCCAAAATTTTCCATAATGTATGCTGATCCCCATGTGACTATGAAAGAAAGGACAAAACCAATTTTAACTTATGAAAGTTAGGTTAAAAATATTGAAAGTTTATTTTTCACTTGGTCAGGCTATAATAAATTTAGTTTAATCCTTTATCCAAGTGTATGCAAACAAAGTTTGTGGCTGAAAGTATCTTCAGGACTGGGGTAAAGTGGTACAACACCGGGCAACTCCTTGCAAAGGTGGAGCAAGCTACCAACACTCCTATCTCAGTATCTCCCATAATGCAAAACACATCTCCTTGCGGATATGTATAATGTTATGCATTAAGGGAAGGGTCACTACCCAGATTAGTTTCGACCTTTATTGAGGTCTCTTCAGTGGGAGCCAGGCCCAACTGGATACCAAGGCAGAAGCATTAGCAAGGTCTCCTCCTATAGGAGCTACCAAACGGTGTGCCACCTTTTTATTAAATTACTCTGGATTTAGAGTGACCAAGTGAAAAATAAACTTTCAACATCTTTCTCTAATGTTATGATGCATAACATTATACATATCTGCAAGGAGATGTGCTTTGCATTATAGGAGATACTGAGATAGGAGTGTTGGTAGCTCCACCTTTGCAAGGAGTTGCCCAGTGTTGTACCACTTTACCCCAGTTCTGAAGATACTTTCAGGTGTAAACTTTGTTTGCACACACTTGAATAAAGGATTAAACTAAATTTATTATAGCTTAAAAATAAAGCAGTTGATCAGTGACTGGGGGACCATAGATATGAGAGAAAAATTAAGGGGAGTGAACAGATGATGATATCATGTTAAAATGAAGATATTAGGAAGGAGTTTGAGACTCACACTGCTCTGCTCTGCTCACACATTCAAGAATGTGTGAGCAGAGCAGTGTGAGTCTCAAATGGTGTAGAACCTTCAATGGATTAGGAAAGGCAAGATTAGTGAAACAGGTGTTTGATGCATGGATGAAAGGGAGGAGGTCCAGAAGAAGTCCAAAATCATGTATTGATGCAGTTAGAAGGGCCTTAGAAGACCAAAATGGAAGATCTAATTGTATTCAAGTACTGACAGATGACAGACTTATTTGGAATAAAAATTGTCAATAGAAAGTTAATAATAATGTAGACTTTCAATTATTGCTACCATAGTATTCTGTGTACACCTTTTTAGAGTACATCTCAGGAATTTTAAGATGATATTCCTTTCTGACATCGGGAGGGAAGATGATGAGAATGTTTGTGAATATATTAGCTTATGAGAGTAAGTTTTCTGTAAACTGTCAAGAAAGAGTACTATTTTGAAAATGTGTGATTAAAATAACTAGAAAGACACACTATTGTTATTTTCTTTTTCAGTAGGTAATTGGATTTTGATATATTGGCTGGTGGAGGATTGTGTCTAACGTGTTTCAGCCTGTGACTGAGCAGGAGCACATCATCAATATATCTTTGCTAAACAGAAGTTTTAAGTGTAGCAAAGTCTAGATCATCTTTTTAAAGGAATCCATATCGATATTGGCTAGAGAGGGGTGTGGGGGGGGGGGGGAGAAGATTCCATGAAAGTACCTTTTTCTGTTTGTACATTTTGTCTTTTTAAGTGAAGTAGCTGGCATGAATGGCATAATTGAAGATATCAAATCATAGCATGCAGAAAACATTTTTAATTAATAATAGAGAGCCAGATGGCAGGGAGGCTACTGATGAATAAGTAAGTGATGTCACACCACATATTGCTTAAAACTAAAATTTGAGTTAAAGATATGAAATTGGTAGATATTTTTTTTTAAATCTAAGATGAGGTAGGGCTAGTAAGGAGTTGAAAGATTTTGCTAACTGCTTGGCTAATCTGAAGATGGGGAATCAGAATCATGTCAAGGGATCATAGAGGATTATCAGGTTTGTGAATTTTAAGTAATTCATTATTTTTTTGGGGGGGGGGGCTAAAATGTTAACTTTTTTTTTTAAGGTCTCTATGAAGTTGCTGCCACTCATGTCAGCGCTTCACTGTATCATGGCCATTATCCCAACAAACAGTCCTTTCAATATATATTCTCAACCAGAACTTTAGTGCATTCTGATATTTCTGAGAAGTACATAAGGAATTTCTTAAAATAAGGAATAAGCACATTAAAAAAAATATAACAGCCTTTATACTTCTAATTCCCAAATTCAGTCCTTAAAGTTTCCATCAACCATTCTTCCAAAAGACTTGAAGAATCAGCTTCATAGTTCTTCATCATATTCCTGCATTAGACTTCATGATACACATAAAAAATGCATCTATAACTTACCTGCAGATATTGCTAGCAACATCATATTCAGTGATGCCAGCAATCTCAGGAACATCATCTCCTAAAAGAAATCTTTCTAGCAGCCAGCTCTCTGCTCTTTATAGTTTATGTAAAAATTAAAAAAGTCGTTGCAAGGGTAGATAGCAATGCTGCAGTGACTTGTCAGTAATATTAGTAAATACAAGTGTAAAATGAATGTTGTGAAAAAAAAAATAATAATAACTTCTAGTTCTCCTTTCTACTGCCTCTTATAAAAAAAAAATAAAAAATATAATAAAAAAAATTACCCATTTTAAATCTTTGAGAATTTAATTTTAAGTGATACTGATATTATGGTCAGTCATGATATATGACAACACTTCTCTGTTCACCAGTATCACCCTACCTGACTCCTTATCATTTTAAAATATTTCTTTCCAAGATATTAATTTCTTTATTTTGCCATCCATGGTAGCTACTTCATTTGGAAGGACAAAATGTACAAATGGTAGGTTGTACATTTTGGATTTCCTGGTCTCAGAACATTAAAAAAAAGTGTCTGATTAGGCCTATATAGACAGGTTCGGCACCATCTTATGAAACTAATAAAATGCAATTTGTTGTAATGTAAATTTTTCTGCAAATTACATGCTCTGGATGGCTTGTCTATTTTTGACAGGTGCAAAAACCAGAGTTTTGGGGAAGAAAATCCCTTCTTCCATTTTGAAGATGGAAGTGGAATGTATAGAGTTGCTAAGGGATAATTGCTTGAAACAACATGTTATAGAGGGAACTAGGAATTTGAGTGTGTTGGATCTGGTAATAGCATCAAAAGATATATCCACAATCAAGGTAGACACTCTGACACTCCAGTTTGGGAGGGTGACCATGCAGTCTTGGTTTGGGAAGTTGCCAAACTTGTGGAATTCTATGTTAAGAAAGCTTATGTTGAACTATAAAGCTGATAATAATGACAGACTTAGAAGTCACATTGGAGCAGTGCCATGGCATGAGAAGCTATAAGGAGAATGTCAGTAGTGCATGAGAACTGGCCAGAGATTTTTTTTTTTTTTTTTTTAATGCAGGAAGTAAGAGGAAAATTGACTATAGTAGGATGACTTTAAATAATGCTCATAGTAGGAAGGTGACAGGTGCAAATGAAATAGTTGAGTTGCTGAATAATCTTCAAAAGTGTATTATCCAGGCGGAAAATTTGCAGTTGTTGATGTAACAGACACAGATATCAAATTTGAGGTAGATGGATAGGAGGTATTCTGCATATTGAAAAATATCAATATGAACACAGCAGGCACGTCAGTCTGTGTACTATGCTAATGTGCAAGAGAATTGGCATTGCCTCTTATGTAATTGTTCAATCTAAGTCTCGGCTCTTGCAGGGCTCCAGGGGAGTAGGAAGAGGTAAGATATAGATGTCTCCAAGACAGAGATAGCAAACTACAAACAATTAATAAATCAGGAGTGATTGTTAAGGCATTGGAAAAGTTGGTGAAAGGTAAAGTCCAACAGTAGATGGATAGGGATGCAATACTCTATAGTGGGCAGCATGGCTTTGTAAAGAAAGGGCAGTTCATGTCTTAGTAATTTATTCACATTTTATAATGTGACAGCAGAATTGGATAAGGAAAATGGCTATACAATGATATTGCTGTACTTTGCAAGGGCATTTGACAGAATACCACATGGAAAACTATTACAAAAGTTGGAGCAAATGGGAATGGATATGAATCATCGATGGGTGGGGTTGCTGACAGAGAGAGACACCAGAGAGTAGTATATGGCGGAGTGAAATCTAGGAGAACGAGGGTGACTAGTGGAGTACTTCAGGGCCATAAAGATTTTGCATCATTGTTTGCAAATGATGCAAAATTGGGGAGAGTAATAATTGATAAAGGTGATGTAGATATCCTGCAGAATGATTTAAATAAATTGGCATTGTGGGCAAAGGATAATCATTGTCAAATTTAATGTTGCAAAATGTAAGGTCATGCATTTTGGGTTGAAAAGTTGTATATGGTGTATCATATTGATGGTATTGAATTGCAGGAAATTGATGAGGCTAGGGACTTGGGAATAATGGCAGACAAAGAGTTGAAGTTCAGAGGGCATATTGCAAAAGTTGGTAAAATAGCTCAATGAATTACTCGGATGTTGAAAAACACACTAAAAAGTAAAGATAAGGAAGTTATTATCCCTCTTTATAAGGCTATGATTTGGCCACATTTTCAGCTAAAGGCAATTTGCTGATATGACAACTTGCCTTTAGCTGATCCCCTTATAAAGATTCTCTACCTCCTCCTAAATGAGATTCAAACCCAGGTCTTTCCAATCAAATATCATTAATCATCATCATGCGTATCAAGGATTTAGGCTTAGCATGGCCTGTTCCGGCCTTAGAAGTCATCGTTGAATCGTTTAAGAGGATGTCCTGGTTTTCTTTTTCCTAATGGCTTGTACTTTAAGGCTTGTTTTGGTAATCTTTCTGTTTTCATTCTTTGAACGTGTTCCAATTTCCATTTGTGTTTATATTTTTTAATTTTTTCTATTACTGGTTCTTGGTTTAATTCTTTCATAATTTCTTCATTTCTTTTGTGATCAAATAGGGTATACTTTGCAGTTTTTCCTCATAAACTTCATTTCTGCTGTTATTAATCTTTGTCTGTCTTTTTGTTTTATTGTCCAGATTTCGCTTCCATACATTAAGACTGGTAGGGCTAATGTATTGTATACTTTTAGTCTGGTTTGTTTTTGAACTAGGTTTGGTTTAAATATAGAGTTAATTACATCTGTTATTTTTAAACATTTTGCAATTTTTATGTTTATATCTTTTTCATTTTCATATGTGATCATGCATCCTAAGTAGTTAAATTAATTCACCTGTTCTAAGATCTTGTTATCTATTACTATTTTAGTTCTTGTTGGATCTTGTCCTTTAAAGGCCATAGTTTTTATATTTTTCTGTTGATATTATCATACCATAATCTTTGGCTATCTTATTTAGATCTGAAATAGCTTTCTGTAAGTTATCTTCAGAATTTGTAATGATTATTTGGTCGTCAGCAAAGAGGAGAGTGTTTAAGTTTACTGTAGGAGAAGGTTTAATTCCTTGATGTAAATTTTTATTCCATTTTATTATTATTTCATTTAAGTAGATATTAAAAAGAGTTGCTGAGAGGGGACATCCCTGTCAGACCCCTTGGTTTATCTCTCTCGTATATGATAGCTTGTGATTTAATCTTATTTGTATTTGATTATTTTCATATATACTTGTGATAGCTTTTAGGATATTATTTGGTGTTTGTCTTTCTTTTAGTATGTTAAAAATGTGTTTCTTTTAACTTTGTCAAATGCTTTTTCAAAGTCAATAAATGCACTATGTGTTTCTAAATTGTATTCTCTTCTTTTCTCTATTATTAATTTTAGGCAAAAGACTGGGTCTATACATGATTGTCCTTTTCTAAATCCATTCTGTACTTCTAAAATAAAATTTTCGGAATATTTCATTAGTTTACTATTTAAGATTCTGCTATATATATATATTTTGTAACAGGAATTTAGTATACTGATACCTCTATAGTTTTTAAGGTCATCTCTGTTACCTTTTTTAAAGATAGGAATCACAATTGCTTTTTTCCATTCTATTGGGAGGATACCAGTTGAATAAATTTTATTTTAAAATAATAAGAGTATTTCTTTGAATCTTGTTCCTGTGTATTTATATAATTCTGAACCTAGCTTATCTTCTCCAGGTGATTTTTTGTTTCTTGTTTCTTTCAGGGTGATTTCTAATTCTTCTTTAGTTATTTCCTTTTCATTTTCGTTAATTGTTTGCCAGTTGTCTTTTTTTAAATATTTGTTTGTCTACAATTCTGTGTAGTAATTTAGAAATTCTTCTAATTTCAATTCGGTGTTTAATTTTATGTTTTCTTTGATATCTGCATTTAAGTGTTTCAAAATCTTGTATACATTGGGTCTTATTTTATATAAATCATGTTCTAAATTAGAAAGAAATTTGTTGCATGATTCTCTGTCTTTTTCTGACTTCTCTTTTAGCTATTGGTCTTATTCTTTTATATTTTATTTCATCTTCTAATCTTTTACTGCTTAACCATTTGTGATAGGCTTCTTTTTTCTTTTTGATTATTTCTTTGATTGTATCATCCTAGATCTTCAGTTTTTTCCTTTTATTGAATTTTTTGGTCTTTCCTAAGCTTTCATTTGCTGCTGCATTTAGTATCGTTTTTATATTAAGCCATTCTATTTCTTCATTTTGTTTTATTTTATCTAGATATTGGTTTGTTCTTTGTTCACTGCTTATTTCATATCCTCTGTGAACTCTAACATCTAGTGAAAATTTTGATGTCTTTTCATTTAATATAAAGGAAATCTAATATTGATTTCCATCCTCTTGCTGCCCAAGTATATTTATGTATGTCTTTATGGTTTATAGAAGGAATTCATTATTTTTAGGTTATTATAAACTACAAAGTCAATCAGTTTTTTTACCATTCCTGTTTAGAGTATGTTCTCCATGTATTCCTATATTATTATTAATTTTCGTGTTTCCAATTCTTGCATTTAAGTCTTCTGCTAAAATTACATAATCATTTTTATTTATTTTATTATTTTGTAGCTGATTATAAAAATCAGTATTATCCTGTTCTCTTCCTTCTTCTGGGGCATATAAACCAATTATTGTTAAATAGCCTCTATATATTTTTATTCTAGCTTCGACTCCACTGTATATCACATTAAAATTTTCGGTTCTCATAGTTCCTTTTAATTTCTTTTTTGTTTCAGTGATTACTGCTATTTTAAAATTTCTTTCATTTAATAATTGGTATAATTCTATTTCTTTATACGCTATTCCTCTTACATTCCAGTTTGCTATGTGTATTATATTTTGTCGTTTCCATTTTTGTTTTACCTTTTCCATTCCAGGGTTGTTTCCCATAGATTCAATCCGATTATCTTTTTCTGTCAGCTTACAAGTAGAATTATGTGCTCCGTGTCAGGGGACTAGCCTGATGATGGAATAGTTCAGTGGTAGGGCTGCTACCTTAAAGCTTCTGAACTAGCCTTCTTTCGAATTTAAACCCATAGGAGGAATAGGGTATATTGAAGGGGGAAAGAGTAGATTATAGAAGAATTATAGTAAGGTTTATAGAGAGGGCATAGTTTTAAGGCCAGAAATGAAAAGACCCCATGGCCCTTGAGTACTCTAATAGCATAAGGGTCATAAAATAAGAAGAGTTGGCTGATAAAGCCTTATAGGAAAGATTAAAGTAAGTGGATCTTCCTCAAAGTAGAAGGAGAGGATAGATCCAGCTAGGGGTCCATGGGAGTGCCACTTCCCTTACAATCAAGATTATTGGCCCTGTTGGTCCACGAATCCTTATTCAGTATATTCGGACCACCCCACCACACACACACACACATGGTGGGCTCCCCTATCCGCCACCCAGGGGATGCACTCTCTAGGGGTTACAGGGTCCCCCTTAGACTCAAATATCATTAATATGACTGAAATACAGAAGCTCTACTAAAATATACCGATGATGTCCTCCATTTGGCCACATGGCTGAGACATATTACATACAATGAATATTCTTCTTCCAGAGCAACATCCAACATATGAGAATCCAGTTTACAGTTGAAAAAGAAAATAACAGTAGTCTAGCTCTTCTGCATACTAAAATCATGTCTCCCTGTACTCTTGCCATCACATTTTATAGTATAGACTATAAACTCTCATATCTCTCGCTTTGAATAATATCACATTACGTAAACTCTTGTTAACACTGAGTCATCAACCTCTGTTCTAAACCGGATCTTCCTTCACAGCTGAACTGAAGTATGTTTCTCATACTTTCAGTAAGTAATGGCTACAATTCTTTAATAATTAATGAAATACTCTTGTCTCTCCTTTTGCTCAGAAACAGAAACCACTCTCTCTCTAAATACAGATTACAGTAATTCTGGTAGAAAGGGTTATACGCTGGCTGTTCATAATTTTGATTTTTCAGGAAATAACAACATATACCAAATATTAATTATAATAAATTTAATTAATACTTTCCTGTATTATGGCAGTGTTACATTTCCATCATCAGGGATCACAAAACAATGACTGCAACAACATCAGACTGGATGTAGCCAGTGTATTTACTCAAGCAAAATCACTAAAACCAATCTCTCAAGGAAAGAATATGAAGCTCTGCAAGAAATTAAAAACAACAGTAGAATAGTAATTGCCAAAGCAGATAAGGAGTTACCACTGTGGTTTTAAACCAAAAAGATTGCACAGGTATGCTTGCCTCCTTATTTCAAGATTACTTTACTTTACTTTCTTTAGACTGTGATTCCAGCAATTTGCAGATCAGAACACTTCACAGGCTCCTTAAAAAGGTCACCTTTTGTGCTGTGGAAATCGCCAACAAACTAAAAAACATACCCCCCCCCCGGATATATGGGTTATCAAAAATCCATAAACAAAACAAAATGTGGCATTACTTCTCATTGTGGATGGCTTTGATTCACTCACATACATATTAGCCAAACATTTATGTAAAGTCGCACAGTATACTGGCAACACACCTTCATACATAAAAACCTCAGTTCACTTTAAAGCCAGTATAGAAAACCTCACACTCCAACACAAGTCTGTTTTGATGGCACCTCTCTATTCACTAATGTCCCACTCAAAGACACCCTAGACCTCATCCAACCTTCAGTCAAACACTATGTTCCCATTGATGCAAAGTACTTAGGAAGCATTTCTAACCTCCCACATTTCTGAAAACACTTCATCCAAAACAGTTTTTCATCTGGTAAAGTGAACAATATAATGTCATCCATTTCTTGTTATTGCTTTCCAATTTTCATGTGCACTTATATTTCAGTATACTTCAGGTTTTTATGCATATTAAAATCTCCATTTTACTTTATTTTGCATCATACAGAAATTTATATCCTGTTTTTTGAAACTTTACCTTTTCATATTTTTATATATCTTTTATATTTTGAATTTTATGTATTATTTGCATAATTTGGTTTTAATTTATTATTCATATATCTTGAGCTTGCTCATTAATTTTTTACCATTGTTTTTTTTAATTTGGTACTTTTATATCTTAGAGTTGATTACTTCTCCATTTTATATCCTGAATTTTATTCATTATTCTTTAATATTTTTAAATTTATATATATTTTTTCCCTAAATGGGTTATCCTAATTTAAAGTGAAATTTATTATGCAGTTAATTTTAGTTTCCATACTCCTAGAAGTTAAAATTACCCCAAGATAGGTCCATGATATCATTATTGATATCACATTAGTGAAAATAATTTCACAAATGAATGAAATGGTTTGCTTTTCTTTCACCAACATAACTTTAACCACATCCCATCGCATAGAGTGGTGAGAGCAAGAACAATCAATGAGTTCAAGGAGTGGCATGATAAGCTTTGTGTTTCCCAAGAAGTATCTCTCACGATGAATCTCTTGACTCCATGGAGACCTGAATAATGATAATCATAAATCATCTGTAGTAGGGAGTTCCATTGCATAAAAGATTGCTTATACATTCTGATATAGAAAAAAAGTTTATAAATTTGAAAGCAAAACTTCATCTTAGTGAACAAGTTGAAAAAGATGAACATGTTCCTGTTTTACACATGTTCACTCCAATTTTTAAAATTAAATTTTTTGATATATTTTCCAAGTTTTGTAATTTTTTTTTTCACTCGGTTACAAAGTAAGTTATATTTAATAAAAAAAAATTACATTTTTGTTTAATCCTCATCAATGTTTGAGTGAAAATCTTCACAAGTAGGCTTCTTGTATATAGAAACTGTTGAGTTCATTTCACTTGCCACCTGTCCCATAATGCAAAAACATTATTGGATGAGCCATTACCCAGACCAATTTCAACCTTTCTTGAGGTCTCATCAATGGAAAAAATTGTATCACTTTATTATTAAATTAATCTAGATCGGAGATTGCAGAAAACTTTTTTTTTCACAGTTACAAAGTAATATTTGACAAATTATATTCATGTTGGTCATGGATTAAACTTAGGTAAAGGATTCAAGAAGAATATAATTTCTTGGCAAATCTAGTTGTTTACTTTGCAACCAAGTGTAAAAACTCTCTGGAACTATCTATAATCCAGAGTATTTTAATAATAAGGTGATATACTTGTATATGAAAAATATATGACTTCTACATTAATTCAACCTTTTTTATAATCTTCCTGGGCTTTGCCCCCACTATTGGCATTTTAATAATGTATTTCTTTTGGCTTCCTGAGTTTAGAGCAGGTGGCAGGTTTTTTGCCTATCAGTGAAGTGGAACAACTGCTGAGTGGCCTGTCTTGGAGTGGTTCAGATTAGGAGTTAGGAGCCTTAGTGATTCTTTTAGGTCACTCAGTAAGATTTACAGTGATCGTTTAGATGTCTAGAGTTTTTGGAGTGCAACCCCCTCTTTAACAGTTTCTCAATAAAGATTGAAACCTCTCTTGATAATGGGCATTTCCATAATGTTTTTGCGTTATGAGAGGATCTGAGACAATTGATGTGAAGTTGACACCCTCTATACACAAGTAACCTAGTCATGAAGATGTTTCACTTGCAAAATTTGTTTGCTTATACTTGGGTAAAGGATTAAACAATATAATTTCTTGTCAAAATTATATATATATTTCACATTACAATATATTGAGTGCTTCCATATTTGTTTGTTTTCAAGCAGGTTTCCAAACGATGCATTTTTTTTGGAAACTTCTAAATTTTTGTTACTTTTTTAAAATTTTTTTTTCTTAAAGTATAATTTACAGTTGTGTTTTTTAAATATATATTTTCTGGAAAAAGGAAAGGCTATGAACACATCTTTTTTTTTTTTTTTTTATAGATTCTTTATATAAAATACTGTTAGAAACAAACAAAAAAAAATTAGGTAATCATCATCCTCAATGTACCCTTAGTATACAGGATATTATGATAGTGCTACTTAAAAATTGTACATCATTACTAATTTTCCTTCAAATTAATCTGTTGTCATTTCTAATGTTCTCATTTTTAATATGATACCACCATTGATGCAATCTGTTTATTCCCACCTCCCAATCTTTCTGAAGACTGATATATCTGTGGTCTCCAGTGTTTGATGAGGTATTATTTCTAACCTGTACACTTTCAGATCCATAAGTTATAAGAAAATTGGTTTGAAGACTATCTTGTATACAGGTAGTTTAATATTTTGATGGTTCCATATAAATTTATTCCATATTTTCTTATTCCATATCAATTTATTCCTTTGACTTCCTACCATACCAGCTTTGCTATTTCTGCTGATTATTTCCATTTAAGTGCAGTCTTCACTAAAAACTACCTATTTAAATAGCTAAAATGGTTGACTTTTGTAATACTTTTGTTTTAAAGAAAAGATTTTTTTATTATTTGATCTCTTTATTTCTAACAATTTTTTTTTTTTTTTAATTTCTGAGTGTACCTATATATGCACAAGGGTTCACTCCGATTGGTGCAGTGACCTCTTTTTTATTATTTCTTTCAGAAAAAAATCACTGACTCAAAACCAAAATACAAAATAAACACATTTAATAAAACAAAAACAATATATATACACTTCAAAAAATTTTACATAACTATAACTACAGAATTAATTGGATCCAAGGCCTTTTTAAAAATAAACTTACACTTAAGACTAGACTAAGCATTTTGTTTGCACAATGACAAATTGTTCATAGCCAGGCTCAAAAGTTCAACATGTTCTCTGTCAAGCCCCTTTTTTGAAGATATATGACTTTATTCATCATTTTCATAGGATCCTTTCTCATCATTCATGTAGCGCATATTAATTCTTCCTGACTCAATTCTCTCTTCTCTTCAGTAGAAATAATAGTTAGATCTGGCGTTCTTAAGACAGATGAAACTTCCTAATCAGAGTTTTTTCGAACATTTCTTTAGAACTTAAATAGCAATTTCTTCTTTTATTCACTAATGCCTATTGACAGTCTTTTAACTCTTCCACTTTAAAAAATTCACAGTTCTACGATTCCCTTTTCGGAATCTACTATAAATCTTCCAATTAGCGTTTCCTCCAAAATTCCTTTTAAAACGCCTATAGAAATATTTCCCTTTTAATTATCAATACTTATTCCACTTTAAACTTCATAGTTCCACGATTCCTTTTTTGGAATCTACCATTAATTTTCCTCCGACTGTCACATGAAAAAAACTCAAGTCCCTCCAAATCTAAATGTCTGCCAGCTTGTGTTCTTATTTCTTTCCGAACACTCTCTTGTTTTCTCTCCGTTACTCTGATACCAAACGCTGTTCTTGTCAGCTGTCAATCACACATCAAACTTCTTGGCGAGCATACGCACTCCATGAAACTGGTAAGCAAGAAGTTAGGTATAATGGCTGACACGCAGATTACGTTAGCAAGAAGAGAATGTCTTCAAAAAACACAAACACTTAATATTTTAAACTATAATAAATTTTCTGTAAGTAATACAAATATCAAATCCAGTGAGTACATCAATATTTTAATTTCTTTACATATCACTTGGACAAAATAATTTCAATAACAGGTACATCGCAAGTGCTGACAATGCGTGTTATGAAACCAAAACTATTCAGAATTTTAAATTATGATTATTTTTACGCTTTCTCTATTCAGAATGGAGTTGTGGTTTTCAGTGTTTCTGCTTATTTTTATTGTCTTTTTATTGCTGAATTTCATACCAAATTTATCACAGCAGTTATTCAATTTAGTCAGGGAAGAATCTTGCAGACCTGTACTGGATTTATCATCATCAAATTCCTGATATGTACCACCCACCGGGGAGTGTACAGGATAATTATGATAGTACTACATGAAAAAGTTACTCCATTACCAACTTCCAATTCTTCTCAGTTTTTTTTTCTGCCAACCTGACAAAGAATACTTGTTTTGATAATCTTTCCTTCCCCATTCTATTTAAGTGAGTATCCACCTGAATTTAGCTCTACTAGCACATTCCTGAATGCTAAGAATGGCAAGTTCTTTCCTGATATCCTCATTTTTGATGTGATGCTGCCATTGATGCCATCTGTTCACTCTACACATCTTTCTCAGAACTCTTATATCAGAGGTCTCTAGTCTTTTATCAAGCATTTTATTTCTAACCCAGCTCTCGGATCCATAAGTTAAAATTGATTTGAACACTGGCTTATATACAACTAATTAAGTATTTTGTCTAATTTCTTTCTTATTCTATATAAATTTATTCAGCTCATTTCCTACCATACCCACTTAACTAATTCTGTTTATTTCCATATTTAATTTACATTCTTCACAAAATATTGTGCCTAAATAGCTGAAATGTTTTACTTGTTCAATAGGTTCACCATTGAGGATGCAGTTGATGTTTTCAATCTTTCCGTCTATTTTCATGGAAGCATGGAATTCTGTAGGCCCCAGGATCCTTTCCTTCATGCTTACACGGTGATTAGAATATATCATGAAAATTATGGAAACAACTACCGTGTTAGAGTAAAACTTTAGTTTAATATAAACCAAAATAAACACTTGATGTTTTTACCTTCACATTAAGGTCATCATCTGGAGTATACACATATATATACAAAGAAACAAGTTACGCTACAATCTAGGCCTGACCTCTAGTGAAAAAAAAAAAACTTTATACATCAAAGCTAAAGTTCTATTATTATTATTATTATCTTCTTCCTCTGCATTTTTATCCCACTTCCAAATGCAGGTTCCACATATTCCATTTTTTTGATGCGACTTTTGTTAGTACCATTCCCAACTGGCCTGTTGCCAGGCTTGCCACTTTGGGGGGGGGGGGGTATTTTTGACTGTGACAGCATCAGCATGCATGTTTTTACCTTTCACCGATCCTATTCTGAGAGATGAAAAACCCGAATTTCTGGGAGGAAAAAACCCTCTATCTCCATATAAGACTGGCTAACTCACCTTTAGTCGAAATAAAGGTTCCTCATATCACCGATGGGAATCGAACCCATGTCTTTCCAACCAAAGGGTATCATCTATACTGACTGAGCTACGGAGGCTCTTATTATTATTATCTGTTAGATTATAAAATTAAATTAAGCTGGAGAGCAACATTTTAAAAAAAAAGAAAAAAATTAATAAATAATAAATAAAAATTAAAAAATTACTTATATAAATATAAATTACAACCAACTGGTATGGATAGTGGCCAGTAAAAGCTGAAAAATTACTTAGAGTCCTAAAGTCGGGGTTTGTTGGAAACTAAGTGGGGCTGAATGTGTGACATTCAAATTCTTGGGATTTTTATGCAACCATTATTGTTAAGATTGGGGCAGTTAATAAAAATTTCACAGGCTTCTTTAAGTTTCTGTTCATACCAAGTTTTTGTATGATGTAATGAGCAAGTACTTTTTCAATCAATTTGGTGTAGGGTGTTAAGAGTGTGATCTGAGAGTCCTGCTTCACCAAAATTATTAAATTTAATGTGTCATTTGTGCTCTTTTTTGTGGATAGAGATTGTACGCCCAGTTTCCCTAATATAAGGTAAGTTACAGGTGCAATAGATGCAATAAACTCCAGGATGTGCCAATGGGGGGGGGGGGGGGGGGCGAGGATCCTTAGAAGAATTGAATATGTTTTTTTAATTTTAAAGTCGGTCTAAAAGTGGCATTAAGATTATAATGGTGTAGGAATCTATTAATTTTTTCTGATAATCTTTTAATGTATGGGATAACTATGATTTTACTGTAATCTATATTATTTTTTGATGAAGTTTTATGAAGAACTTTATTAATAGTATTTTTGCTATAGCTATTATTTATAAATGTATTGCTAATAATTTTTAATTCTTTTAATTTAACACCCTCAGAATCAGAGCTATAACAATACCAGTTATAGCGGTTGGTTTTAATTTATATTTATACTTATATAAGTAATTTTATTTATTTATTTATTATTTATTAATTTTTTCCTTTTTTGTAAACATGTTGCTTACAAATAGCTTAATTTAATTTTATAAACTAATAGATGATAATAATAATAATCGGACTCTAACTTTGATGTAGTGAAGTTTTTTTTTCTACCAGAGGTCAGGCCAGTAGCCGTAACAGTTGGTCTGTAACTTTAGCATGCCATATAGATTGTAGTGCAGCTTGTTTCTTTGTATATATGTGTATACTCCAGATGATGGCTTTAATGTGAAGGTCGAAACATCAAATGTTTATTTTGGTTTATATTAAACTCAAGTTTTATTCTAACACAGTAGTTGTTTCCATAATTTTCATGATGTAGATCCCAGGATGTTTGTAGACGGAGTTATGATCTTTAGGATATCACTTAAAGCAAACCACCAGATACTCCACAGAAATAAAATAAATACTTCGGTATCCACAGAAAGTAAATTAAACTTACCAAACAATCCTGATACATTAGATGATGTACTGAATATTTAAAACACAACATAGATAAGCACTCAACCCTCCTGGAAATCAGACAAGTTTCTGAAACCAAAATAATAGGTAAATTTTTACATTGAAACTGTCATCGGTTTTGCCAGATATCGATGATATCAAGATTTTACTGCAGAAACCAAGCCTTTCTGTTTTTTGTTTGCAGGAAACATATTTAAAACTTAGTAAGAACACTACCTTAAGGATGGTATATATTAGAACACAATTATTTATTGACTTATTGCTGATATTTCGCTGGTGTTATAACCAGCATCTTCAGAGCACAAAACATAGTTTGTCACAGTACGTGAGATTACAACATAGTGTAACACCCTTACAGAGTTACACCATGTTGTTGTTGTGCTGTGAGATCATCATGTTGTTGTTGTGGATAGTATAAATAGTCCCACATACAAACTGGCTAGACATTTAGCTAAGTTACTAGCCACTCGCACAGACAATTCTCCCTCCTTTGTCAAAAATTCTGCCCACCTAAAAAGTATTTTAGAACAGCATACTTTAAAAAAAGATCAGACATAATGGTGAGTTTTCATATCACCTCACTATTCCCAAATGTACCACTAATTGAAACCCTTGATCTGCTAAAGTAGCACTTTCCTCCTGATATATTTGAACTATTTAAATTCACAAGACATGCTGGATATTTCACATGGAAAGGGAAAATATACAAACAATAAGATGGGACAGCTATGGGCTTCCCCCCTTTCTCCCCTCCCCCCTTAGCCAACTTCTACATAGAACCTGGAAAAACTAGCTATCAATACAGCCACTCTTAAACCAATGCTTTGGCTATGCTATGTTGACGATGTGCTTGCTATTTGGCCACATGACCCAGGCACATTGGATACATTCTTAGCGCATTTAAATAGCCAACACCCAAAAATGCACATTACAATGGAATTGGAAGCTAATAACTGTCTGCCCTTCCTGTATACACTAATCACACATCTTCCTGATGGTTCCTTATCATTCTCAATTTTTAGAAAACCCACACATACAGGGAGATATTTACACAAACAATCGCACCATCACCCTTCTCAACAGTATGGTATCTTAAAAATGCTAACCCACAGAGCGAGAGCAATCTGTTCCAACGACAATGCTCTTGCTGCTGAACTGGCTTACTTATACCACACCTTCTTAGCCAATGGCTATAATCCTCATAAGATAGACAAAATACTAAATGCTCCCAAGAAACCCCTCCCACTATCCACCATGGAGAACGAAAAGATATCTAGAGTTCTCAATAAACATCATCTATGCACTGTATTCAGACTGTGTGTCAAATTAGCAACTCTCATCCATTCACCCAAGGACAGCATCTCTCCTTTATCTCATCTAGGAGTCTACAAAGTACCCTGCTTGTGTGATCAAGCTTACTACGGTCAAACAGGAAGAACTGCGGCACTATCGCTACGGCAAGTCGGACCTAGAAGACCATGCTTTGGATACCCCTGCACACAGGATCAACTGGAAGAAAACAAAAATACTGCACAGAAGCTTTTACAAGTCAGAGAGATTGTTCTTAGAAGCAACAGAAGCCTTGAAACATACTCCGAATCTCAACAAGTATGGCTGTATAAATTTGTTTAAGATTTGGGAGACAGTCATCCTAAGACATAACTAGTACCTGATTTCTCTCTCTCTGTTCTTTTTTTTTTAAAATATAGAGAGTGCCTAATTAGAACTTTAGTCTTTGTGTTGTTGCTACAATTGTTCAAACTAGCCCCATTGTTACACCATGTTGTAGTCTCGCATACTGTGACAAACTGTGTTTGTGCTCTGAAGATGCTGGTGTTATAACACCAGCATCTTCAGATACCCCTGTGTGCAGGGGTATCTGAAGATCACCAGTGAAATATCAGCAATAAGTCAATAAATATTTATTTATTTATTTATCATTCTGTGTTCTAATACATACTGTCAAAATTCATCAACATGTAACACGAACACATAAACCTTTCTACACTACCTTAAGGAATTTTACTCTTGTACACAAGGACAGAACTGGAGATGATCCTGCTCATGGTGGAGTAGCTATCCTATTGGGCAGCCATACTCCTTTCCATCCTGTCCAGCTTAATACATCTCTGAAAACAGTAGTGATCTGCCTATCCATGGGATTTCTTATTACATTATATTCAATTTATTTACTATGGGGTCATGAGTTAAATGAGATGGAACTTGGTAATCTTATATTACAACTGCCTGAGCCCATACTTATGCATAACGTTACTACTTTTTGATTTGTCAGAATCTCAGCAACAGCTTCATATCCTCCTGAATTTTTAATACATCTTTTATTGCATCTTGTCAAGCATAACCTATCATCTACAAGATTATTATTTACTCTATTATTCTCAGTGATCCCCAGTTACAAGAAGTCATCCTGCTTCATCATCAATACCAACCAGGAATAGCTTGGCAAGTCTTTCTTATAAATTTCATTTCCTATAATCTAAGTTGGAGAACAACTAACAACTTGAGTTGTAAAAGTAGAGATATTATTTACCTGTAAGCCTGCTACTTTGTTTCATTAATAATAATAATAAGCATGTTAAATAAATTTTTTAAAAAATGCTTTATTTATTGTTAGTTGTTGTTGAATATCTTATATAAATTTGTTATAATTTTGTAATATGATTCTAATTTGTGTGTAATTCTTTTACAGATAGAACTTGATAAGTTTGCCAAAAAAAATTTACCTGATGGTCAAAAATCAGCTTTTAATGCCTCTAACCTTTCTGGTGCACTGGAATTGGTATCTCACTCCAATTTAATTAATTGTCCTAAGTTCAATGCAAAAGCGAAAAGAACAAGAGGTAATTTATTCCTTTTTGAAATATATGTATTTTTTTTTATCATAAAATTGAAACTGCTCTTTTGGAAATTCATTTAACAATTGATTTTGTTAAATAATCAGATTGATTATTTAACAAAATTGTCTGCATTGACTCTCTCTGGATGGGTTTCTTTAAGCATTTATAGATACAGTTTGCCCATTTCTTAGGATAAACATGAATTCATGCCCTCACCTTCCTAATACAAATTTGCATAGTAACATTTATTTTCTGACATTTATCTGAAAGGACATAGTCAGGAGAATAGCACACATAACATAAATGGCAGGAAGTTGTTGCACTTAGCTGAACCAGGCTCTGATAGGGAGAATAACCAATGTTGGTAAAGATAAGAATCAGAACAAATATATGTTCATTTTTTTATTGTTAGGATAGACAATATATGGAATGACCTTTAGCAAAAGGTCACAGAGTAAATTTATGAAAAAGTATTAGATAATCAATTGCCTTCATCTTTGTGAGGACGATGATTGTGAGAAGCTAGTGTAGAGAGTATGATGTAGGAGGGACTGATGATGAGTGAGCAGGTGTATGGGGAATTGAGTAAACTTGATTCATTGTGTGGAATTTATGGAGGCAAAATGCCTATGTTGGGGTAATTACTTTACTTACAATTAAGCAAATAACATTTGCTTAACTATAAGTAAAGTTAATTAACTTATTTAATTGTAAGTAAATCTAAATGCTTTGTTAATCATTTACACTAGCCTGACCTCTGGTGAAATAAAATAAATAAAATTTTTTAAAAAAATTAAAATTATATATATATAATAAATTAAATAATTAGCATAAATAAAATAATTTTTATATAATTAATAAGTATAATAATATACAGATGATTAAAAAAAATTACAGTGGAACTACATCAAACACATCTCTAACATTTTCTTCTCTTAAGGTTTTTTCATGTTAGGGGTCTGCCATCATGTTCTGGATGCTGTATAAGTTGCATTTGGATTCTTGGAATTACCAATCCATCATTCTTGTTTAGATTAGGATGATGTTTCAGCATCTCACAAGTCCTTGAGTTTTCTTCCAAACCAGATTTTGGTGCAGTGTAGGGACTTGGTACCCTTTCGGTTGATTCTGTTACATGTTTGAAGTGCATGGTCTGACAGGCTTATTTTACCACAGTGAAGGAATTTGTTTTTGTCTTTTCTTGTTAGAATGGTGTGTCCTGTTTCCCCCAATTTATTTTGTAAAATAAATCAGTGAAAATAAGAATCTCAGCAGAGGGAAGCCTGGTTCTAATAACTGGTTGCAATTTATAATTGGGATATTAATAGAATGACACATACATTGGATGCTGAAGATACATATACAGTAAACTTTGTGAATTTTGAAAAAACTTGGATAGAATATCATATGATAAATTGGTATAAAAATTGAGGAGAATTGGAATGAATAATAGATTAATGGCTTAAGATTGTGGAAAAGTATTAGAAAAGAATAATGACGTGTCACTTCAGGACAATTTGAATTGGATGGTTTCTTGGACTAATGGAAGGTGATATCAGTTTTAACAAGTTTTGTACTTTATTCAGAAGAAATGGTATACAGCATTCTATGTTGATGGAATTGCACTCTAGGAAGTAGAGAAGATGAAGGAGGATCTGTGTATGATAGTGGATAAAGGGCTGAAGCTTAAGGGATGTTGCAAAAGTTATGAAAGTCGCTCAGTGGATTGCTGCCTTATTAAGAAATGATGCCAATGGGTAGAATAGTTTTCTTATCCTGAATATATAGGATATTGGAAATGGGACATTAAGAGATAAGTAATAACTGTTGAATATGGAATGTAAGAATAGATTGGGGTAATGTGATTTTCAGAACTTGGCTTCAGACTTACCAGTTGGCCAAAACAGCTTATCAGAGAGATGTAGGAGTGGTGTGCAAATTTCTATGTGATGAGAGAACAAGAAGCATCCCTGGAAGTTGCATGGAGGAAGTTAGGGGAGTAGAATAAATTGCCTAAGTGGATAGTAAATGTAAGGATACGTATTGTTGTGTATAGAATGATATTCATGAGATTCATTTTGTGCGGTGCTCTCATTCTATATGCAACAATACCTATCACTATTCACTATCCATGGTGGCCTGAAATAATAATAATAAATACTAAGAATCTGTCATTTATTTATTATGGTTTTTAGTGTTTCAAATTCAAACAGTGATTGCATTTAAAACAATTTTTATAGGTATGAAAACCTTTTATTCTTTATTATTATTATTATTATTAAGAGGGACCTCCAGGGAGTCAAGGACTCGGCAAGGAAGGTCACACACTACATGCACCAGCTATCATACTTATTGTTGAATTCATTCACACTGCTTGCACTCACAACATGCAATGGCAATCCATTCCAATCATGCACCACCCTATGAGAGAAAAATCTAGTCCTTGACCCCCTTCTTAACAGCATTCATTCTCAGTTTCCAAGGATGCCCTCTTGTCCTTTCCCCACCCTCCATAAATTGAAAAATTCCATCAGCTGACATCCTGTATGACCCTTTCAGAAGTTTGTAAGTCTCAATCATATCACCTATCTTTCTCCTGTTTGCTAGTGTCTGCAGTCTACAAATTCTCAATCTGTCTTCATAATCGGTATTCCACAATCCCAATATCATTTTTAACATTCTCCTTTGCACTCTTTCCACTTTATTCAGCTTAGAATTCTAATTCTTTATCTAAGCCTCAATTCTCCAAGTAATATGCCAAGGCTTAGATAAAGGGAAGATGGTTGTGAACATAGCTGCTTGCAACTGCTGATATACCTACTATTATCGATTTCTGATCAAAATTGGTTTTTGATCAGAACCGATTTATTAAGGCTGAAATCGTTCCCAAGTGGTAGTTTCATTTTCTGATCTCCCCTATCAGAGAATGTAAATTTTATTCAACTCTGCTTTTATACCTTATGCATCTAGATGGCTCCTACATTATCATAGAAAAATATGACCTCTTACTTTCCCTTCATTTCCAGATATACCACTTGATGTCTCCTTTATTTTTTTTTTTGCCAGAGTTCATTTGAATTTTAATGAATTAAATATGTAAAAAAAAACAATTTTTTGCTCCTGATGGTAATTTTTTTTACCTATTATTCTAAAGATTTCTGTCTTTTTTTTTTTTGTACTCTCTTTTTCCATTGCGTAGTTTGTAAATTAGCTTATATTCTTATATTCAACTTATTTCTGAGATGGAAAATAGATCTTTACAAATCATAAAATTAAAACCTTGCTCTCACATGGTATTAATTTTATATGTAAAGATCTATTTTCCTTCCCATTGTTGATCAGCTTCTTACTCATGTCATTCTGTTAGGCTCTAGAATATTTCATAATCTTTGCAGAGCACTGCAAAGATTAAGAGAAGAACGAATTTAAATAAATGCTTCTGCTTGAACATTTCTATATCTCATGACTTCTGACCCCACAGGTGGTTCAGTCATGCGTGAAAGCATTTATTACTGTTTGTGGGTTTATGGTACACATCAAAAACAGTTATTATTGAATTTTTTTGATATAAACATCAAGGAAAGAAACAGCACCATCTGTTTCTAATGCTATGATGAACTGCATAGATGTAGATTGATTATTTAGGCAGTTATTTTTTATTTTTATGGTGCAAAGACATGTCATACCACACCAGGACACAGGTTACTGTTGTAACCTGTGCCCTGGTGCAGGTTACAACCATACATATGGTAAACAGGTAGTAGGACAATCACAAACATCCTTGTCCCTGGCAGGATTCAGATCTGCAGCCTGGAGAGTGGATATGCTAACCACTCAATCAACCAGACTGGCTATTTGGGCAGCTCGCTACAGTTGAAGATTTTGGAGATTATGTTCCTAAATTGCTAGAATATGATTATTTCATTCCTAAAGATGCTTTTATTGACATATTTATGACCACTTGTTCAGACTTCTTTATGAATATGAAATGGTCACCTTTTTGATTGTTGAATTATTTTCAGTAATAATTAAAGAAGCTGAACTATGCATGTTTGATTGGATTTATTATGGTATGAATATGGTGTTAATATTTGGAGATGTTTATATAGAGGATATTATCATAGTATTAATCCTACCGGCTGCGCCTTTGTTCAAATATAGGATTTTTATTTATTTAATCCTGTATATAGAGATGATCTCTGTTCAACAATTATTTTTTATTTCTGACTGTACCTATATATTTATTTATTGGGTTCACTCCAATTGGTGCAATGACCTCTTAATCCAAAAATCACTAACTCAAGACCAAAATACAAAATAAACACATTTAATAAAACAAAAACCATATATATACACTTCAAACAATATTACATAACTAACTACAAATTTAAATGGATCCAAGGCCTTTTAAAAAATAAACTTATACTTAAGACTAAACACTTTGTTTTCGCAATGACAAAATGTTCATAGACAGTTTCTCTGTCTGTTAAGACCCTTTTCCGAAGATATATGACTTTATTCTTCATTTTCGTAGGATCCTTTCTCAATACTTATGTAGCACACATTAATTCTTTCTGACTCAATTCTGTCTCCTTTCCAGTAGAAATAATAATTAGATTCGGCGTCCTTAAGACAGATGAAACTTCCTAATCAGAGTTTTCTCGAACATTCCTTTAGAACGTAAATAGCAACTTCTTCTTTTATTCACTAATGCTTATTGACAGTCTTAACTCTTCCACTTTAAAAAATTCACAGTTCTACGATTCCCTTTTTGGAACCTACTATAAATCTTCCAATTAGCGTTTCCTCCAATATTCCTTTTAAAATGCCTATAGCAATATTTCCCTTTTAATTATCAATACTTATTCCACTTTAAACTTCATAGTTCCACGATTCCTTTTTCGAATCTACTATTAATTTTCCTCCGACTGTCACATAAAAAAAACCCAAGTTCCTCCAAATCTAAATGTCTGCCAGCTTGTGTTCTAATTTCTTTCCGAACACGCTCTTGTTTTTTTCTCTTCGATACTACGATACCGAACAAACACTTTCTGTCCGCTGTTAATCACACATCAAACTTCCCAGCGAGCATGCGCACTCCTTGAAAGTGGCAAGCGAGAAACTAAGTATAATGGCTGACACGTTGTCTCCATTAGCGACAAGAGAATGTTTTCATAAAACACAACTTGATATTTTAAGCTATAATAAATTTTCTGTAAGTAATACAAATATCAAATCCAGTAAGTACATCAATTTTTTAATTTCTTTACATTTCACTTTGACAAAAAATTTTCAATAATGGGCACATCGCAAGTGCCGACAATGCGTGTTATGAAACTAAAACTAATAAACGATATGTAAAAATATTCAGAATTTTAAATTATGATTATTTTTACAATGTATGGACTAATTGTGCTACTCACTATTTTTGTTCCATTGTCTATATAAACACAGACTCCTTGAAGGTAGTGCTTATTTATTTATTCCCCCCCCCTCAAGAATACATTTTTTAAGCCTATCACTACTTCCTGATATTGCAGTTTTGCCCATCTCTGCATTTAATGTCTACTTTGTTTTCTTTCTGTCTTGTCTGTCATAATAAGTATTTTTGTATGTGCATTTATTATTATATGAGCATCTTTCATAATAATGCTTAACAGTATGTATGTATGTATATATATATATATATATGTATATATGTGTGTGTGTGTGTGTGTACACACACACACACACACACACACACACACACACACACACACACACACACACACACACACACACATTTATTAAACCCACTAACATTTTGGTGGTTTTCTACCCAGCATCATCAGAGTACAATGATAACTGACAGGCACACTGTCACAGTTATGTCACATTTTTAGCCAATAGCTACAAAATACTGCAGATAAATTAATATATGCATTCTTCCCATCCCTTCCACACCCATAGGGTTATAGCAAAACCCATTTCCATCCCATATGTTAAGGGTATATCAGAAAAATAGCCAAAGTTCTCTGCAAATATGATTTCCATACCACTTTCAAACCCTTTCATTCAGCTAGCTACCTTCATACATTCTCCTAAAAGTCATCTACATCCTCTTGAACATCCTGAACTATTAACTAACCATTATTCACATAACTCCATATAAAGTTCCTTGTGCCTGCAGTTTAGCCTATTTTGGACAGACAGGTATATCAGTTAACATCTGCCTTGAAGAACACAAAAATTACATCCATGATCATCTGTATGGCAAGTTGGGATACTTCACATAGGATCAGATGGCGAAAAACATCTATATTACATAGAAGTTGTTACAGGTCTGAGAGGCTATTCTTAGAATCAGAATCAGGAAAATATCATTTTAAGACCTAATAGCCATACTTCTCTAAATTAACTTTATAGTTATTTGACCCATTGAGGCCCATATAAGGACATTAGGTGTCAGTCACAATTTTAAATTGTTTCCACAATTACATAGTTTAGTGCAGTGTGCCTGTAACAGTTATCATTGTGCTTTGATAATGCTGAGAAGACAACCAGCAAAATATTAGCGAGTTTAATGATGTATATTTTTTTATTCTTGGTGTTGTTTTTATTATTAAGCATTATTATGAAAAATGCTTAATGGTAAAAGCCTTTCTTTACATATATGAGAGCATCTTCATAGGGTCTGAAGACTACACTAACCATTATTCACATAACTCCAATTGTATATCTCCTTAAAGTCATTTGCTCACAAAGTACATGTGACCATCTCTTAACCCATTCCACTTATTCATTACTTCCTGAGTAAAAAATCTAGCAGTCCTCACACCCTTGCTGACTACATTCTTACACAACTTCTGGGGATAATGTTTTCTTCCCATCCAGTCATGTATTGAAAAGGTTTTTTAGCATCAGCTTTATAAAACTCTTTAACTTTATGTGTTCATACCATATCTCCTCCCCTCATTTCTGCCTTCAGCTAATGGACCACTCAACAGAACAGTCACCATTTTAATCATTCAGATTTATAGAATATTCACATCTATGTTGGGGGTGGGGGTTAGAACCAGTGGTGAGCTATAAGGGGCTTGCGCGAGCCCTTTGTTAAATTTTTCTCAAATTTGCGAGTCCCCTGTTCTTCTTGTGTACTTTTTTATTTTTTCGAACAAAAATTTTTTTTGAAACATATTAAACGACGATTTGAAACATATTAACTTATACAGTAACCTAACAAAAATTAGTCTATTCGGCAGTGTATAGATTATTTGGAATTATTGTTTCAACTCCTCTATAACGAATGCGCCCAAGTTTGAACATAAAATAAGCGCATGCGCTATCTTTACCCTTCTCCCTTCTGGTAGCCAATCGTATGGTAAAACCAGTAGCCAATCAAATGTTTTATAAAAGATATAAAAGATTTCATTCTTATTATGTTTTGATAGTTAAAAAATGTTTTTCTTATGTAAGATAAATTAACACAGTTGATTGTGTGCAAATATTTCATGTGTAAATCATGAAATATTTGTTTAAAAATGATAGCCTTTAGAGGTTGGTTGTCCTCTCATACTTTTTGATTGGAATTTGTACACAAGCTGTATTAATAAAAGTGTTTGTGTGAAATATGGCTTTTTTTTTGTTTGCTTGTTTGTTCGACGATGCAAGCCCTTTGTTAAAATTTCCATAGCTCACCACTGGTTAGAACTCAGAGCCTGTTGGTTGGCATATGGATATGCTAACCATTTGGCCAAACCAGACCTGTGGCATGTGAAATAAATTTTCTGAGTTTAGTGTTTGCCTTAAAAAATAGTGTACAAAAAATTGCCATGTGACTGGATGTATAAGACAAAATTTCAAAATGTTTATTTTATGCTATACTCATGTAAGACAACCACAAATTTTACATTGCTTCTGCTTTAGTAAAGTACAAGTAATGTGTAAATCAAAGCAGGTATTTTCTTTCATCATCATGAACCACCATGGGCTCTGTCCATTGGTGTCCAATGCCTCCTTCACTATCATCTTCCACCTTTCTTTGTCCAGTGCACAATGTTGCAGTTTCTGTACATCCATTCCACACCAGTCCTTCATGTTGTTGTCTATCCATTCTCTGTATGGTCTGTCTTTTATGTTTACACCATCCATAATGCCAAGCATGAATGTCTTTATCTTCCGGTCCTCACTCATTCTGCAGATGTGTTCAAATAATTGCAGCTTCCATTTTATAATCTTCTGCATTAGATTCTCCTTTGGTTGTATCTTCCAATAGAGCTCTTCATTTGTGATTTTCTGTACCCGTCCTATTCTTAGAATCTTCCTGTAAAAAGTTCTTTTAAATGCAAAAATTATTTTTCTTGATTCCTTATTTATGATCCATGTTTCAGATCCATACAGTACACACTGCTAAAGATGCATGTTTCTAGCACTCTTAGTTTTGTTTGCAGGCTGATCACTTTGCTTTTCTAGATGTAATTCGATTACAGTCCAAATCATGTCATTTTACTTCCCAAATATCTGAATTGTTCTACATTTTCTATATCAATTCCATCTACTTGTATCTTTTGTTTCATGTTCTTCTCACCAAATACCATTGTCTTTGTTTTTTTCAAGTTCATCACAAGTCCAAAATCTCTTTCCTTCCTCATTTAACAGTTTCAATGTTTTTTTTTTTTTTTTTGTTTTTTTTTTTGTAGTTCTTTCACCTTCTTCCATAATAACAATGTCATCTGCAAATCTCAGATTGTTAATTTTCATCCCATGTACATATTCCTTGTGCACCTTCCTTCATTTTATCCATTGCTCTTTCTAAATGTGCAATGAAAATGCTTGGTGATATTGGGTTCCCCTGTCTAGTACCTCTGCTTATTCTAAAACATTTCCTCAAAATCATCACCTATTCTAACTGCTGCAACTGCATTCTTGTAAACATCTTTTAATATATCGGTACACAATAAATAACGGAAAAAACTCACGTAGAAAGATTATTTATTAGTATAATTTTCGCCTGTGTGTCACAGGCATCCTCAGTACATTAAGCTCAAAATTAAACACTAACCGACAATTCCAAAAAGCGCCACCTAAGTAGCTGGTGTAAGATAACTAAAAAGGTCAATAACTTTCCTAAAAAAAAAAAAAAAAAAAAAAAAAAAAAAAAAAAAAAAAAAAAAAATTAATACAATAAAAAGTTAGGAAAGATTAGCTGATTTGTAAAGTACTATCTCCCATAAAGGGGACAGACGTAAGTCGTCGGATCTGTTTAAGTTAGGAGAATGAAGTAGTGTTTCACATGTTTCTTTATAAAGGCGTTCCATGAGAAACTGACTTTTGTGAAGAACTCTTGTCTTTCTCCAATGAACTCTGTGTCTAGTGAAGATGGCATGTTCGGAAAGTCCAGACTTTTCAGGTTTAAAGTATTCAATATAAGATGGGTGTTCTTCTAGCCAAATAGAGGCAGATCTTCCCGTTTGTCCGAAATAAGATGATCCACAAGAGCACGGAATCTGGTAGACACCTGGATGATTAAGATGTGGAAGCTTGTCCTTAGGAGAAGTGAGAAAGGTGGAGATTTTTCTAAATGGTCGAAAGGCAACAAAAATATTCAGTGGTTTTAAAACGTTTGCTATACGTTCACTGATGCCTTGTACATAAGGGATAGGAATGCGCGTTATTTCTTCTTTGTTTGAAGAGGAAGACATATTAAAACTACTCAAAGTTCTTTCAATGAAGCAATTCTTATAACCATTAGATAGAAAGGAAGAAGTTATGTATTGTAGTTTTTCTGTAAAAAGATCATCTGTAGAACAAAAGGAGTGGGCCCGATGAACCAGTGTTTTAATAGTTCCTGCCTTTTGACTGGGATGGTGATGAGATTCCGCATGGATATAATGGCCTGTATGAGTCTTCTTTCTATAAACTGAGAAATGTAGGTTACCATCTGGTTGGCGAAGAATTAGAAGATCTAAAAAGGCTAACTGCTTATTTGATTCTATTTCTAGGGTAAACTTGATCCTAGGATGAAATGCGTTTAACTTAGTGAGAAATTGTTGAAGTTCATCAGAAGAGCCATTCCATACAGCAAAAATGTCATCGACATATCTGAACCATTGCATAGGTCTGGGAGAAATATTGTCAAAGATACGTTGTTCAAAATGTTCCATAAAGAAATTGGAGATAGCAGGAGAAAGAGGATTACCCATTGCTGTTCCTTCAATTTGTTGATGCAACTTATTTTTAAAGGAAAAATAACCAGAATTTATTACAAAATCAAATACGTTTACAATATCCGAAGGAAATTCCTGTTGTAGTAATTCAATACTTTCCGAAAGAGGCACATTTGTAAATAAAGAAACAATATCTAAACTGATCATGATTATTTTTCTGGTTATTCTGGTTATTTTTCCTTTAAAAATAAGTCCTCTTGATGATTCTCCTGCTTGATCACTTCTCAAGTATCACATGATCATTCTTACCAACCAGCATCATTGATTCCTCATTCACAACCACATCCTTTGAAGCTGTAACCAAATCCAGCACTTTAAAATCCTGTATTATTTCTTTTGTATGCTTTTTAAGGTAGTTATCCCTTATAAATTTAAAAATTCACATTCTTCCAATCGACATTCTGTAATTAAAATTCCTTACTTTGAGGATCATGCTCCATTTAATTGCCATTTTTCTAAATATTTCAGTCATTACCTTCTGCCTTTCTGTTAATTATGCTGTGTATTTCTTTTAGCTTCAACACCATCACATCATTTTCCATTTCCACTATTAGTAGTCACAATTTCTCTGTGATCATTAACAGAAATCCTCCCCTCCTGTTTATTTTCCTCTACTATCTTCCTGGAAAATTCTATATCCCTCCTTTTCTATTCCTGCCTGCATATTTATCTAAGTTAACTAAAATTTAACTTATGCCAATTAACTTTAGGCAGGCATTCTGACTATCAATGCCATAGATTCAGCTCCACCATTTCTGGTATTCCTTGCATTAGTTTACAAGCATAACAGTCCATTTGACATTTCAAAAGTCATGAACATGTCATCATTCTGCAGCACTCTCACCAGTCCATTACCTTGCCAAACCTTCCATTTTCATCCTTATAGTTCTCCAGATATTCAAGGCTTTCCTATCTACATCATCTTTA
Organism: Typopeltis vanoorti; assembly: GCF_054136105.1. Lineage (NCBI taxonomy): Eukaryota > Metazoa > Arthropoda > Arachnida > Uropygi > Thelyphonidae > Typopeltis > Typopeltis vanoorti. Next base: position 97,252,108 of record NC_143564.1, read on the forward strand.
TCATACCCCCATCCACTTCCTTTCTCTCATGCATTCTGTCTTGCAATTAATCATTGTTTTGTCTGCTTTCCACAAATGACTTCTCATGTTTCTTTCTCTCTCTCTCTCTCACATATCATACAGCAGTATCTCCTGACTTACAACAAACTCATTTAAATGCATTCCATCTGTTTTTAAAGCAGTCCAACTTTCATATTTATTTGTTCTATGCATTGTGTGAGGCCATCGTGCAGTTGTCTCGTCTGTCCTTCTGAACTCAGAATTGTCATGCATGGGAAACATGCTGACTAGTTTTCCAACTATTTTCTTATCTTTGGAGCCTGCAACAACTTCCTCAGTATCCTTTTTCTCATTTTCAAAGTTTTTTTTGTCCACAACTGCCACTAATGCTGGTGACTATTTATTTCCTCTGTACAGAGCCTCAGTTATTTTGTGCTACTCATAAAACTTTTTGCGCATTTTGTTATTTACCACACATGTAATGATGAATACCCCATACAGTGTGCTAACAGTATCATTGCTGTTAATAATATGATTGCTATACTATCCTATTATTAACAGCTCTTTTAAAATGCATGGGGAAACATGCTGATGTCATGATAATGCTACCAGATATTTGAATAGTGAAACTTATTGGCTGTATTCTTAATATATATATATATATATATTTATCACAAAAATAAATCCAGTTTTTAGAACTTAGCATATATGAAGTTAATTTTATGTGGTGTATAATTTTCATTTATATTCAGAAATGCATAAACCAAGAAGAAATCAAATATTAAAATAATGTGTACTTTGACCATTTATTCACTGATATAGTTATGGTTTTTATTTTTTTTTATACCCCCATCCAGTTGGAATACCAGAACAAGTTAAGAGACAAATTGTTTTTAGCCCAGTGTTTATGTATCCTGAATTGTTACCATTATGTGGATTATCTCCAAATTCTGAAGGAATGAAAGTTGCTTTCACATTAGCAGAAGATTAGTAAGTGCAATGACAGTGTTTATTAAAATCATTTGTATTATATTTTGATACATTTTTTTGTATTATAGCAAGTAGAAAAGCCTTCCAGTTCCAAATGTATTAAGCAATATCTTCATTATAGTCCTATTTATGAGTGCAAAATGAAAACCTTTATCTTGAAAAAGAGGAGAGAGAAAGAGAGAAGAAAACAAAATAAAATATAAATAAATTTTAAATCATAGTCAATATGTTAAATTAACAAAAATTATAAGTAACACAATTGAAAATGAACATAAGCACATAACAGTAGATGTATTGGCATGTTGATGTACTCTGAAAATTTGAGATACTCTTAAAAGGAGCAGTTAAAATCTAGTCTAACTGAACTGTGATGTGTTAAAGGAATGTTAATAAATGTTCAGCAAGGATAGATAAGTTTCAGCAAGTTTGAGGCACTGAATCCTATAGTCATATGCAGTCGACATTCACTATACCAAAATCTTCTCTGAAGCCCGTAGGTACAATGTTATGCCAAAGAAAATCACTTAGCAAACTATCCACTGTATCAATATTTGATGAAACAGGCTTTCCCAGTTATTGGACATTAGGAGAAAAAAACTTATAACTATCTTTATAGTCATAAATTTTTTCCTCTAGGGCAGAACAGTAAAAATTAGAATAAGATCTATTAATTTCTAAAATGGCATGACTGGATTCATCTTGCTGGAAGACTTTATTGGGCGCAGAACATAGAAGGGGAAAAAAATTGGAGAAACATAGAGCAAACATTACTTGAGTACAACTGCCATAATGTTAAATTGAAAATGGATTGCTGTTGATTTGAAGAAATTCTGGATCTAACTGCATTGTTGAGTAGATGAATGAAGCTATGGCATGAGTACACCATAGTAGAATAGCAAAGATGTAACAATTAGAAAGGATGTAACTGAGAATCACATTGGGGTTGACAGGATTGGGAACAGTTTCTAACATAATGTTCCAACATAAAAATGCAGACAAATTCACATGGAGAGAAGACGGAAGGAATAAGAAAAGTTTCACTGACTATGTTATAGTTGATAGCAATGTTTTCCCACTGGTTCAGAACACTACAGTGTACAGATGATTTGAAATTGAAAGTGATCACCATCAGTCTTGAACAGGACAAAATTGAATTTCATATCGAAAAGAAGAACATGTAAGAAAGTTTTTAAAGCAAATAAAAGTTGAGCAGCTCTTTAAATGTGAACTGCAGACTAAAATACACAAATATTATTGAAGAAAATATAAAAGTGCTTGAGAACAGAAACCAAACCTTGGAGATTCAGCGGCAAATCCTGAAGAAAACATTGACTGATTCAGCTAGAAAGACATGTGGTGAGGTTGTCTGCAAGGATAGAAAAATCAGAACTCCATGGTGGACACAGGAAGTTAAAGAGGCAGTGAAGGAAAAGAAGAAAGTATATAAAAAGTTCCTGCAAATAAGTCAGCTTGTTCTCTTAGAGAATACAGAGAACTGTAAGAAAGCTAAACACTGTGTAAAACTAGCTAAATAAATGTCATGAGAAGACTTTGGTAAGAACATAGAAAATAAATATCAAGAAGGTGACAAGATATTCTGGAGACTGTGGAAAAAGCTCAGAAATTGAGGTAAGAGTGTTGCAAAAGGAAATTAGATATGATAAAGGTGACATGAAAACTGAAGAAAAAGATATTCTTGATGTATGGAGCAATTACTTTGAAAAATTACTAAATGAAACAATCAGTTTTACAGCATGATAAAAAAAACACTCAACTGGCATGCAATAAGGAATACCTATCCATACCTGAAGTAGAAAAAGCTGTCAAAAGCCTGAAATGTGGAAAGGCAGCAGGAGTAGACAATATTTGACCAGAAATGCTCATGTATGGAGATATCAAAGTCTTACAGTGGCTGCACTGCATAGTTCAGAAGGCCTCAACAGAGGGACAAATTCCAGCTGATTGGAGTAGAGCTCTTGTAGCACCCATATAAAAAAAGAAAATAAAACTGAATTGTGAGAATTACTGAGGTATTTCTCTACTGAGTGTTCCTGGTAAGATTTATGCAAGTATACTTGAGAAATGGTTGAGAAGGATTATGGAAGGGAATCTTGATGAAAACAATCTGGAATCAGGGCAAATAGAGGCTGTCAGGATCAGATTGTCACTTTACAACAAATAGTTGAGTAATCATGGGTATATAACAAAGATCTGTATTTTAAGTTATGTAGATCTCGAAAAGGCATACGACAAGTTGCCAAGAGAAAAGCCATTCAAAATGCTACAGTTATATGATGTCAATGGGGCATTATATCAACTAATACTTGATCTTTATTTGAGTTGTAAGTTAGCAGTTAGAATTGAAGGAAGTACAGGAAGATGGTTTGATATTAAATCTGGTGTCAGACAAGGATGTACATTATCCCCCTCTGTTATTCTTTATCTATATGGTACACATCATGAAGGAAAGTGGTATTAAATCTGATATCAAAATTGGGGATGTTAATCTCAGCTCTTTGCTTCATGCGGATGATGTTATATAAAAAAAGTTCTAACGTTAAACTTCTAAATAAATCTACTACAAGCCTGCAAGATTCCCTGACTAAATTGAATAATGTTGTAATAGATATGGTATGAAGATCAGTAATAACAAGAAAGTGAAAATAGGCCAAAGCATTGAAAATATCAACTGCATTGCGAATGGAGAACCTATAGAATATTTCACTACCTTGGTGCAATTTTTAGTGAGATGATAAATTAAATATGGAAATAGACAACAGAATCAAAAGGTAGGAAGTCAACTAAATAAATTTATATGGAATAAGAGAGAAATTAGTCGAAACACTAAATTAGCTGTATACAAGACTGTGTTCAAACCAATTTTAACTTATGGATCTGAGAGGTGGGGTAGAAATAAAACACTTAACCAAAGACTAGAGACCACAGATATCAGTGCCCTGAGAAAGATTAGGGGTGTGAACAAATGTCATCAATCGCAATATCATATTAAAAAAGAGGATATTAGTAAAGAACTTGACATTGTTCGCATCCAGGAATGTGTTATCAGATAATCACAGGTGGTATGGTTGCTTAAACAGATTAACAAAACAAGGAAAGATTAACAAAACAAGTATTATTATGCAAGAAAAAGACCAAGATGTGGCAGAGTAAAAAAGTGCCTTAGAAGATAGAAATATAAAATCTGATAATGTTGAAGTCTTGACACGTTACAGATTGATTTAGAGGAAGATTGTAGATAGGAAGTTAGTAATGATGTAAGTTTTTCATGTAGTACTATTATATCCTGAACACCCATTGAGGATACATGTTAGGAATTTTACCCAGGTATCTCCAGAGTTCAAACACTCGCTGTGGAAGGCCACAGTAACATCCAATTCCACTCATTTACCATTCTCTAAGCAAAAAATAATTTCCTTATATTCTTGCTAACCAGATTCTTATGCAACTTCCTGGAATGGCCCCTTGTTTACATATCTAGTTATGTATTGAAAGAGATCTTTATCATCTAGTATAAAAACCTTTATATTAGTATCTAATATAAAACTCTTTATTATTATTAAATATAATTAATAATAATAATATTTGATTTCCATGGAGTCAAAGGACTCATTGCAGAAGGTCTATACTCACTCATGGCAAAAGATCATTGAGCTGTGCCTTGAATTCATTCATAGTTTCTGCACTTACCACACTTTCAGGCAGTGCATTCCGTTCTACAATAACTCTCCATTCAAAGAACCTTCTTCTCACTCACCTGCTCACACCCTCCTTAAACAGCTTCCATGAATGTTGAAAGTTTTTCCAGTTGGTTATACTATAAATTACCACCTTTACCATGAGTTGCCCCAGTCCTGAAGATACTTCAGGTGCAAACTGTGTTTGGTTACACTTGGATAAAGGATTAAATCAAGTATATAATTTCTTGATATCTTTAATTTATAGCTTCCATGAATGGCTTCTGGTTCTACCCTTGCCTCCTTATACTATATGAAATATCTTCTCCACATTAATCTGGTTATAATCCCTTACCAACTTATATGTATCAGTCATATGCCCTCTTCTTCTATTCACAAGTCTGTGTAAGTTCCATTTCCTTAATTTCTCCTCGTATCCTACATTCCATAGACTTGACACTAACTTAGTAAACCTTCTGTGGACTTTATCCAATTTGGAAAAGATCTAGATTTGGTCACCTCTAGGTGACCAAATCTACTCACAGTAGTCCATATATCACCTGATCAAAGCCTTATATAGGGGAACTATAATCTTTTTGCTTCTGCTTGTCAATGTCTGCCTCATTATTCCCATAATCTGTTGGGATGTTCTTACAATTTTAGCAATGTGATCCCTAAATTTCAAGTTTCTGTCAACCATCACTCCCAGATCTCTCATCTCCTACACTTCTTGAAAATTTCTCCATTAATAGTATACTCTACATCCCAACCTTGCCTATGAAATTTCAAGACCTTGCACTTTGCAAATTAAACTGATAGCACCAATCAGTTGGCCACTCACATAGCCTATTCAGATTCTCCTGCAAGGTCACGACACCTGTGCTACTTCTCATAGCCCTTCCCAACTTTGCATCATTAGCAAACAGCTGCACATTTCCAGTTGAGCCAGTCCCAATGTCATTAACATACAAGTTAAACAATAATGGTCCTGAAACAGATCACTGGTCGCACTCCACCTGTCTCTTTTGGGATACTACTCCTCCATATGGAACCTGCTGATACTTGTCCGACTTTGTTATCTAATGCCATCTGTTTCAGTTTAGCTATCACTATCTACCTATCAGTTAAATGTTTTTAACCGAAAAACCTTCATTTCCCCATGGATTTTCAATTGAAGGTGAGTTAGTGGTCTGATACAGAGATGCAACATTTTTCATCCTGCAAAGCATGCAGTAATTGCATATCACTTCAGCTCACAACTGCATTAAAGTACTTGAACTTTTTAAAATTTAAAAAATTCACACAATTCATTATCTCTTCATGAGTAGTTTCATGGGTGTGTGTGGGGTGGGAGGGATATGCTTGCCTTAGAGCAAGTCTCTCATTTTAGAAGTTGGAAGTTTTTTCCACTTGGTTAGACTATAATAAATTTAGTTTAATCCTTTATCCAAGTGTAAGCAAACAAAATTTGCACCTGAAGTATCTTCAGGACTGAGGCAACTCATGGTAAAGGTGGACCATCACTCCATGTCTTAGTATCTCCCATAATACAAAGCACATCTTCTTGTGGAGATGTATAATGCATAGTGCATAAAAGGTGAGGCACCTTTTGGCAACTCGTATAGGCAAATATGACTTCTCCATTGCTTCTGCCTTAGTATCACCACTTCTGGGTCTGGCTCCCACTGACGAGACCTCAATAAAGGTCGAAACCAGTCTGGGTAGTGGCCCTTCCCTTAATGCATAGCATTATACATCTCTGCAAGGAGATGTGCTTTGCATTATGGGAGATACTAAGACATGGAGTGATGAGAGCTTGGTCCACCTTTACCATGAGTTGCCTCAGTCCTGAAGATACTTCAGGTGCAAACTTTGTTTGCTTACACTTGGATAAAGGATTAAACTAAATTTATTATCTCTCATTTTACTTATCTTGGTAGCTGTGTAACAAAGTGTCCAGAAGAACACATAACAGTTTACAGCTAAATATCCTGGCCTCATGACTTTAGTTGCTCTGTCCATAATTCCAAGTAACAATAACGATAGCACTCTACAAAACAGTCACCATTTTAATCACTCTCCACTAAACCCTCTCCAAAACTTTCACACCTCCAAAGATCCAAGATGACTACATCCTGTGCCCAATAGTCTAGATGTAGTCATACCAATGCTTATAAACAGGAATAAGAATTTCATTATCCCTGCTTACTATTGCATTTCATAACATTCAAGTTAAAATGCTTTGAACTTTTTTTTTTTTGTAATATGCCTACTTGAAATTCAAATTTGTATCCATCATTATCTCTCAGTCCCTAACATTATCATTTACTAGTAGTCCAATTCCATCTGTATAATGCATAGTGCACGACTTTTCACTTTGACATATTGAATTGGCAGATATTATTCTTTGACCAAACCCAGTCTATTTAGAAGCTGTACATTGCCTGTATTAACAATTGCTCTCCTCACTTTTGCATCATTGGCAAACAGTTGATATCCTCTGAATTCTGGCTTAACTAACTTTTCTAATACCTTATCCACCACTGAGACAGTGGTTGTTCTGTAATTTGTTACCTGTATCACTGAGCCTCCTTTATGTAACAAAACTGTCATGCCCTTTTTCCATTCCTTTGGTTGTCTGCCATTGCCGAGATCTAAATAACAATTTAGTTAGGAGCACTCTCATTTCGCTTGCATTTTCCTGATCATAGAAGCTGATATCCCATCCAGTCTCATGGCTGTATCTAGATTGAGATTACTTCATATTCTGAACACTTCCAGTTTTTCTAGCTCTGTTCTCATATTGATTACTTTATTTAGTATTTCAACTGTATCGTCTGCTTTTATCACCTCCTTACTATTACTTTCATCAAAGTTATCGTACCATAATTATTTTCCCTTTTACTTCTGACATAGTGAAAGAGCTCTGGGATTTCCTCTGGCCTGCTCATTTGATTTTTCCTTCCGCACTATGCGGATCATCCTTTCATGTACTCTAGTACTCATGAGCCTACTAATCTCCTTTCTTCTTATATAACTTTATTATTATTAGACGTTTTATTTTATTTTATTTTTGCAGATTCTGTTTATTGTTATTAAAACTTAATAATATTAAATTTTGTATAGTTTATGAAAGGTAGGAGAGATTGTGTTTTACATTTTTTACTATTTCTGATACTCTATCTTTTTGAAAAACATATCTTTGTTGGGGTCATTTTTGGCCTCAAAACATATGTATTCTTTCTTGGATAATTTTAGGGAGAATGGAACAGTAAAAATTAAATCATTTCCTAAGGCCTCTATTCCATCAAAACAATATCTTTCATAATTTCCGTCACAGCAGAAACAAAGGTGATGGTTTGGGTGGGGGGGGGATAGGAGAGTCAGGAAAAGGAGAATGATGGGAGAAATGCTGAGAATCTGTTCATAAAAGTGGCTAAGTAATACAACTGTGTTAATGATATGAAAATGCATAATCATAGAGGTAATTACGATGAAATGAAGATTGTGTACTCAACTGACTTTTCATATGTGAAAGGAGAATCTGCATAAGTGAGGCATTATATGTCAGTAGAAACGTGCAAGTTGTCCAACTGGATCGTGTAAACTATAGAGGTGAATATAAATTAAAAAGCCCAGAGGTAACTTATCTCTACACAAGTTCCAGGATTATTAGAAACAAAGGGATAGAGTTTGGTGCCTTGGTGAATTTGTTGTGACATCAAATTATAGGCATTAGTGAGACCTAAGTCTCAGATACACATGTGCGTGCGTGTACACACACACATTAATTGTATCCTTTACAATCAACAGAGTGTAAAGGATATTAGTATTTTTAGGAAGGATAGAAGGGGGGTTGAGGATATACTGGTAATGATAGCAGAAGATTTGAGTGCAGTTAGGTGGGTAAAAAGTTATGATTGCAATAATAGTAACAGGTTCCATTTAACACTGAGTTTGAAGCTATCTGGTTTGAGAGAGTTTCTAAAAGGATTAAATGCATGGTTTGGTGTTGTCACAGACCTAGTGGATCAGTTCTGGTTATGATAAAATGCATCACTAAATCAGTCTGAAGAGTGCTAAACAAGTAATCATCATGGGTGACTTTAATTATCTGAACATTGATTGGGTAGTGGTGAAATCTCATGAGAAGAATGAAGTCAAATTTATTCAGCTTTTTTTTGTGTGATAACTTCCTCAGGTAGCATGCGACAGAAGCTTGAAGTCAAAAAGTGTTAGACCTCATTATAGTGTTGAAGGAGGACATCATTGAAAGAGGTGACTGCTCTGCCACTGGTTGTTGATGGTGATCTATACAGATGTTCCATATGGAAAAGGTGTTACATGCCGAACTAGAAGGCAGTAAATTATGGAAACCTGAGGAGAATATTAAGTTTGGTTATATGATATTGTTTGCTAGGTGTGGAGGATATTGGCAGTATATGGGAAGCATTAAAAATATACTTAAATGATGCAGTATTGGAATGTATTCCTAAGGAAATCCTAAAGGATACATAGGATAGGAGTGAAATGGATGTATAATCTTATTAAGCAAGAGATTCTTAAGAAAATGTGAAAGGGGCTTTGTGCATAAGAATGACATTAGTTATGAAAATTATAAGGTCCAGGCTAGAAAATTTTCAAGTAGTTTTGTACAAAAAGCTGTCTGACTATGAAGAGAAACTGGCTCTGCAAGCTAAAGACAATTTGAAAGAATTTTGTATTTTTATATTATGCTACAAGTAAAAGAAATGATGCATGTGGAAGAATAATGCTGCTCAATGCAGATGGTATGCAATTGGCAAGTGCAGAAGAGACCTGTTCAACTAATTGGTGTCTATTTTGCTAAGAGCTATTTACCTGGTATATGTAACATGGAGCTCAGTTCTACTGCTGCAATGAATGAAAAAACTCAGGTGTATGAGGAGAAGGTACTAGAGCTGTGCACAAACTGAATAAGAATTTGATAATAGGAGCTGTGTTGTGCTGATGGAACATCAACACAAATGCTAAAAGAGCATTCAGCTGAGTTGGCTGTGCCTTTTGACATAGCTAAGTAATTTGAGTCTCAGCACATAGATTACTCCACAGAAATGGAAAGAATGTGTGATGATTCCATTGCACAAGGGTGACAAAGATTGATGTGTCAACTATCAATCTTTCAGCATCTCGGAATGGTGGTGAAGATTTTGAAAAAGTTGGAAAAAGCCTTTCAGAAATGGGTTGACAGAAAATCTATACTTTGCAATGAGTTTATTAAGGGAAATGTTTGAGTAACTTGCTCACATTGTATGATAATAATAAAGGGGTGGGCTCATTCCAATGATGCACTTCTCTATAAGAGTGGTGCATGATTGGAATGAGTTCACTCCTTTCTTGTTTGCATTCATTCTTAACTACCATGGGTGATATGGATGACTTTCCTTTGGAGGTGATGAATGCTGGATGTTAATGAATTCAAGAACAGGTATGACAGCTAATGTAGGTGACTTTCCTCAATGAGTCCCTAACTCCCTGGAGGTCTCTGGTAATAATAATATTTTTGGCTCAATTATCCAGTGTTTTATTAAATAGTGTGTCATCCCTGACTTCAGAAGAATTCATTCCTTTGGACCACATTCCATATATTCAGTTAATTCATACATATCTGCCGCCTACAAAAAGTGAAAAACAAATACGATTGCATATTAAAAATATGAAAAATACCAAATCTTGTAGCATGATGACAGAATTCTTCCAAATTGTCTTTAGTTTGTAGAACCAATTTCTCTTCATATTCAGTCTAATAACAAAGTCCCAACCAAGTCCAGGTATGTCTGTTTACTGCTCTTTCTAATATAATAAATTTAATTAAAGTATTAATTTTCAGTCTGTAAGTTGGAATATAAGGGCAGCTCTATTACCATTAAAGGTTTGCTATTTTGATTTATCTATTATAACAAGCTACATAATAATATTATATATTTTATTTTATTTGCAGCTTGATATCACTTGGTTTAGAAGAATTCATTCCTTTAAACCACATTCCATATATTCAGTTAATTCATGCATATCTGCTGCCTACAAAAAGTGAAAAACAAATACGATTACGTATTAAAAATATGAAGAATGCCAAATCTACTGTCATTAATCCTATTAAGGTAATGTCAAAATAAATTTTTATTCTTAAAATTAATCTATGTATTTTTATTTTTGTTGTGATGTACCTGATTAGAGTTTTAGCATTTTTGGTATAATAATTTAATGATGTTACTGCCTCTTTCTATGTACAAAATTTCTATTCATCAAAATGAAATATTGAATTTTCATGAAAGAAGAAATATATTTATAATTGAAGCAAATAGATACATAAAACTGAGATCCATTTCTTCCAGATGCCTCTGTCCTCCCCCCCCCCGTGGAACACTCTTTGTGGTGGTGCAGATCTCAGTGATGGTACTGGCACTTTTTATTACTATCCTTTCTTCCAGACTACCATCACTGAGATCCTCCAACACCCTGCGCCGCTGTGTTTGTTGTGCAGTGATGTCATGGACATCTGGAAAGGGGGATCCTGATAATAGTCTTGCACTCATTGGTCTAGGATGAATTGACCAGGATCAATTGACTAATGGGCTTGCCTACGATAGTCAACAGTGTTGCAGTAAGTCTCTCTCACCTCTTTGAGAGACTGGACCCCAAGCCAAGGGTCTTGGCTTGGGATCTAGAGATTGCTGTGGTGCTAGTATAGCATCTGGGAAAGTCCTGGCATTCCACTCCTGAGTGAGTCATTGCTTGCCAGTCATTGGGCATCCATGCATGGCTCTGTTGTGGTTGGGAAGCTCTGGCACTGAACCTAAAAACCTCTTGAGCATGAATTCTTCGTCCTTAAACATTTCAAGGATTCTAACAAAGTCCCAACCTCTTGGTTGGGACTTTGTTAGATACAGCATTTGGTAACAAAAGTAAAAAACAAAGGATATATATACAGATAGCCAAATATTAGTTCCTTGTTCTGTATCACCTGTATTATCTACTTCTTTTCAAGTTGCACAAAGTATGATAAAAGATATCGAACGTGGTGTCTCACTCTTATTACCTGGAGCTGCAGTTTCACCGTGTGACAGTTCTTCACATCAAGACGGTAGATCCGTGATGATGATGTCTTGGGATACATCCAGGCCTACTGCTGTTACGCCAAACATTCATAAAATACATGATCAGCAGCTTCCACTACAGGATCAGAATGTCGCTCAGGAGAAGGAAAATGGGTCAGTTAATTATCCTTGGATATCCTTGTCAGAACATCAGTGTGAGGTCTGCTGTAGATGCTGCACAACCAAAAATATCCAAAGACATAATATGAAACTACATGAAAATGTCAGACAGGAATATATATTGGGTGCGGACATGAAAACAGAGTTGTTGATGATGATGAGGCAAGAGATGAACTGCATGCTACACGAAATGAAAAGTAATACAGGCATACATGGAAGAGTGAAAAATAGTAGAAGGAAAGATGACCATGTGAAAGACATATCGAATGATTCGAGAGTGGCTCTCTATGGAGATTCCATTATTAGAGGTGTGGTGAATGAAAAGATGCATAAGGTTTGTTTTCCTGGTGGTAGAATGGAGAGAGTGATTGAAGCATTGGACATGAGGAATAAGAGAGCACAAGAGTTGGTGGTTGTAGTAGGAACAAATGATTTCGATTGGAACAAGGAAAATGCCAGATTGGATATAAGGAGAGTAAAAGATAACAGTGTGGTAGGAAAGGTAGTTAGTGTGTTGCCAAGGTATGATAGTCATGAATCGAGGAGGTGAGCAAAGAGTATGAATGATATGTTAGCATGGTTATGTGAGGAGAATGGAGTGCATTTTGTGAATGTGTGGGAGGAATTTGAGGGACGGATGGAATTTTATAAAGAAGATGGGCTGCATTTAAATGGTTTTGGTGTGAGTTGGCTGGAGAGATTGTTATTGACAGTAGAGGTAATGACTGCAAATAGTGGTCACAGTTTTGAAGCAGTATGGTGTGAGGTAGAAGTAAACAGGATGAAATATTTAATTGGGTGTTGCTATAGACCTGGTAATATGGAAGGTAATGAGAAGGAAATGTATAGGCAAATTGGCCTAGCTAGCAAGAAACGAGTTACCATTATGGGTGACTTTAATTATGGTAATATAGACTGGAAGCAAGAGACTGCATCTGGGGATAAAGAAAAT